>NW_006203694.1:650790-681282 GCF_000334495.1 Tupaia belangeri chinensis
AAGGAAATTAAAAATAAGGACAGAAAAGATATTTGTGGGATACAGATATGGTTTGTTATCTGTTGATGAGGATGTGTATAGTATTCTCAACTGAACTGAGATGTGTATGATGCTGGGCAAAATCTCTTTATAGTCTAAGTAATGTATAGCAATTGAAAGTATAAATAATCATAGTAAAAAATAAAATAAAAGCAAAAAAGAACATTTTTTTAAAAAGATTCAAAGAGCTTAGCTATCCCCAATTGCAAATAAATTACAAGCGCATTGGGATCAGCAGTTAGCTGATGGCTATGTTGCTGGATTCCCATGTAGTCAACTGCGGTTCGCGTCCTGGATCCGGTGGCTTAAAACTCACGCCGGGCGCATGTGCATGTATGCCCAAGATCCTGAGAGGAGAAAAGAGGAGAAGGATTGCAGTGTGGCCATCCCCCCCAGGAGGGTGATTTCTCGCTTTCTGTCTCTCTCTGTCTTTCTGGTGAGCACATGCGCCCTTATAGCAAAAACCTCTCCAAGAAAAAAAAAAAAATTACAAGGACATTTTAACATATGTTTCAAATTCTTTGAGACTCTTCCTTTCAGGGAATGGACCTTTATTCCTCTCTCTATATTATTATTATTATTATTTATTATTTTTACATTCAGTTACTGGGTATCATTACAGAATTCCAAATGAATTTTCCCATCATGAATATACTGTGAATTGATTCAGTCAAAGATATTACAATATACATTATCATCAACAGGTAATTTTCCATTTTTGTGTTTCTTGAATGCTTTACTCCTTTCTTTTCCCCCTTGATTCCCTCCCTCTCACCCTCCCCCACTTCTCACCCTCCCCCATTTCTCACCATCTTTCCACACTGTATCTAGTATGACCATTGTTCTCCATTCTTCTATACCTTCCAGTCTTTCAGTTTCTACTGTAAAGTGCCAATATTGCACACATACTGAGTGGGATAATACAATGCCTCTCTTTCATAGTCTGTCTTGCTTCACTTGGCATTAAATCTTTTATATTTATCCACTTTCTATCAAATGCCAGGATCTCATTTTTTTTTATGACTGAACAGTATTCCATAGTGTAAATGTGTCACACTTTTTCAGTACTTTCATCTGTTCTTGGATATTTGGGTTGGTTCCCCCAAAACATTCCTCTCTTCTTGAGTGTGAGTTTCTAACAAATGATGTGTGGCAAGGGAAAATAGCAACTTTGAATAGAGAAAACTGGCAACACCCCTTTAGACAATTAAGGTGATGGTAATAGTCCTGTTGATATCAAGTACCCAGAGCTGGTTTTATGGATGCACAACTAGTGAGGTCCATATGTTTTAATGCTTTGCTTTTGTTGTCTTAAAATTCTTCATAATATTCTCTTCAATCTTGTATTTTGTGAATGAAGTATTAGGCAAAATGAAACAAGTCTGTGAACAGGGGAGTTATGTGCAATATGTGTGTCTAGTGTTTCTTGCTACCTGATTTATAAGTAGCATTCAGGATGCCCCATGACTTCATATTTCAGTGAACCCAAGGTAGATGGAAATTCAGTGAAATCCAAAGCAAATACAAAGTAAATTGCATTTACTTACATCTATAAATGAGTATCACTGAAAAACCTTAGAAACTACACTTCCTGTTCAAATAAGAGCTTGCTTTGTACAAAGAAGGAAGGCAATGGTGTTCTATGAACTATAAGTCACGACAAAAGCATATCATGTCTTTTCTTACTCTTATTACTCTCAGTTTTAGCTAACTACATATGCTGAAAATGGTAACAGAAGGAAAGTGACGTATAGGGCAACCAACGTTCCTTTTCTTTTCTGTTATTTCTTATTTATCAGTAAGCTGAAGGCAGAGAATGTTGATAGAATGTGTTAGTATCAAGAAAAGAAATAAAATTAGTTGAGTTAATTTTATGCGGCATCTCTGCTGTTTGGGTAAAATTGAAACACATGCATGTGAAATCTTTAAAATGCAAATTGTGCCATTTTGGTGATTCTGCATATGAGTTAAATGCGCTTACATTTGCACTTAAAACTTTCATTGCACAACATAAAGATAAATAATAAAATTCATGTCAATAATTTTAAATGTTATTTTTTTAATTTAGAATGATATTAAGTAGCAAATAAAAAATACTCTGTGACAATTTGAAAAAGAAATCTATTATATTTACTGCCTTTAATGTGTTTTTCCTGCTGTTAGAACAAGTAGCTTCACATTTTTATTTTTCACTAGTCCTTATAAATTATGTAGGCAGTCCTGCACATTTGCTTGATATTATCACCTATTTTGTATTTCTCTTCTAAAGGCTTATTTTCAGTATAATTGTGTCAGACAAACCCAAATTGAGGGACATTGTCAAAAAATCTGAAAAGTACTCTTTAAATCTTAAAAGGCAAGGAAAAACCAGGAAATTGTCACAGATTAGAGGGGTTGAAGAAAACATGATGACTTAAGTAGTTTTATAGTTTGAGGTCTTCGGTTTAGATCTTTGATCCATTTTGAGGTGATTTACATTAATGATGAGAGATAACGGTCCAGTTTCATCTTTCTGCAGGTGGATACCTAGTTTTTCTAGCACTGTTCGCTAAAGATGTTTTCTTTTTCCTACTGGATTGACTGGTGCCTTTTGTCAAAAATAAGTTGGCTGCATATTTTGGGTTTTATTTCTGGGGTCTCAATTCTGTTCCATTGGTTCACATATCTGTTTTTGTGTCAATACCATATTATTTGTTTTATCACAACTTTGTAATATGTTTTGGAGTCAGTGAGTGAGATGCCTCTTACTTCACTAAAAACAATAAAATTACTGGTGGAAAATTGAGGGAAAACTCTTGGCAACATCAGAGTAGGCAAAGACTTCTTAAATAAGACCCCCCCCTCCAAAGCACAGGCAATAATCCCTAAAAATAGACAAGTGGTATTACATCAAATTAAGAAACTTCTGCACAGCAAAAGAAACAATAAAGTGAGTTGACAACTCTTGGAATGGGAGAATATATTTGAAAACTATGCCTCAGACAAAGGACTGATAATCAGAATACACAGGGAACTCAAATGGCTAATTCCCAAAAAATTATCAACCCAATAAAAAGATGGGAAAATGACCTGAACAGACAACTCTCTAAGAAAGACATAAGAATGACCAAAAAGCATATGAAAAATGTTGATCATCCCTTATCATAATGGAGATGTAAATCAAAACCACAATGAGATACCACCTAGCCCCATTCAGAATGGCTAAAATAAAAAAAAGAAAAAAAATGGGAACCAGCAGATAGCATAATGGATACATCACTGGGCATGTATATAGCTGACCATGTTTCAAGTTCTAGACCCAGTAGCTTAAAACTCACTTCAGGCACATGTGCATACATGCCCAAGTTCTTTGGAGAGAATGAAAGAGAAAGGATTGCAGAATAGCCACTCCCCTGGGAGGGAAATGATTTCTCACTTTCTGTCTCTCTACCTCTCTGGCAAGTACAAGTGCCCTATAGCAAAAAACCTCTGTTTAAAAAAATGTTAAATACTGGTGAGGCTGTGGTTAAAAGGGAACTTTTCTACACTGTTGGTGGGAATGCATATTAGTACAGCCACTGTAGAGAACAACACGGAGGTTCCTCAGTGCATATTAGTCCAGCCACTGTAGAGAACAACACGGAGGTTCCTCAAAGACCTACAAATAGAACTACCATATGATCCAGCATTTCCACTCCTAGGTATCTATCCAAAGAAAAGGAGTGTATTCAGTTGGAAAAGTGCTTGCACATCTATGTTTATTGTGCATTATTCACAATTGCTAAGACATGGAACCAATCCAAATGTCCACTAACAGATTAATGGATTAAGAAAGTGTGGCACATGTACACTATGGAATACTACTTGGCCATAAAAAATACACAAGGCTCTGGCATTTAATAGAAAGTGAATGAATATGGACATTTATTTCTAAGTGAAGCAAGTCAATCTATGAAAGAGAGACATGGTATGTTCCCACTTAATATATACTGAATGTCTGCACTCTATGGCAGAACCCAAAACATTGGAGGATATAGTAGCATGGAAAATGGTTGCAGATATTGGATACAGTGTAAGAAGAAGTGGGAACTGGGGGAGGGTGAGAGGAAATAGAAGAGGAAAATAGAGAGGCAGGACATTTGGGGTATGCAGAAGTGGAGGACTGACTGTTGATAATAGTGTGTACAATATCTTTAACTAAACTGATGTGCAGTGTCTTCATGCTGGGAAAATTCATTTATAAGCTGTGTTAATGTACAATGATTAAATGTATAAAATAAATTTTAAAAATAAATTTTAAAAAAGACATGATGACCTAAAATGACATTGGATTCTAGAACAGAAAAGGGATATTTGTGGAAAAACTGGCAAAATATAAATACAGTCTTCAGCTTAGTTTATTGTATTGTACTCCTGTAAATTTCTCAATTTTAATAAATGCATATGCAAATTGTTAACATTAAAGGAAGTGGGGTGGCAGATATACAGAAATTCTATGTACTGGTTTTGTAATTCTGTAAGCCAGAGATCATTTCAAAGTTTTTTTTAAGCATTAATTTAGAGTCTAACATGTGCAGAACATCACTCTAGATGTTTTCATATATATAGTCTCCTTTAATCTTTATAACAACACTGTGGTGTATATACATGTGTTCCATTTTACAATAAGGAAGAGGAAAAACAGAATTTCAACATGACCAACTGGAATCATAAGTAAAGTAGTGCTATGAAGGTTTCAACCCAAGTCCAATTACCTCTTTATGCTCTGAGCTTACTATTTATTCTTCATTGTCTTTCCAGTAAAGTCCAAAATCATGGGCCTCATAAAGCAAGATCTCCTTTATTTTGCTTTAGTCCTAGTCTCATATTATTTTCCACTGTATTTCTTCACATCTGTAATTTCCCACTGTGTGAGTTTTAACACAGCTTCTCTATGATCACTAGGCAGAGTCTGTATTTTCTTAATGTCCAGATTCATGTGTTCATTTTGCCTAGTTTTCTCTTCTTTCTCCACCTGAAATATCCACAAACTCAAATATTACTTAAATTTTTATTAAGAAAAAAGTATTTCCAGAGGGTGAATGTACTCATTAAAGATAGAGATAGATAAAGCACCCCCAATGACGCATAGTCATACTGCAATCCCTTTTCCTCCATTTTTTTCTTCTCATCATGACCCCAGGCATGCACATACACATGTGCAGCATGCTTCTCAAGCCTCCAGAGCCAGGACTCAAACCACAGCCAGCTGTGTGGAACCCAGCTCACTAAACACAACACTTAACTGCTGTTCTGTGGTCCAATCCAAAATCTTACAGCTTGAAAATCATACTAGATACATGTGTATGTGTGGCCCAAATTTCAAGAGAATGGAGAAGGGATTGCAGCATGGCCATCCCCCCTTGGGAGTGATTTCACACTTTCCTTCTCTCTGTTTCTCTCTGTATCTCTCCAGTGAGCGCACACACCTATGGAAAAACAACAACAACAATAATATACCACTTTTTTAAAGACTCAGTTCTAGTACTTTTATCCTTTGACCTCTATTTTCTTTACCTTTCTTCTAAACATGGTCACTCCCTTTCTCCTCAAATTGCACAGTATTGTGTGAAAGTCTATATGATTAACAATAATAGCAAACAATAAGTATTTACTAGTATCAGACACTGTACTAAGTTTTGTGCTTGTATTAGCTCATTGAATTCTTACAACAGTTCTCCAAGGTAGATACAATTGTTTTATCTATCATGTACTTAAAAACTGAGATTTACAGAATTGAAATGAATTGTCTAAACTTACAGAGTCACTGATAATAACACCCTAAAATCAAGTAAATTCTGAATACATTTTAACATATTTAGTTAAAAATAAAAAAATCATAGGGTCATCATAGGTGGCGTGGTGGTTAAGGCATTGGATTCCCATATGGGCTGACTGTGGTTTCAGTGAGTCCTGGACCTGGCAGCTTGAAAATTACACTGGGTGCATGTGTATGTGTGCTGAAAGTCCTGAGAGGAGACTGGAGAAGAGATTACAGTGTGGCCAGACCTTGCTAGGGGTAATGTCTCACTTTCCTTCTCACTTTCTCTTTCTGTCTCTCATCATCAAGTATATACACACTATGGGGAAAAAAAACTTAAAAATTGTATACATTATAGGTGACCGATATAATGATTTCATTTGCATATGTATTGTGTAATGATGACCACAACCAAATCAATGAACACATCTATCATCATCCATAGTTACTATTTTTGTTTTCTGGGGGTTTGTGGTAAAGACACGTAAAATCTGCTCTCTTGTCAAATTTCAAGTAAGTAATACAGAATTATTATAATCACCATGCTGTATATTAAATCCCCAGAACTTGCTTATCTAAAACCTGAAAGTGTATGCACTGACTAACATCTTCCCCATTTTCCCTCACCCCTGAGATCCTGGTAACTACCTCTCTTCTCTATGCTTTGAGAGACAAATGTTTCTTGATTCATTAAAAGTCAGCTAATTCAACCAGCCATGCACAGCTTAGATTTTCTTTAACATATAAGAAGCCAAGACCTAGAGAAATTAAAATGACTTGTCCAAAGTTACACAACACATCAATAGCAGAGATTAATTAGAACCCAATTGTCCCAACTCAGGGTTCTTACCAACATGCAAACCTGCAGCTTCACACACTTTTTATCTTATGAATATTCTCAGTCCATCAGGAACACTGGCGGAACATCAAGGCAACCCAAAGATTAAGCCATTCTACTATCCTTGGGAGAGTTCATGGATTGTCTCTGCCTTGGAGGTCTTATGACCTATAGCAATGGTCCTCAGTCTGTAGTTCCCAGACCAGCAGTAAAAGCATCCCTTGAAACTTATATGAAATACCAATTATTGGGTTCAACCCCAGACCAACTAAATTAAGAACTTTTAGGTTTGGGACCCCAAACTCTACTTAACGAGTCTCCAGGTAATTATTCTATTTGCTAAAGTTTGAAAACTACATTACTAGGACAAATTTCAAGGCACAAGTGAAGATATGTCTCACCAGTAGCAACAATTATGTGAACTCTCTGGTCTGCTGTGGTTGCATTGTTTTTTTCATTTGCTATCTTTTTTTCCTTTTTCTTAATAGATTCATTTGTCTATTAGCATCTAAATCAAGAAGAGCAGGTAAAAAGAAAATTTCCAGCTGGAGCAGGGTCAGCATCTTGGCTTTAGTTGGCTCAAACTTATTCTTCTTTCTCTTGGGTGTGACTTGCCATATGGGTTCTCATTATATAAAGGTTAATGCAGAGAATGTAAGGGTTTCTTTTTATGGATATGAGAAATTTAGCATGTTCTTCAGGCACTTGTTAATGCAGCTGTGCCTTGATTTTCCTACCCTAACATGAAAGATTGAATTATTTTCAAATTGTTTATTTCCTTATATTAAGATTATATCGGGACCAGCAGTTAGAGTAATGGCTGTGTCGCTGGACTCCCATGTAGTCGACCATGGTTCGAGTCCTGGACCCGGTGGCTTAAACTCACGCTGGGCGCGTGTGCGTGCATGCCCAAGATCCCGAGAGGAGAATGGAGAAGGGATTGCGGCGTGGCCATCCCCCCTGGGGGGTGATTTCCTGCTTTCTATCTCTCTGTCTCTCTCTGTCTGTCTGGCGAGCGCATGCGCCCTATAGCAAAAACCTCTCCAAAAAAAAAAAAAAGATTATATCTACAATCTTGGTCTTAGTACACATCCCTCTGTTGGTAGACTCTACTTACCTGCAATATCTACTGATATTGTCATAAAGGTTTGGTTTGACCAAACATATGTTAGCAGACCAAATGAACAGAGGCTTTAAACTTGCTGATTGATGTAATTTCTGTCTTACTCAGTTTAGGTTGATATAACAAAAATACCATAGATGAGCTTGTTGAGATCTGGAGGCTGAGAAGTTCAAGATCAAAGTGTCAGATCTGCAGTCTGATAAGGCACTCTTCCTAGTTTGCAGGTGCCTGTCTTCCTGTGCCTTCACATAAAAAAGAGAAAACAAAGAGAAAGCAAGCTCTTTGGTGACTTTTCCTATAAGGACACTAATCTCTACCTTCATGACTTAGTTAAGGCTTTGCTATGGTTCAGATAGGTACTCTTTCAAAAAGAATGTACATGTCTGAATTTGGTAGCATTGTGGGGATATACAAGGGAACTTAATCTGACTGTGGAATTGAGAGGTGGAGCCTTTGAGAAGTGATCAGCACTAGATGAGGTTATCAGGGTAAGACTTGCCCACTTGAGTAGTACTGGATTTATAAGGAAAGGGAATGAGACCAGAGCAGAGACACACAGGAACCTTCTGTTCTGCTTTGCAGTTGCTCTGTTTTGCCACCTGCCATGTTGTCCACCATCAAGAAGGCCCTCATTAGATGCGGCTTCTTGTCCCTGGACCTCAAAAACTGAGCTAATAAAACTCTATTCTCTTAATTAATAAGATTTAGGTATCTCTATTACAAGTAGCAGAACAGACTGAAACAGGCTCTATCTTTTTTTTTTTTTGGAGAGATTTTCACTGTAGGGCGCGTGCGCTCGCCAGACAGACAGAGAGAGACATAGAGACAGAAAGCGAGAAATCACCCCCCAGGGGGGATGGTCACGCCGCAATCCCTTCTCCTCCATTCTCCTCTCGGGATCTTGGGCACGCACGCACACGCGCCCAGCGTGAGTTTTAAGCCACCGGGTCCGGGACACGAACCACGGTCGACTACGTGGGAATCCAGCGACATAGCCATTACGCTAACTGCTGGTTCCCAACAGGCTCTATCTTCAAATGCCATTGCATTGAGACTTGATTTCAGCCTACAAATTTTAGGAAGACACAAGTATTCATATCATTGTATTCTACCCATCTCCCCAAAATTCATATCCTTCTCAAACACAAAATACCTCCATTGCATGTCAAAACAATAAAAGTCTTAATTAATTTTAATATCAGTTCCAAAATGTGAAATCCAATGTCTCATCTAAATATCTAAATCAGATGTGGGTAAAACTCAAGGTATGATTTATATGAGACAAAATTTCTCTCTAGCTGTGAACCTGCGAATTCAAACAAATTATATGCTTCTAAAATACAATGGAGGTATAGGCAAGAAAAAGAGTTCACTGTTCCAAAACAAGAAATAGGAAAGAAGAAAGGAGTAATGGTCTCCAGTAAACCTAAGGCACAAGTCTAATCTTTGGTCTGATATTCTTTTTTTTTTTTTGAGAGCTTTTCGCTATACGGCACGTGTGCTCGCCAGACAGTCAGAGAGAGACATAAAGACAGAAAGCAAGAAATCAACCCCCAGAAGGTGTGAGTTTTAAGTCACCAGGTCCAGGACATGAACCGCGGTCGACTACGTGGGAGTCCAGCGACATAGCCATTACGCTAACTGCTGGTTCCCATCTTTGGTTTGATATTCTGACCTCTAGGGCTATGGCATCCCATCACGTAGCAGAGAACTGCCCATCTTGAAGCACTCTGCTATGGCCTCACCCAGGTTATGGTTCTATGCTCAGATTCACTCAAACTGTAACTCTTCTGAGTGGGAATAATGCCCCAGGTCTATTTTCGGGAAACTGCCTTTCCTACTGAAACCTAGGCAGTGGCCCTGATAATCTCTAAATTATATCCAGAGCTACTCTTCCCTTTTCTCAAAGAACACAAGTTCACTTCCAAATAGCTTCATCATATTCTCAGATAGAATCCAAGAAGTTTAGAAGTCTTCTTTCATTTTATCCAATGTTTTATTTTTTTTTCCCCTTCAGCTCAAACTATTAGTTTTTCTTCTCAGGTGATTGATCAGTCCATGAATTATACCCATAATAATCAAATGTTAGGTTCACTATATCCTTTGTATTCTCTTCTGAATAGACTTTCTAATTTTTTTGGAAAATAGATAAGCTGAGAATTTTTCAAATATTTAATTTCTAGTTCCTTTTTGCTTAACAGTTCCATCTTCTATTCATTTCTCTCTTCTTTCATTTTTCTTCAAGAAATCAGGAGGAACTATGCTACTCCTTTGATGCTTTGATTAGAGATCTCAACTAAAGGCTTGAAGATGGTGCAGTAGTAAAACATGATGCTCTGTAAGGCAACATCTTCCCACATGGGAAGGTTCTGAACATCCAGAGACTTCCCTGAGTGCACTGGTCATGTGCATATCCATGAACCAGGACTGATTGAAACAGGGTGGACCATGGTATCAATACCCTGTTGGGGTGCTCTCTCTCTCTCTCTCTCTTGCTCATGGAGGACGAACTAAACTTTTTTACTGAACTTAAAAAGAATCTTCACAATTAAACATACACTTTCAGTACTCACAAGTTCTGCTTTCTGCAAAGCACTAGAAACAAACACAATTCGGCCAAGTTCTACGCACTTTATAACAGGGATATCCTTTTCTTCATTGTACAATAACTTGTTCGTTATTGCCACCTAAGACCTCATCATAATAAATCTTAATGTGCAATACTTCTGCCAACATACCATGCACGATTATTTATGTGTTCTCTGAAAATCCACCTGCAATAATGTTGAGTTTTTCTAGCATGCATTTCTTTTTTTCTTTTTCTTTTTTTCATTTTCTTCCATACATTCAATCACATTATTATTTGTCTTACAAAATGGATATTTAAACAGGTGAACATTTCTCCCTAGTACTGTTGAAAAAACTACGAAATATCTTCAACAAATAATACCACACCTTTTTGTGCCATTAATGCTTTCAAAATTCTTCCAATTTCTACCCATCACCCAGTTTGAAAACTGCTCTTATATTTTTATTTGTCATAGCAGCACTTCATTTCTTGGTACAGATTTCTGCCTTTGTCAGTTTGAGCTACTCTAATGGAATTCACTGAGTGGCTTAAACAACAAGTACTTATTCCGCACCATTCTGGAGACTAAGAAGTCAAGATCAATACACTAGCTAAGAATGTCAGATGTGGTGTGTGTGGAGGAGAGGGGCCTAGGGACAGACATTTGGAGGAGGGCTACAGAGGCAAAGCATTGATGGGACAGAGAGGTGTGGTGTTAACTGTTGAAGATATTTTGATCAACGGGACTGGGGAGAAATGTTCACATATTGAAATGTTCACTTCATGAGCTAAAGAATGTCATTGAATGTATATAAAAATGAATTAATTAATTAATTAAAAAATTTAAAAAAAAACCACTAGCCAATATGGTTCCTGGTGAGGGTATCCTTCTTGGTTTGTAGATAAGACTTTTCTCATTATATCCCCACCTGGTAAAGAGACAGTGGAGAGGAAAAAAGCCCTTTGGTGCCCATTTTTATAATGATGTTCATTCCATCATGAGGGCTACACCTTCATTATTTAATCTTTGTAAGACTCCATCTTCAAATACTATCACATAGCTGGATTAAGGTTCAACAATTAAAGCTTAAGGACATACAAACATTTCACCAGAGTGTATATTATAATTCTATTGATCCCCTAGACTCACTATAAGAGGAGCATGTCCTAGATAGTCAAAGAAATAGATGGGACACGCAAATTATACCTGAACCCCACTCTTAGACTGGATAATCCCAGATGAACAACATCCAACTCAGACTCATGAGCAATAAAGTTAATGGTTGTGGTAAGCCACTAAGATTTTGATATGTTTTTATCAACAATAACTAATACACTGATATCTATTGCAGCAGACTCTGACAAGGAAAGATATATGTAAGCAGTCCCAACCCCTCCATAAAGAAGTCTTAGAATATGGTCATGATGGACTAGCAGGTAATGCAGAGGACGGGGTGGGTGGATCCCACATGACCTCCTACATAGTTGGTTTTAGTTATGGGCCAGGCAGTTTGAAAAACACACTGTGTGCATGTATGCACATGCACAAGTGCACACACATGCATGAACATGCACCCAAAATCCCAAGAAGAAAGCAGAAGAGAAGGGATTGTGACAGGGCTATTTCCTCTGAGGGGGGTAATTTCTCACTTTACCTGTCTCTGTATCTCTCTTTCCAACAAGCACACATGTGCCCTAGAGCAAAAAGAAAGCAGTCATAATAACCAGAGAGAATTTTGCTTCTGCTTATGATGTGGAAGCTCAAGGCTGACCATTGCTCTCACAACTGAAAGCAACAAAATGTATCATATATATTTTAAAGACCTTAAAAGACTATAGGCATAAATAAGTCTAAAACAATTACATTTCCCAAAATGTTGAGCCCTTCCTCCATGAGCAGAGAACAGTGGCTGCTTTCTTTCATTGCAGAATCAGTCAAGTATATTCATGAGAGGGTGGAAGATTATGCTTTCTCTAAGCAAAGAGTTTTATGTGGTGTAAGGATAAGCCAGCAGTGCTTTTCATAGCTGTCTGTCCTAGCACAATGGATTAAAATTTATGGGGCTCCAACCCAATAACATAGCATTAATTCTCCCTACTCACTGATCCTTCCCCACAGAACTTTCACCCAGAGTATTATTGAATTGAGAGATATTGAGAACTCGAATGAAAGAGAATAATATTCCTTTACCTTATGATCATCAGAACTCAAAATCCTTCTTGAGAGAAGAGCCAGTAATATACACAGGACATATGTTGATCTTAGCCATTTGAAACCGAGATAAATAAAACTGCAACCCAGATGTGACCTAACACAACTTGCAACTGAATTTAATTGAAATCATCATCTCCTTAAGTCATACTGATTTAGTAAAGGGTTTGCCACTCTGGTGCAAACTAATATTTATTTAAGTCTACAGGTGTGTAAATCACAGTATCTGACATGCAATAAAATAACAAGCTATGCAAAGAAACTTGAAATTATTACTCATAAATAAGAAGGAAATATGTCAAAATAAAATAGAACCACCCATGGCCTAGATTCAGATAGAGACCTTTTAAAAATTATCAGGTCATTGGAAAAGTCATGACATATTTTTCTATGCAAAATGCATCATGACTTTTCTGACAATCCAAAAATATAAATATTTTTAAAATTAAAAAATAGATGAAACATATAGAGAAATATAGTGGATGAAAAGACTCTCTAAAATAGATACAAATGCTCACTCTAAAATTGAAAAGTGCAATATCTAAAACTAAGAATTAATTAGATAGGCTTAACAGCAGACCTAACATAACTAAATAAAGTAACAATGAATACAAAGACAAATCAATAGGAATTATCCAACATGGAGAAAAAAGTAATAATAAAACACATGTGAGACAATAACAAATGATATCATTGGAGTTCCAAAAGGAGAGGTTAGATGAGAAGAAATATTAGAAGAGATAATAGCCAAAGTTTTTTTTTTTAATTGACAAAATAGACCAAGCCATAGATTCAAGAATTTGTTTGAACATCAACCACCTTAAAGATAATTCTAGTCAATGTCAGGGTAACAGAGATGACCACTAGGTGCTCTAATTTTCCTTTGAGAGAATCTGTTTTATCTCTGTTCATGTTTTTGGAGTGACATCCTAACTTTACTGACTACTCTAGGAACTCTCAAATTCTCTCATGGTTCCACTAATGTACTAATAAATCCGGCATAGGAGGTACCAATAACTATCTCTATCTAGCTGACTAAACTGAAGCCACATAAAGCCAACAAAAGAATCGATGATTGGCTATTATTTGCATTAAAATGTCACGCGAAGGCAACCCCCTCATAAATGTTCAATGATTCCTGATTTTCTGTGAAGCCAAATTTCTGCCCAGGAGGAGTACTTTTAATTAACTACGAAAAATGTCAATAAAATATATACTGTAGAGGAGCTGACAAGATGGCTGACTAAAGAAAGGCCAAAAATGTTGAATAAATGTCTATGCTTCAGGCAGGGGATGAGGAGAGACTGATGGTATACAAGAGGGAGACAGTGAGAGTTTCAGAAGCACCATGACTTAGAATGAAACATAAAGAGGGAGACAAATCTTCAAACTCAGAAAAGCTCTGGAGCAAATGAAAGTTCCCCATGGAGGGATAAAGGTAACCAAGCTACGTTTTCAGAATTCCTTACTTCCATTTAGTGTCAAAAAACCCTCCAACCACAAAGCCAACATATATATTTATGCCCATCTTAGAGGCTGCACAGATCTAGTGCCTCAGAAAAGACACTGAACTCCTCCCCCTCCCAAGCCCCAAGTACACGGTGCCATTTTGAAAGCAGACCCACACGTGAGGACCAGAGTTTACCATCACAAAACTGTGTCCTGGACCACTCTTTCTCCCCCAAACCATGGTCCAAGACCTGATGATTGTGGCCCCCTCCTTCACCTATGTTATTCCTCTCTTATTACACAGACATTAACCTCTTAAGCCCTATGCCTGCCAAGAGTTATTTCAAATCAGCAAATATTAACTGAACATCAATACTATTCAAATCAATACTATGATTCTTGAGGTAAACAGATACAGCAAATAAATTGCCTTTGTATAAAAACTCTGGTCAATAAGTAGAGGCAGTCATGACAAATTCAGAGGCTTTCTCCAAGCATAATGGTAAGAAATTCTGTGACTGATTACAAATGTCTGCCTGGAGCAAGGAATGAGGGAGAGACAGAAAGCACATTGCATACTTGCCATCCTGGTGTAGGAGATATAAATACAAATATGTACTATGGGAACTCCTGTCCCAAAGAGTCTCTCAATCTAGTGGGAAAGACACACGATACATAAATAACTAAGCCACAAAACACAAAAGCCAGAAGTGAAATATTGACAAAGCTCTATGATAACATTATGGAGAAAAAAAAATGTATTTTGACAGTGAGCATTACAAAAGTCTTACAGAGGTGGCAAAATTTGAGCTGGGCTTTAAGTTGAATTAAATTATCTGTGAATCCAGGTAAAATGCACAACTACAGGTAGCTTTTGGTTATTTGATTTTGTGTCTTTTTTTTTTCCTTTTCAAATCCAGCATTAAATTTGAGATTTTATATGTTTTACGCCATGGAGTTATCAGAGTTAAGGAAGCTAATGTAAGATTGATGTACAAATTCCTTGCCCTAATTCCTTTAGAACAATGTTTCATGACCTTTCTCCCATCCTGACCCCAGACGACTTTTAATCTGTTCTTGAGCACTTCAAAGGGCTGAGCTCCATGGACTGGAGAGGATTTCCATTAGATCACAAAGTACTCTTTGGGTGACACCATCAGGTGTCACCTGCTTTCTCTGAAGCATGAGATTTTTCTATCCACAAATCACACACATGCCTTTGAAATAAATGATATTTATAAGTAGAATGTATCATTTTTTTACAGGAAAGGCTATCTATCTGGTGAGACACAGGTCTGGAAGCCAAAAGACATTGAGCTCCCTACTGTGTGTACTAGGACATGGCATCCTTGAAAGGGAGCCAGGTGAAGAAAGAAGAGATCTGTGTTCAGATTCTGCATCTGCTTTGCTCTGAAACATCTAGAAAAATCACATTTCCTCTGAGTCATCATTCTATCATGCATCAAGTGAGCATTGAAAAGGATAATCTCTATTTGTTATTTCCATATCAATATTTGTGATGTCTATAAAGAAAGCTATTTCTATTAGATACTGAAGAATAGGGATAGAAGTTAGAATCAGACATGGGGAAGCTGCTTCCAATAATCTTTCTTGTACCAGTTAGGAATTATATTATTCCCATTAGAAGGGCTAGAGACCTATCTACCTATTCTTGTTCTGTGACCATGGAACCCAGGATCTTTAGAGCACGTGACAGATTAACTACTCACCCAATTGCAGGCAGGAGGAAGATGGAACAGAAAGATATGTGGTTGTATCTACCATAAGGCAACCCCTGAATCTGCCTTCTGTGATGGTAGGCATAGGATTGACCTTTAGGCAAAAAGAAGTGCCATGCTTGAGCACTGAATTTTCAATACAGCAGCTCTGCCCACAAGGAAAATGTGTTGCAATGAATGTTCTGGGCAGAACTGGGAAAGGAGCGAGCAGATGGGCAGAAGCCTAGGAAGAGGAGGTAGTTCTCTCTTTACCAGTCAGTTTTAAATTCTTCCCAAACTCATGAGATCCAGCCAGTAATGATCTAAAAACTTGGACTATTAGGGCTAAATTTATATGTCATTTTTATTTTGAAAGCACAGAAAAAAAATAACAATAATAAAAACAAAGTACATATGAATCATTTGAGAATTAAGTAGTTTTCTCTTGACAAATTATAACTGTAATTAGAGTTCAGAGAAGAAAGTTCAAATGAGCTAAAATGATTAACAAAGGCCATTTGGATAAGGCTGGGTTTAAATTGATCTTGAAAACTATGAAGGGATATTAGGAAAACTAGCACTAGACTTACAATAGTAGAAAACAAGATGTGAAGACATATATACACATTTCCACCACAGGCAAATGCTGGGAGACTACATTTCAGGAAAGGCAAGAACATAAGCAAAGGCACAAAAAGAGGACCCCATTGCCTTTTGGGGAGATAAGAAAGATAATTATGACCTGATTGGTGAGTAGAGAACCTTGGGCAGTATTTGGATGGGTGGGATGGGCTTAGATTTGGAGGAAATCTTCAAATCGGACAGTGAAGTTTAGACTTGCCTAGAAGACGACATTATGATACATTGATATACAATAGGGAACAGAGAACTAATGATATAAGAGAAGAAAGTAATTTATTTTAAGTCAATAATGCTTATCACTCATTAAAGAATTGGCACTGGGGGATTGACTTACAAATTGTTGCAGAAACCCATCCAGAAGTGTTGAAGACCTACACCATGCAGCTAGATGCTCAAAAATAATTGTAAATCCAAAGGATGAAGCCTGGATCCTGAGATGGCTGCTTGAATGGAGATTAAATGTAAACTTAGAGAGATAATTCAAATGAATAGATGTCAAGTCTCAGTGACAAATTGGATACACAGGTGAATAATTTGAAGAAAGATCTCTCTAGATGTACATGTGTACCTTAAATGACTCCTATATAATTTTCTCAAGGAAAATGATATACAATTTTACTCTGGAACTAAATTTCATTTTGGGTCTAATTCAGGCAACAAGGATTAAAAAACTGACTTCCTAATGCAAGTTTTTGCTCCAGCCAATGGTGGGAACGCCAACAAAACCCATCGGGAAGTTGTTCGTGATGGTTCTCGCCCAATTTGGCAGGCTCAATCACCTCCACATTTCCCAAGGAATTATCCAAGTCTAAGTTATGTGAGAAGAGAATTTGGAAAGAGTTGACCTTTACGGAGGTCTCCCTAGGTATTTTATATGCATTTTCACATTTAATCCTCACATCAATCTCGATATGACTCACAACCACCCTATTTAATGGAAAGAAATAATCACACACACACACACATACACACACGAAGGTGAGACTTACGCAGGACCAGCCAGTGTGAGGATGCACAGGGGCTCTGGTTTGCCTTCCTCTAAACACATACTTTTCCCTCTACACAATGCAGGGACTATGCGTCCAAACATTTTTTGTTCTCTGATTAAAAGAGACATGTTGTAAATAACCCTCTCTTTCTAAGTGCCTACAACTCAGTCTTTGTTAATTAAGGGGGAAAAAAGGGATATGACCAGAAAATTTCCTGCAGGGGTAAGACTCCATTCACTAGCATGACTTGATCCAAAATAAAGTCTAAAAAAGAATTTTTGTCCCAAAGACTGTTATGAATAATATGTACATCTTTTCATCCATGCTCTATATATGTTATTCTTTGTTCACTGGTTTTCACAATTTCCCTTGATGAATGCATGTTCTCACCCTTGCTTTAAATGACTCAAGGGTATTTTAAGTTTAGACTCATATCATAGCTGGATTCTGGGGACCTTGTCTTGCTCTTCCTTTAGGACATCATCTGTTGACCTGTAACACCTTAAAGGCAAGAGACATGGTAGGATTTTGAATGGCAGTGAGGCCATTTCCATGTTAGCTACCTATTTCTACTTCCAAAGACTCCTGGGATGTAAATGCCTTGACCTGAAAGGAAGAAGCAGATAAATAGGCACAGGGAAAAGTGCTAAAACAGAAGATTTCTATCAGAATTCTCATATGTGGGGCCAGAAGGTGGTGCAGAGGGTACAGCAGCTGAATCATGCATTACAAACTGTGTGGTTCAAGTTTCAGACATGGTTAAAAACATCCCAGGTGCATGTGTGTGTGTGTGTGTGTGTGTGTGTGCCAAAAAATCCCAAGAGAAGAAGGGATTATGGTGTGGCCATACCCCTGGGGAATGATTTCTCACTCCCCCTCTTTATTTCTCTCTTTATGACTTTCTCCTAATGTACACATGTGCCCTATAGCAAAACCTTAAAAAAAAAAAGGTGTGTCTGTTTCAGTTTGCCAGGGAAGATACTAGGCTGTGGAGCAAAATTATAGTGGCTAATTCCTAAATGTGGGCTGGAAAAGAAGATACCCACATCACTGCTGCTGAGTGTGGGAGGGCAAAGAAGCAGGCTTTGGGGAAAGATTAGGGTTTCATTCTTTCATAAATATCCGTAGGTTTCTCTTTATGTCAGGTAATGCCTTAGTTGATAAGGAGATAGCAAATCAGAAAGAGCCGATGTGATCACACACATGCACATTCATAATCTGTGTTTAATAATGAAAAAAAATCTATGGAGTTATGACCATGTTTAAGAATGAGTCCCAAGACCAGCCAATAGTGTGGTGGTTAAGGCAGTTGGATTCCACCTGGTTGATTTTGGGTTCATGTCCTGGATCCAGTGGCTTGAAAAACACTCTAGGCACATGTGTGTACCCAAAATCTCAACAGGAGAATGGAGGAAACATGATTGCTGCAAAGTCTTCCTCTCTGGGGGGAATGGTGTTTTTTCACTTTCTTGCCCTCCATCCTAGCAAGCACATGTTCCCTATTGCAAGTTATGGAGGAAAAAAAGGAGTTCTGATTTAGCCTGTGGGATGGGAAGGTAAAGAGTAATCCTGTGTGTTTTAAACCCAATGAGGTTTAAAATGAGGCCAGTGTGGCTAGAGGGAAGAGTGTAGGGCTGGGGCTGGAGAGATGGATGGAAATCAACACGGGCAGGACTTTGGTGGCTATACAGAACATTTTGAAATCGATTGATGAAGGCTCCATTTTGATCACTGATTGTTGAACACCATTGATGGGTTTTAATATGCAGTTTTTAAAGATTATCCTGGCTATGTGTGAAGAACTGAAATGCTGAAAGCTCACAAAGGGAAAAATCAGCACCTAGTAAGATCTACTGAAGATCTTCACTTGACATTTTGTAGGCAAATGTGGAGAGATACAGGAAAGAAGCAAGTTTTGTTTTGTTTGTTATGCATGACAGAGTG
The DNA here is from genome assembly GCF_000334495.1 of Tupaia belangeri chinensis. Lineage (NCBI taxonomy): Eukaryota > Metazoa > Chordata > Mammalia > Scandentia > Tupaiidae > Tupaia > Tupaia belangeri. The sequence goes on from NW_006203694.1 coordinate 670,093, forward strand.
TCTGTGTGTGCACAAGGAGAGAGACACCCCTGACAGTCTCGTCACACCATGATTCCCTTTCTCCAGACCTCTAGCCCTTCAGGATCTTGGACATGTGCATTCATATGCCTGGTATGTTTTAAGGTTGACCGGGTATCCAAACCCATAGCCTGTCATGTGGCTTTCAGGACTGCAGTTCTACATGTTACTTACTGTGCTATATTGGGCTAAGAAGCCAGTTTTTGACTCATACTCAAGGAGCTATGACATGAGTTTAACGATTCTCATTTCATTTAGTCTCCATAAAATCTCTATAAATTACATAGCATTTTTGTCATTCAACAGATTAGGAAATATTTATTTTAGAAAAATCTAACCATGCATCAGTGCACCTGTGCATGCACCCACTCATGCATCAGCAAATCCATTCTTCCACTGGCTTATTTATTCACCCACCAAATAGTTGATAGAGCACCTACATGAAGATAGTTTGTCAGGCAATCGGATTACACTGGAAAGCCACACATGCTCATATTGTCATAGAACTCATAGTCTAGTGGAGATGCAAATAACTAAATGGGTGATGACAGTACAGTGATGTGGGTAAGCTCATAGTGCTTCAATTAGCAGGGGCAAAACATCCAGCCTCATGAGGGTACATTATAAGCCTTCCCCAGGGTCTCACGGCCAGCATTTATCAAAGCCAAATTTCAAATCCATGTAGGCCTGCCTTAATCTGAAACCCACATGCTTTTTATTTTACCACATTATGCAAGCAATTACTTTGGATTTGGGGTAAATGCTCTGAAAACATCATGTGACCCATCTTGACTAAATCCCACTGCAGTTTAGCTGTGAGGCCCAGTGTGAATAAACACAACTGAGGCTGGACCTCACCTACCCTCACCCATACCATTGGACTTGGCTGACATCGGCCACCCTGATAGTACTGAGCACTCAGGCCTTCATAAGCACCTGCCCAGGACAGGCCATGCGTTTAATGAGCTCCGCTATGGCAGAGGGGGACTTGGCACCTCAGTCGATGGAAATGGCCCCTCGGGCCAAACAAAAAATGAAGTGCACAGACTGCCAGCATTTTGGAACTTGAGAGCAAGAAATCTAGGTTGAGAGAGGAAGAGCTATTAATTATAATCTCAGCTCGGGCCTACAAGTGGTAAGAAGTGCTTTTTCCAAAAACCACTTGTTTCAGAGAAAAGAAGAACTCTGTAACCCATGCTGTTCCATCCCATGGGCCCATATGTACCTCGCAGTGTGTGAATACACACACACACATACCCACGCATGCACATGCACACACACACACACACACACACTACACACACACTTTTCCAAGCACTAATAATGCGCCAAGGAAGGCATTCAATGTCTGCTTGTATCATCTCATTTCACTTGATTCTTAGAATAATTCCATACTATCATTTCCTTTTTTATTTTAATTGTCAAAGGCCACATGCTCTCATCAGAGGGACAGAGACACAGAGAGAGAGGGAGAATGCATTTCATGATGGAGTGTGATTATACTGTAATCCCGTCTCCTTTTCTCCAGCCTGTCTGGATTTGGAACATGCACATATCCTAGGGCCAGAATTCAAACTGCAGTTGGCCATGTGTGATTTGGCTCCCTTAACCTAAGAGTAGGCTATAGGGTCAGCCTCTTATAATTATTTCTGAATTATTGTATGTTCCCTATCAGCAGAGTAAAAATGTAGAGTCCTTCCACTTCACTCTCCACTTGTTTTTTACACTCTTTTCTGACTTTTAACAATTTTATGAAAAAGGACAAGTTACTTAGAAAAGATTCTGTTTTGCATTGGACATCTTTTTCTCCACTTAGATCCCTGGAGAGAGCCAACATTCATGACTTGGGCCTTTGAAGGGAATCGCGCTACATCATCCCGGAAGACCACTAGAGTAGGGAATGGTCTTTTCTCGAGACTGAATAGGTCGAAAAAAGGCTCACAAGTATGAAAGAGGTTGAGTTCCCCTGACTTGAGAAGAGATGCAACTGAGTGGTAGATCCTGGTCTGATGGACCTTAGGCCCCCTGGGCAGGGAAATGAGGGTGAGCTGCCATATCTGTGTATGAACAGGAAGGCTTTTGTGCAAGGCATTTCAGAGCCCTGTGGGGGTAACTGTGATTGAAAAGAGGAGGTCAGTATCGACACTTGTAGCCAAAGGACCAACCATACCAAGAGACCCTGCAGCTACTGCAGTAATTCAAGGACTTGTTTCTTCCCTCCACTTCCTAAAACTTACTCTACTCTCAGGGCATAAAGAGGTCATACCAGAAGAGAGGAAGCTTACATAATATATTCCATTAGTATTGGTTCATTGGAAAAGTCATGATGTATTTTTGCATAGAAAAACATTTAAAAAGTCGCAACTGTTCCAATGCCCAATATTTCTATCTTACTGCTCATAAACCCACAAAAACACATTCATTCCCTTATACACACAAATACACAGTTATTTGAACTCCAAATTATACACAGTACTTCAATCATACACTTTTTTTGCATTAACTTTTTTTAGTGGCTATATACACATGCATGTATATGTGCATGTCTGTGAGTATTGTGTACATTGCATCTATGTGTGTACATGTAATTCAATGGTGAAGGAAGATGGAGAATCATTCTCTTAGAGCAGTATGTGGAAATAATGGACTTCTTAAAGGCCCAAATTAACATGATTGAGTAGCACAGAAAAATGGAGAATAGAGGAGAGAGAAACAGCCAGAAATTGAAGCCTCCTTGGTTAGGGGCCAGGATGTCTTTTACTGTATGCAGCAGCAAGGCCAGGCAGCTTGGGTGGCTGCCTGCCTGACAGATTAGAAATCTGCCTTCCACCTTAGCCTCCCCTTAGTAGTTCTTCAGCACCCTGGGTTTTCTTCCACATGTCACTCCTTGGGTTTATGGCAAAGTGCTTATGTTTGAGCAGGAGTGCGAGGAGAGACGTTTACATACTAATTCTTCTCATATAACGAATTAGTTCTTAGTTTGGCCTAGAAATGAGGTTGAATCCTTTTTGAACCACTGGCTATCTGAGAGGCTTTGGCAACTTCCTGTACTTCTCCTGGCTTCCATCTTCTCACACGTGAAATTGTTTCTCTGCTGTTGCTTTTTGTGGTTGTTGTCGTTTTTTAAACTATCCTATCATAGGGAAGGTTAAATGAGATGAGAGGGAGGATTCAGCCAATAGTATCATTGGTACCGATTGATCAGATTTGGGATTGCGTACTATGGAACATGAGAAATAAGATGGATAAGTTATGATGTGAAAGAGAGAGCAGAGAACTGCAAAGGACAAAGGTGACTTTTATCAAAAGTCTAGCCCAAGTTAATGGTGATAGAAGGTCAAACCCTCTCAGGTGTGTGGATATGGGGACGAATGGCCCGGTAATAGTAGCAGTTCTTTAAGCTTCCTCGAGATTAATGAGAGAAAGGTGGCTATTAAATATTAGGTATCACTACAACTGCCCCATTCTAGTTCCTGCCAGAGTCCTGGGGTCTTGCAATCTGAGAGCTCAGACAGAGTTCAGACATCTGCAGAACTCATCCTCCTCCCATGGTCCAGTAGAGAGCAATGCAGCTCAGAAAAGGAAGCTTGTCCAAGGTAATATGGCAGACCAGCTCTGGGGTTAGGACTAGAACGCAGTTCCCTGGATGCCAATCAGAGTACCTCGTAATGCCTACAGTGTTTCGAATCAAATTCCAGGACTAGGCTATGAGGGAGGCACTCATTACCTCACCCCCTTTGCAGTTCAGCTCTGTCCTGATGCTGCCCCTACCTGACTGCAGTCTTTAGGAAGATTCTTCTCCTCCCCAAGGTTGTAAATTGGGTAGCTGATCTGGATGGTTTCAAAGTCTCTGTAGCTTTGATGGTCTATGCTTCCCCAGCTCATGTCATGGAGGCTGTCAGATGCCCGAGTAGGAGGAGGACACTGCATGACAGGTGGTGTCCCTGACTCTGGGTAGGGAACTTGGCAGAGCTGCCTTCTCTGATGGCAATGGTGAGAGCAGTGGGAGCTGGCAGGAGCATCCACCCACTTCGGACAAAAGCTATGACTCACCAGGTGGAGGAAGGGAAAGAGGGAGGCACCTCAGCCAGTAGCATGGGACTCCATAAAAAATGCCTATGCTCTTCTAAGCTCTGAACTCCCAGTGCCTTCCCCAGACACAGAAAGCCTCTTGTGACTCAAACAAACCCAAACACTTTAATTCATAATGTTCTCACTCAAATTCAAAGAGGGCACTATTTTGGTGATAAAGATATTTCAAGATTATTCAGTAAACTTTAGTGGCTAGTTCTCCATGGTATAGGCAGAGTGGTCTTTCTAAATTAAAAAAAAAAAAAAAAACCTTTCAGGGCTTTCCATAATCCTTGTTGTGGCCTCTAGGATCTGGATCGATGTGGTCTTCACCTGCTTCTCTGATCTCTTCTCAATTCTCTTCCTCACATGTGTGTCACACTCTAATCGTGTTAACCCCAGTCCTTTCTCAAAGCATCCTCGCTTCCTCTCCCCTCACTGCTTTTGCATGTGCTGTTCCTGCTTTCAGGGATGCCATTGTCGTCAATCCACCATCTACCGCCGATCTTTCTTCAGGTTTGTGATTAAATATTACTTGATCTGAAGTGTTCCTCTTATACCTCTCCAATTCAAATTTTGTTCCCTTCTGATAGTCTTGCTCATAAAAACATCACCCTTTTCCCCTTTACATTTACCTCAGCTGTAACTATGTATTTATTTGGGCTTATTTGTTGCACACTCTCCCCTCCATTACCAAAAAACATATTTAGCTTTTTCATCCCTGAAATGCCAGTCCCTAACACAGTGCCTGGCAAATAATGAACACTGATGAAAGGATTTTTCTTTGTTTTAAGAAAGAAATGTCTGTTTATGGAATCCACACATCAGGAAGAACAGTAATAAGTGCAAATCATCCACAGTTCTTTCCAAAGTGCCTTCAGGGGGACAAGCACATTTATATAAATACATGCCCCGTGTCACCTCTCCCAGGAAAGAGCTGTTTTAGAACAGCTAAAATGTGGACACTAGGCAGAATACTAGGAAGAGCACCTAACCCAGTGATTTCAATTCTTCCTCAGTGGTGAACCTGTTTCACAGTCAAAGCTTTGCCTAAACCTTAGGTTATCAGCCACATGAAATCAGAAGTTTCTGGCTAACATGGAGACCGGGGGGCACCAGAGAAGGAACTCCCTAGAATCTTAACTCTCCCCTAGTGGTGCACCAAGGGTGAGGCAGTGGGAGTGGTTCCTACCAGGTGTAGGCAGTAGAGGATTTAAAAACTATAATATAATCAATAAACAATAAACATAATACAATAACGTGAACTACATTTTTTTCTCTGTTCTTTATTAGGCAGTTCTGGACAACATCAATGATAAATTGCTCTTCTCAGCTACAGTGGCATGGCAAGTGCTCCTTCTCCCCACATATACATGCTAACTTGTTTCCACAGATCCCCATGGCTTTCCATGAACTTCTTATCTGAAGTCCACATAAAGGAAGAAACAGTCTTTCTCAGAAATTCTCACATCAGGCAAGTTTAAAATGACGGCTCTCAAATGGTATTAAGTCACCCTAACTGGAGTGCAAGCTCAAACCGCCTCAGTGTTACCCTCTAGTGTCCTCAGGATGGAGGTTTATGTCTTTCAAAAACAGGGTTGGAGAGAGGTTAAGGGCAACCAGCCAGCCTGGATTCAAATTCCAGGTATGTCATTTACCAGAGTATTGAGCTTAGGTAGCTACTTGACCTCTTTTAAGCCTAAATTCTCTTCTATAAAATGGAGACAACAAAATTACCTACTTTAGAGTACTGCTTTCATGGTTGAAAGAACATCTTGGCAAATAGTTTGGCAAGGGGGTAATCACTAGTCTATGCAAATGACAGTCTTTATTTGGGATTTATGCACTGACATCATCTTTCTCTTGATGGAGAAAGAAGTGGTGGTTTGGAGTGAGGGGGACACACATGTGACGGAAGTCATGCTTGATGCCAATATTTCAGGGGGCCTCTCTCTATCCTAAGATGCTCCTGGGAAGGGGTTCAATATACAACATGACTAGATCCACACGGATCCCAGGAGTACGTGATGGAATCCACAAAAAGAAACATCAAAATCTTTACCTTTCTGCCTGGTCTTGACAATCTAGCAACTGAGTTTCAGTAGGGGGTTGTAGCTGTTGCTGCTCTGCGGACAAGGTCAAAAGCCATATATATATTTTTTAAATAATGAAAAGCAAACATTTTCTTCACAGAGTTAGGCCTGAGATACTCTTGTTTCTTGTCCCATAATGCTGTCAGACTTCATGAGATCCTTTTACCAGACTAACTTTCTCTTTTCTTACTTACCCTAAAACTCCCAGTGAGGCCAGAACATACCTAATCTTTTTAGACAAACAAGCACTTTACAATACACAGAATATTTACTGGTGCATTTGTGATTTCATCTTTGTAAAGAGAGAAATGGGGACAGGAAACAGCGTTTGGACATGCATACCAGGTGGCTACCATTGCGTAAGTCGCTTCTCATAGAGCATCTCATTTAATCCTTCTGATACTCTTCCAAGATATTTCCATTTTTCAGATTGGAAAATTGATGTTCAAGAGATAAAGTAACTTGCCCAAGGTTACCCAGCTTAGAAGGAATACGACTAGTATGAAAACTCAGGTCTGAGAAGCTGAAGTCTTCACTATTTCCTCTGGGTCACTCTGTCACCCTTTTCCTATTTTCTTTTTCAACCATTAATTTATTCATTACTAAAACAGTTTCAGGATGTGGGAGACATTGCATCCATTTTAGAGAGGGATACAGCTTTAAAGGGTACAATGACTGTCCTTTGTCACATCACACTTTGGAGGGCACAGCTGAGTCTAAGAGAGGCCATGTTTGCTGATGATAAAACCAACTCCACTGTGCATGTGAGTATGCAAATCCTTTGTAACTCCCTAGAATATTTCTATTTTTGAAAAAACTTCTTTTCTTCTTTTTCAAAATTAATGATAGAGAGCATGTATGTATGTGAGAGAGAAAAAAAAAAAAGAGACAGAGATGAGCACCTTCCACAGGGTTTGGTTATACCATGATCCCCTTCCTTCAGTCCTCCAGCCCCACTGGACCCTGGGCACTGATATGCATGCTCAGCATGTTTCGGGCTGACTAGCCTGGGGATTTGATCTGCTGTTGTCTTGTGGGGTTTGACATCTCCTGAGCAGTGTATTCCTCTGTGCCATGGAACCAACTTTTAACAATCTCTTCTGAAACAGGTGGAGAAAGGTCCAGGCAAGTAAAGTAATTTTTTAAAGACTATACAGTAAAATATTTCTTAGTCTTGTATTTGTAGGACTTTGGAAAACCTCTCTAATGAGCTCTGCTTCATGGTTTTTGGTAGCAAAATCCTTGTTCTGAATCCTGTGACATAAGCTCGCTGGTGGAGTGGAATTTTCCACTGACTGAGTGGAACTGACTTCAGAGTGGTAGCATCCACCCACCCAGAACCTGGATAAGGCCCAGGATTCAGATTCCAGGCACTGCCATGAAATTCATCAGCAGTCTCCAGGGACTGAGCCATCATGCCTGGTGTGGGCAGGTGCCGGTGCTGAAGCCCAGCTCTAACTTAAGGATATATTCTGCTCTGATAAAAAGGAGAACACAGAGAAACCCACTTTCTTTTAGAGGCCCTTGCTAAGCAGAAATGTTCCAGCCCTAGAACACATTAGTCATAGAGATGATTACAGCTGACTTGAAGCAATGCAGTATACAGCAAATAATAGTAGAGGGAGGGGGCCTCTGAGGGTTGTCCAGAACAACCTGAATAGTTACCAGATGAAGAAACTGAGGTCTAGAGGGCAGAATTAATTTCCAAAGCTGCATAGAGCTCCTTTCACTTTTATATATGAGGCCGTGTTGTAAGAAAGCTGGCTCAGTTCCTACCCATCACATGCACTTGCCACCTGGCCAGTGCAATGGTATTTATTCATTCATCGAGCAAATATGTAGAGTGCCCACACATACCATCACTGTCTTGGACACAAGAATATAAGAGTAAATTACATAATGTCCCTGTTCTCACAGAGCCTAGATTTTACAAATGTCATCCCTTTAGGGAAGAGTTCTTTGGTCACCCCAGACATAAATGATTCATCTTTTCAGAATTAGTTTACAGCATATAAGTCCAGGAATTTAGTAATGCTTGAAAACATGTTTCTTGAATTATTTAATTAACTTAACCACCCACAAACATATAGTTAGTATTTTCTACATGTAAGGTCCTATATGTCGGGTGTTTATCATGTATGAATTAGTACAAAGGTTTTCTGTATGTATGTCTTATCTTCTCCAATCTAATACAAATTCATTGACCATGACAAGGGTTATGTGCCACATGCCTATGTATGTTGAATTTAAAGTTTTCTGGGAGGAAAATAGGTGCTTATTATATATTATCAGAGGGAAGGAGGAGTCCAGCCAGTAGTGTCAACCATCTGGAGCTTTGTAATTAAAGCACATATTATTATGGCCATTTAAAGATTAGGAAAAGGAAACTATACCTTTCCTAGGTAAGTTATTCCGGAATTAGATTAAGAAGCAAGAAGTCTGAATAAAGATTTCAAACCTTTATTCTCTCAGGGCAAAACCTAGACAGCGTAACTTCAGGAAAAAAGAGCTCTCAGAGATCACTTGAGGATTGAGGAATCCCAGCTGCTCCTAGTAGGGCCATAACAATCTTCTCTTTATCCATCAAGGTACTCAGAAACCCTTTTCAGAACTGAAGAGCCCTGATTTCCAGAAAGTGCTTCTTCCCAATTGCCTGGAACCTCTCCATCCATCCTGGTGTGAACTGGTTCTGACCTCCATGGAGATGGAGCCTAATCATGTTAGTTAGAGCTTTTGTCTAAGGTAGTGGTTAAGAACATGGGTGTTAGTGTCAGAATAAACATAATGAAGGACCATGACTTTCTGAGTTTTTCTGTCCTTTCCTCTATAAACTGCAATGGTGAGAGTCCCAACTCCTGGGTTGTTGTGAAGAGTGAATGAGATAATCTGTGTAAAGTTCTTACCCTAGGACTAAGCACCTGGTGAGTCCTTAACAAATGTTAGCTCCTGTGGTTGTTTGCTTACATGAAGATAATCTGTTGCTCAGCAAACTTTTCCTGAGGGCTGGTTGTCTGCCAGACACTGTGCAAAGTGCTGGGGATTTGGGATTAACTGAACTCAGAATCCTTGTTCTTAAAAATCTTACACTCCCACTGGAACTTGACATGTACGCAATTTATATCCACTGAGGCAGAATCAAACACAGCACAAATGGAACACAGTGTTGAATGAAGTACACTAAGAAGAGAGCTTAATTGTAACTATAGACTTCAAGAGGGGCATTTGAACCAAGTTCTGAAGGATGAGCAGTGAAGAAAAGAGAAGACAGGAGAATGGCATGACCCATGCTAAGAAAGGACTAAGAATTTTCAAGGAATGCTGTGTAGCCTGATGCAGCTGGAGTATAGAAAAGGTAGAGGGATAAAGGAGAGTAGGACTGGAAAATCTAGACTCACATCCACTACTAGGGTGATCCAATAGCACAGAGTAATATGAACTTCATTTTTTAAGTGTTAGGCAGCCATTGTCAGGTTTTAAGATGAATAGGGCATGAAATAACCTAAGATTGGATGGAAATTTTAAAATCAAATGCACAGGGATTATTTGAAAAAGAGACACTGGCTGCAGCAAGAGCAGTGAGATGTTCCTGCAGAGATCTAGACAAGGGGTAACAGTTAATTCAGTCCAACTAACACCCACCATTCCTGGCCAGCAATGCCCTGCATAAGTTACCCCATCCAACTTTCTGCTTTTTCCTATTGCTCTACCTTTTACCCACTGTGCTCCAGACTGACTGACCTCTGTGTTGATTCCAGAACACCCCAAGCTGTCTTAATCTCCGGACCTTTGCACTTGTTTCGTCTGCCAGCCAGATAGCTCAGTTCCTTATTTCATTCTGGTCTTGTCCAGACGTCACTCACTAACCCACCTAAAATGGCCTCTGCTAATTTTTTGAAAGTTTTTAAAATGTATTTGCATATGTATATATTTACATATATACGCATATATACATACATGTATGTATACACACAATATATATTTATATATGTATATATACACATAAACACATATACATATGTATATGTATGTATATATGTATATACAGTGTGATATATATGTATGTGTGTGTATATAATATACATGTGTCTGTGTATAGATAGAGTGACCCTTGGCAGGGTTTCGATGCACTGTGATCTGTTTCCCAGGCTAACAGGTGCACCCAGCATGTTTAAGTCAGTGTGGGACACAAACTCAGGGCTCCTACAAGGTTCTCACCTCATACAGTGGCAAGCAATCATCTGCACCACTACAGCTGGACTTCCAGTCATTTTTTAATCCCTTACCCTGTTTTAGTTTTGCTAACAATCTTATTCTACTTGTTATTATGGCATTGTTTTATTTGTTTATTTTCTTTCTTTTTTTCTTCCTTTTTTTTATTTCAGAGATTCTAGTCCCACCACTATGGCATTGCTTTATTTATTTATTTATTTTCTTTCTTTTTTTTCTTCCTTTTTTTTTATTTCAGAGATTCTAGTCCCACCAGAATCCTCCGGCCTTAGCCTCCCAGCTGGAGTAGTAAGTGCATACCATCATGCCCAGCTCTTTTTCAGACAGGTTGCACTTTACTTCCCAGGTCAGCCTTGAGCTCATAATTCTTCTGCCTTCTTTTCCCTGAGTTGCTGAGTTTGCAGACACACACCATACCTCCCCTTTACGTTGCCCCAGGAAGCAAGCACAGGTATCCCATGTTATTCCACCCTAGAAAGCACAGAACCCTAGTAGCACATGCTCTCATGGTTGTTTATATCTTTATTATTTGTCTTTCTGAAAGTAGGGAACTTCTTCAGCCATGCCTAAATTCTTAGTCCCTACTGATCAATTATAAGCAGTTGGTAAATATTTGTTCAATGAATGATTGAACGAATAGCCTTCATTTGCCCCTAAATCACAGCAGTTTCTCACCCACTAAAGCAGTTTATGGTTAGACAAAAATAGGAAATGGTTCATATACTTGAGAATCTTACAAAAGGACCTGCCCAAATGTGAGCACTAAGAACTTAAACACAAG
>NW_006203694.1:681317-731918 GCF_000334495.1 Tupaia belangeri chinensis
AAGAGTGCTGTGAAAATAACCACTTGAGGTCAGAGTTTCTCAGAGACAGAGGGAGGGTTAGGAACAAGACATTAAGGACAGAAACTCCATCAACCTACCAAAGGCCTAAGCATATCACATACACTTAGAAGACATTTGAGAAACATCTCTGAATTATTACATGAATAGCAGATTTTGCTGAGTTCTTTTCAAAATGTTCATGCCTGTCTTAAGTGGCAGAATGGAAAGCAATGTAAAATACTGGCCCAGAGACCAGAGCAGAGCAGGGAACAATGAGAGGAGGAGTAAGAAGCACTTGTTATTATTTATGAAATCCCATATAGGCCATTTCCCTCTCACAATGAGAAGTGCTCATATTATGTGGTGTTACAAATGCTGGAACAACAATACCTTGTATTTATGGAGTAGCTGCCTCGGAGGGGCTCAGACCATTTTATAGACATGATCTCATTCATGCTGTCTCGGGTCTTCTATTCAATTACAGAATGGTTCATTGTTCCAAACAACGCAAACCATTTCTTTTAGATACACTCTTATAATTATCTATTCTCTTGCTATAGGTTCAAAGATTTACAAATCACTACCAAATAGCTCCAGAATTGCTACCACAGGAAAAGGAGGTGGCAAAACATGGAAATTTTCTGAATTTATAAATTATAAACTCTTCGAATATTAGAAAGTTAGTCTTTGTACCTCCATCTTAAAAATGAAGGAAAACATAGGCTATAACTTATTTGCAGCCATATAATGTGATAATAAAGGCAGGAGCAAAAAGAATATTAATCCTCCACAATATTATCTAGGGCTATAAAAGTAGGAGTTAAGCAGTGTGGCTAACAGGCAGAATAATCATTTTCATAATAAGCATAAAAACAGAGGGTGATATAGACATATTCCAAAGCTAAGGGTCACAAGAACTAAGTTGAGTTGCTCTGCTCTAAATTACTTTGTGGCTTTGAACAAAGTCTTAACTTCTCTGGTTATGTATGGTCTTGTCTGACAATGCAGTTAGTTAGATCAGGGCCTTTCAAGTTCCTTCCATCAGCAAAATTTTGCTAGACTGTGTCAAAGTCTGTAGGAACACTGCTATTGTTACTAAATGCTTATCCAGAAACATAACAGATACTTGACAGGTGTTTAGTAGATGAATGTATATGTTCAGTAATTTGCAAACTACATTTGATTTAATAATTACTTAAGTGGCTACTATGTCCCAGGCACATCAGAAATGTTTGGGCAGAGGAGCACATGAAAGATTCAATTATTGAAATCCATGTAAAGCAAAAGGAGGCTAAAGTGATAAGCTTTAGATTAATAGAGGCTTTAGGGGAGAAATGGTATCCTCTGAGCTTAAATGGAGAATTAATAGGAGCTCACCTATTAATGAATGGACAAGGAAAGGAAGTAATAGGAAAGGAAAAAGACACCACAATAAATGGGAAAACCCATGTACAAAGACACTGAGGTGGGAAACGATTGGGAAAATCTGAAAACATGGGAGGATGGACAGTAGAAAGCCAAGATGGGAAAGGTAAGGTGATTCACATGATTAAGGATCTCCAAACCTGCCTAAGGATATCAGGCTCTGTCTTGGTGACACTGGAAGAGTCTTCATAGCAGTAATAACTTTGGATAGTTCCTAAGGAACAGTACAAATTACTTTTCATCTATTTACACTAAGGAAAGTAAGGAGCACATGTTGATTCTGGTTCACAAACAGAGAGGTTGCAGTTCAGGAAGGGTAAGGCAAATGTGTAGAACCACACAGCTCTTAGACTCTATTAATAGACTCTAGGTTGAAGTCTAGCTCTCTTCTATTTGTGTAATTTAACCTATTTTTCCTCTCCTTCACACGTCCCTTGTTCTCGCCAATAAATTACTTTACTTGAGCACATGATTACAGATTCCTTTCCTGACTTGCATCTGTGCTGTTCTTTTGATCTGAGATGTGCTACAGCCATTGCCCTCTAATAATAGAAATCTCACAAAGACTTGAACTCAAGCTCCACCTGTTCTGGGAAAACTCCCCTGACCACCATAATCTCCAAGCTTTTTCAGAAAAACTGCAGTATTTATGGTGTATGCCATACATATACCCTAATAGTCTTCATTTACTCATCCCATTCAAAAACCTCTGGTGGTGCATAGCTTCTTGTGCCTAACAGTGTGTGGGACAGGTGATGATGATACAATGGAGAAGAAAAGATATAGTTTTTACTCACTTGTCTTTAGTTGAGGGAGTGCTATAGTCTGAATATTTATATTGCCTCCTAATTCATGTACTAAAATCTAATCCCCAAGGCAATAGTATTAAGAGGTGGGTCCTTTAGATGGTATGGGATCATGAAGACTCTACCCAGTATAGAAGATGCCTAGGAATTTACTCATCGCTTCTATCACAAGGATGCAGAAGACACCAGCTATGAGAAAGAGAGTTATCCCTCACTGGATCTGCTACTGCCTTGCCCTTGGACTTCCCAGCATCCAGAACTGTGAGAAATAAATTTGTATTGTTTAGAAATTACTTGATCTCAGCTATTTTGTTACAGTAGCTTGAACAGACTGAAATAAGGAGACAGAGAGCTATCAATAGTCATGTGTTTACAAACTTGGATAGTGTCTCTAAAGAAGAGTCTGGGGCATTGGGAGCAGATAGAAACAGAAATACTCCAGTGGCTCAGGTAAGGCTGTCACTTCTGGGTAAATGATGTTCAAACTAGAATTTGAAAGATTAAAGAATGAGTAGAGGGAAAACGGGTAGAGAAAATAGGAAACAAGGCAGCAGAGTGACATAGGCTAAGAGAACACTTTTCACAAAGCCCATGGTGGGTTAGAACATGATTTATTAAGGAACAGAGAGGAGGTGGTCTTAGCTCATTATCACATGGCTAACAGAAACACTTGAGAATGGGTGATTTGTAAAGAGATCGAAGTTTATTGACATAATTTTGGAAGCTGAGAAGTCTGAAATCACAAATAGCAGAGAGCAGAACCTCTGGCAAAACAGAGCGTGGGTGGTTTATATCCATGTGGCTTCCATTGCCTCTGACTGTGGTTTATATCCATGTGGCTTCCATTGCCTCATATCTTTCTTTCTTTCTTTTTTTTTTTGGAGAGGTTTTCGCTATAGGGCGTGTGCGCTCACCAGACAGACAGAGAGAGATATAGAGACAGAAAGCGAGAAATCACCCCCCAGGGGGGATGGTCACGCCGCAATCCCTTCTCCTCCATTCTCCTCTCGGGATCTTGGGCATGCACACACACGTGCCCGGCGTGAGTTTTAAGCCACTGGGTCCGGGACGCGAACCACGGTCGACTACATGGGAGTCCAGCGACATAGCCATTACGCTAACTGCCGGTTCCCTCTCATATCTTTCTTTAGAAACCAACCAAAACTCAATCATGCAGTCCTACAGTAAGGGCCTGTCACATACAAAGGCTCCAGCCTGGTACAACAGGAAGGAATTAAGTTTTCACTTAGCACTTTTACAATGTAGTTACCCTACACATAAAATCCAGGGGACAGATTTGGGACAGTAGTTTGCACATTTTCCAAATCATAACAGAGGCAAAGTTCATCACTCAGGATGCACAAGGGCAAGCAAAAGAAACTTGACTCTGTTTAAACTTAAGCCACATGAAAAACTAGTGAAAAAATACTGGGAAGTTCACAATATGAGCTAAAGGCCTAGAAAATGAAGATGTGCACTCGACCAAACCACGTCATGGTGTATGAGCTATCTGATGAGGCTACTGAAGGCTCCATTGCTTTAATATTGGGCTCTATACCTAACACTATCACACCCTGGATCAGGGCTTCTGATGCCACCTTTGACTCTTGTGTCACTAAAACTTTGGAAAATGGGAAAATGTCACCATGATGAACTTTCTCCCTAGTCTTTTTTTCTCTCTCTTTTTTTTCTTATACAACAAACTCTAATCAGGCATCTCTGATTGTCCAACTATTCCCTAAGTCCTTAGGTAGCTGGAAAAGTTTATATCTGGCTTTTTCAGTTTTCAATGGTGAGAAATGGACTATTTCTAACCAAGATTCATAAAGTGGAAAACTTCCCAGCATAGAAAGAGGATTCAGATGTGGGCACATGACAGCATGACTGAAGGATGAGAGCGCCTGTAAAATTCCCTAATTGTTTTAGCTGTGTTCATCTCA
Source organism: Tupaia belangeri chinensis (assembly GCF_000334495.1). Taxonomy (NCBI): domain Eukaryota; kingdom Metazoa; phylum Chordata; class Mammalia; order Scandentia; family Tupaiidae; genus Tupaia; species Tupaia belangeri. The sequence goes on from NW_006203694.1 coordinate 685,489, forward strand.
TCTGCCTCACTGACTTGGGATCTTCTTGGGAGGAGGGAACATTGATGCTTTCTTCCTTACTCATAAGCTCAGTCATGACTGATGGTCCTGGCCACATAGTCCCTGCTCAATAAATTCTTGTTGACTTCAGTCTAGTTCATTATGCAAAGGTCATTTCATTTGGCCTTAGCTAGGAGATGATTTTCAAATGTAAAGTATGAATAACTTGGCCCTGGAGTCAGGAACATCTGCAGATAATCATGTCATCTGGCCATGCAGAACCTCTGGGCATGGGAAAGCTTTCTGCAATGTGAGTAGATATAAAATGGGAACTGCTACCTGCCATACTCCCTTCTATCTCAGGGGCTTGTTCCCTCTAGGATAGGAGCTCGTATCTTGAAAATGCATTTGGGCAATCCACTATTAAGCAGTGGTTACTTATGTGGAAAAAATTCCCTGAAAAAATGAACAGTTTACATAATCAGCTGCAATGCCTTGCAACAAGAACTTTCTTCTTTTTCTTTTGTTGGTGGTGTTCTGGTAGAAGGAGTGCTGGGTTAGCAAACGGAACATATGAATCATGTCTAATAATGCCTGACTCTGAGATTAGGTGCAAGATGTTAGTCTAGTCCCATTATCTTGTGGACCCTCAGATTACTCTTTTATAAAATGGACATGAGCATTTACCAGGGTGCAAGCTGTGGGAGGCATCTGTAGTTTCTGCTGCTCAGCATCCTTCTGTCTTTTTCTAGAAATAGTTAATGCCTCTCCTATAATAGAGAGTCTTAAACTTGAGCACACATCAGAATTACCTGGAAGGTTTGTTAATATAGATTTATAGGCCTTCTTCCTAGAGATTCTGATTTGGTAGGTCTGGAACAGGGAGAGAGAATTTCTAACTATTTTCCAAGTGACCCTGAAACTACTGGTCTGGGGACCACATTTTAAGAACAATTGCATTATAAATACATCTTTCTTTTACTTTCAGTCCATACATAGGGTTAAGAGGCTAATTCTAGCGTTTGGCTATATGAGTGGGAGCAAGAACCAGGCCTCACTAATCAGTTTATCCCAATCACCTGTTCATAGAGGGTAGGCATTAAGGAGGGCAGGAATTCACTTCAACACTGTAGCTGGAACACCTCTTCGTACTTGGTTGCTCAGCGGGTTGCTCAGTGGGTAGAAGGTAAGCCTAAAACCACTGTGAGTCATCCTGACCCTCCTAATGATTATGCCAGCATAGGAAGTCAGAACCAAGATGGGTAAGACAGATTCCTGAAACTCTTACTGAGCTCCTCCAGTCACTCTTGAAGCAGGCTCTAGAAGACTTACACGTTCTTTTATTTTGCTTGAGCCACTTGGCTTTCTGTCACTCACAACTAAATAATCCTATCACATACACTTTCAAACCAACAAAGTCTGATATTTTATATAAACACATGTATACCACATATTATATATATATATATATATATATGTATATATATATATACTTTACAATTTGAAAAACTTTCAACTTTAAAAGTCAAAATTTTGAAAAAATAACCAGATAGAAAAATTATGAAATGGTGATATAGGTCCTTCAAGGACTAGCTAACTAGACAACTTGAGAACAACTTGACAATAAACATAATAACTATCAGAAAAATACTATGTAAATATTACCAAGTATTTAAAGAAGACTAGGCTGTTCAATTACTCACATGCATGATCTAACTTAATCCACACAATAAACTTTGTAGGCAAATGTAATCTCAGATCACAGATGAGAATACTGAACCTCAGAGATTTAAAGGAACTTGCTTCAGGCTACTCAGGGAGTCAAAGGCAGTAAGAAGAGAAAGACACACACACAAAAATTGATCAAAATAGCCTGGCTTCAGGATCCATATTCTGTCATCCTTATGAGATCAGAAGTCCTGACCTTTTGTTTCAATTTAGAGACCTCATTATCTAGAGGATATGAGGATGATGCTTGGTTCAAATAAAAGAACAAATGTAAAAGTGATGGGCCCTTTGAAAATTTAAACATAATTTGTCCATGTCTCAGAGGATTGGAAAAGCCTCCAGCTGCCTTTAGACTGGTAGAGATGCAAGACACTGGCATTGCCTGAGAGTTGGCAAGGAACTGCCTCTGTCTCCAGGTCCAACTGACCACCTTGGCCACCTTGCACTTTCTGCAGCACAAGCTTCAGGGATCTCTGACAAGAGGAGCCCAAATAGGATAGCCATGTACTTGCTTGTCCTAACCTTGATGTACCCATCAACTGTTCAATTGCCCCAACCTTTTTAAAAAATTGACAGCTGCCCAAGTTCATTGACTACCCAACTTATCAAAGCTGAATCCCAGTAAGCCTGTGCCCAAAGCATAATTTTATAGGTACTCCAAAAGACATATCTAATATTGGTTACCAATTTCCCTATTTCAAAATTATGTATTTAGATTAGTTAATCATAAGAAGAGATTGATTTCTTTTTATTGTTAGAGTTTTCAGGCCTTTTCATTGTGTCCAATAGCTTCTTTTCACATGACTTCAATTGCTCTCTTCAGTTTCTATTCATTTGTGTTTGCTCCAAGGTACAGTGGCATGCTGGTGTCCTCATGTATACTATGAATGCAGGTAGTGAGATTTGACCTGGTATTGTCTGTTCAATCCTTATCTTTACCAGCTAACACTCTTTAAAAAACCCAGCTAACACGCTTTCACTAACTTCCTAACTTGAATTCCTACTTTCATTCTCACACTTCACACTTAAACCATGTCTTACCTGGCTGCACTGCTGTCTTTCTGAAATACAAAGATTCCTTTGTTCATTAGCTATAAAAACCTGCCATTGATTCTACCTCTTCAGTGTGACATAGCAACACCTTCAGAGACTTCGTAAGCTACAATTCCAGCTTTACTTCCTTGAAGCCACCATGGATTTAATTTCTGTACTTCTGCTTAGAATTGTTCCCTGACAAAGTAATAACCATTCTTCTACGTCTTTGCTCATCCAAACATTATCCGTCCTTCAAATTCTAGCCAAAAGTCATCCACCTCCATGCATGTTCTCAGATCCCCTTGGCTAGAGAGTATCTGCCTCCTCTGAACTCACATAGTACTTTTATTGCTTGTATCTTACAGCTCCTAGCCCTGTCTCTATTGTAGTTATTTATAGATGGAAATCTTACCTCCCCCACTAGTCTATAAAACCTCTGAGTGCACAATCACTGTGTCATCTTACCAATGTATTTCACACTGGACCTGTCTTAATATCTTGCACATATTGGAAACTCACATATCTAATAAGCAAATAAACTTGGAGTCCCTGGATGGGACCTCCCCCAAAATGACCCTTCATTAATATGTCATATTGAGGGACTTGTAGATGACGGAATGGTTACATTGTTGGACTCCCACGTGTCAACTGCAGTTCAAGTTCTGGACCCAACAGCTTAAAATTCAAACGCACATATGTGCATGCAGGCTCAAAATCCCAAGAGGAGAACGGAGGAGAAAGGATTGCAGCATAGCCATCCCCAATGGGGGCAATTTCTCCTTTCTGTTTCTCTGTCTCTCTGGCAAGTGCACACAACATATGAAAAAAAAAAACAAAAACAAAAAACAAAAACAAAAAAAACCTCTCTTAAAAAAATGTGATATTCATAGATTTTTTCAAAGTGTGAGGAAAATTAGTTGGCCTGGACTGCACCCAGCACCCAGGATAAGGGTAGTTCATTAGACCTTCATAACAATGAATATTTCCAGTGATGTGGTTAGTGACTAGCTGCTCCTGAAGCAATTGGGGAGCCAGTCTGAATAAGCCTCCTAATAAACATTATTTTTTTTCTAAATAATAATTATTGGGGCTAGCAGCTAGTGTGGTGGTTAAGGTGCTGGATCCCACATGGCCAACTCTGTGGCTTGAGTCCTGGACATGGTGGGTTGAAAAACACACCAGATAGCATGTATGCATGATCAAAATCTCAAGAAGAGAATGGAGAAGAAATTGCAGTTTGGCCAACACCCTGAGGGAGGGTGATTTCTCATTTTCCCTTTCTTTCTGTCTCTCTCTAGTGGGAATATGTGCCCTATGGAAAAAAATCTAAATATGTATATATGTATATATATGTGTATACATAGATATAGATATAGACATATATGTGTGTGTGTGTGTGTGTGTATATAGATATAGACATATATGTGTATGTATGTATAATTTATCCTTTAAAATTCACGGGCATTTTTAATATAAATATTTCCCCCCAGTGGTTAGATAGTTTAAACTCCAGGTATCTGTGCCAAATACATCCTGTAGCTCTGAGTACTCTGGATTCCCAACATAGATGATGTTACTCCAGACTGCACGACACAGCATTAAAGGATCTGAGTCATTAATACATTTGTGTAAATTAATGATTCAGCTCTTTTTTGGCTGAGGGCAAATGGAAGACAATATGATACATGGGAGACTTAATAGGGGCTAACTAGCATTGTGTTTCCTTAAAGGACGGAGTCAAACAGGTCTGGGGGAGACAGGAAGAGAGAATGCCCTTGGCATCTGAGACAAGTTAAGGTGCCCTACAATTGAAGGTGAAGTAAGCAGTCTGGTTTGGCCAGTTTTCTAGGGGATGGGCTGGTTCCAGTCTACCCTCTCCCCATCCAAGTTGGAGGCAAGGCACAGGGAGGTCATCAATTCATTTTCTTATTGGAAGCTGAGCTAGCTTATCCACGGCCTAGGGGCTGTCAGCACAAGATTGTTAATGAACATGTTTCCTGTAGATAATTATAGGAAAGGGAATATTGAAAGCACTTAAAACATTTCATTCTTTTTAATTCATTAATTATATTGCAATTATCCCATGCTCAGGAGCTGTTCAGGAGGCTGGATTCTAGCTATTCCTGGGAGACTCCATGGGTAGAAATGAGGGCTGAGGGCTCAGGGAGAGAGAGCCTGAAGAGAACAGCTCAGAAAAGGTTAACTGTGCAGATACAAGAAGCTAATTGGAAACCTCTTAAATGAAATCCAGGTTAATAGGAGCTGAAAAGAACAACACATCCCTTTTATAATGATTATTACAATTATCATTGTTTTTCCACCTACATCCAAATTGCTCATATTTTGATAGAATCGTCATAAGCAATATTCCTGCTCCTGAAAACACTTGGCCGAAAATGAATCAGAGATTCACAGACTTTTAGAGATGGAGTAAATCTTGCATGATTGTGGGATGATAGGAATGCAAGTCTGAATACTGCATCCTGCTGTTATATCCCAGAACTCTTGTTTTTCTCTTCTCAACCTCTTATTTTATCCCTAAAGAGTTGTAAGTCAATTGAATCAACAAGGACATAGCTAGACCCCTATCAGGTGCCAAGAACATGAGGATGATAGTGATACAGATGCGGTTTCTGCACTCAAGGACTTTTCTATGGAAACATGGTCAATTAAACAGGCAATCAAGAAGCATATGATGATGAAAGTACAAGGACCAGGGGAGCCCCTAACATAAGGAGTGGCAATGAGAAGTCTTCTTGTGTGTTTTCTTCCACATGTGTCATATGACTAGCAACGCCCTAAGCCTCAATGCTTTTAGACTTCACCTTCCAGCTTGCAGCAATTTCAGACTATTTTCTCCGTTAGTAATTCTGTCTAGGAAATCCTGATGGCAAGAGTGGAGAAGTGAGGGAATTGGTCTCACATATAATTGAACTACAGCTTAAAATCCTTCAGTTGGGTTCACTGATCTTCTACCTTCCTCTCCTGTCTCTTGGCTATTCAAATGTCATCTTATTACAGTGTCCAATACCCCCTAATAAGTGCACCTATAATATCAATTGAACCACCAACTTCTATGCCACCCATCAACTGACAAGGCACAGCACTAAAGAATCTGCACCATTAATATATTTGTGTGATTAATATTTCACATCTTTTCTAGCTGAGGGCAAAGGGAAGACAATATGAGATATGGGAGACTTAATAGGGGACAATTGGCATTGTGTTTCCTTGAGGGACAGAGTAAAACTGATCTGGCAAAGACAGGCAGAGAGAATGCCCTTGGCATTTGCAACTAGCCAAGTTGCCCTGATCCTAAAGCTGTGTTTCTCACTGTCTGTATCCTGTGAACTATGTCATGTCATTCTGAGGGAAGATGTTAGACCATGTGAATTAGTGGTGAATTAACTCAGTTGTTTCAGTTAACTGGTTAATGCCCAAGTATATTAGAAATCTCAGTCAATAACATCAAACACACTTTCAACTGACTTATAGCTGATACTCATGAAGAAACCCAGTTGAGAACAAAGGAACTACTCAGCTAATTCCAATACAAATTGCTAACCTGAAGAATCATGAGAAGCATAAATGGCTCTTATTTAAGCCATTGTGTTTAGGGGTGATTTGTTATGCAGCAATAGCTAACTGACACAACATCTTACTATATTGTAGATCAATTTAGTTCAGCTAAAGTATTTTGAATGCCTAGTATGTGCCTTGCCACTGCAGGCACAATAATGAATAAGGCACAATTCTTGTTTACAAAATGTATGAGTCAATACCTCCTAAGTGTAAGTGAGCAATTAAAAACCGAAACAAAACAAGACTTTAACCTTTTATCTATTGGACACTAGAGTGTCTCTATATTAGGCCACAGGGTGGTCTGTAGACTCCCTGAAAACATATTGAATTTTTGTACTTACGTGCCTATGTATGTTTTTTGAGGAGGAAGCCCTTGGCTTCATATCAAGTTTTTGAAGTGATATGTTTCCCAGAGATGTTGAGAACCACTGGATAATAAAGTTATCTAAACACTACCCAACACTCACATAGAAGTCCAGTCCATGTAGGGGTACATTACATTGCTGACTCATCCAATCAGGAAGATATTCTCAGAATAAGATGCTGCCAGAGGCCACCGAGGTTTATGCATTGGATGACCAGAGTGTTATGCCTGTCTTTTAAAAAGCTTCCAGCAGATAATGTTATCACTTTCTTGTCATATAGAGCAGAACCTCTGTATGATCCAAAGCACATTTTCTTTGAAAAATGATGGGCTTATCTGTGTCCTCCTTTTGCTCACACCTACTCTAAGGTTGGTAAATCTATTTTCCAGGGCAAGAATACAAGTCCATCATTTCCCATAGCCTTACTCCCCTGGCAAGAAATGCCTCTCACTTTAGCCAATAGTGTACCACACATTCTTGTTTGACAGTTTCACTGAAATCTTGTTGATATTAAGAACAATAACAAAACTTGATACAACTGATGTCTGAGAAGGCAGTACAGTGGGCAGACTAATGCTCCATTTCTCTAAATTATTGGGGTCTTCTCAATTTTTATGTTAGATAAACAGAAAACAAAAAAAAAGAGGAGTAGAGTTAAGCACAGAAAGTCCCCTGAATGACTAGGAGAACCATATGCCTATTCCCATTTCTTCCACATTCTTGCTTAGTATCTTTGATTGAAGCTATCATCTCCCTAAACTTAGATTTTTTAATTTGTAAAATTGGAATTCTACCTCATGCTCTGCCTGCATTGCAAAGGTAATGCTGTATAGCTCAAGTAAATTTATGTGCAAAAGTGCTTTATAAATTGTAAAGGTCTAGGTCCAAGTGTTGGCAAGGCTGGAGCCATAGGGGAGGGGTCCTGGGTTCATGTTCAAGGATCTTGCTGAGCACATCAGGAATGCAGAAATTCCCATTCTATACTGGCTGGAACTGGGAGTGGATCACAGAGCATAGATCCTAATTATGGTATTTCTCCTTCTTTCACTCAAAATGAAATAGGAACCAGCACTTAGCATAATGGCTATGTCGCTGAACTCCTATGTAGCCCACCATGGTTTCAGTGCCAGACCTGGTGGCTTAAACTCACACTGGGCACATGTGTGTGCATGCCCAAGATCCCAAGAGGAGAATGGAGGAGAAGGGATTGTGGCATGGTCATCCCCTCTGGGGGGTGATTTCTTGCTTTCTGTCCTTCTGTCTCTCTCTGTCTTTCTGGCAAATGCATGTGCCCTATAGCAAAAAGAAAGAAAAAGAAAGAAAGAAAGAAAGAAAGAAAGAAAGAAAGAAAGAAAGAAAGAAAGAAAGAAAGAAAAATATGTATTATTTTTAAAAATTGTAAATGCTGCTAAGGTTGTCTCTTTTATCTTGTGTAGAAAAGAAAAGAAAAGAAAAGGAAAGAAAGAAAGAAAGAAAGAAAGAAAGAAAGAAAGAAAAATATGTATTATTTTTAAAAATTGTAAATGCTGCTAAGGTTGTCTCTTTTATCTTGTGTTTCTGCAATTCACTTAGAGTCTTATGCCTGGTCTCAGGTACTTCTACGAAATTCTCATCTCTGGAGTTAATGACATATATCATTTAAATATCATATGGACAATATCACTCACAAAATAAGGACCTGTGGGAAGCCTTCCCTGACTCACATTTGATGGCTGGGTAGCCCAGTGTTGGATTCCTACAATTCCCAAGCTCCACTGGATTGTTGTGCTATAAGTATCAATCTTATTTATGCATTAAGAGATGGTGTCATTAATGGGGCCAGCAGGTGACATGGTGGTTGAGGTGCTGGACTCCCATATGGCTGACCACGGCTTGAGTCCCAGACCGGCAGCTTGCTTTCTCACTTTCTCTTTGTCTCTCTCTGGTAAGCACACATGCACTATAACAAATGAAAAAATAATAATAATAATAAATTAAATTAAATTGATGACTTTTTAAAGAGAGAGAGAGAGATGGTGTCATTTAGTGAGTAATAGCATGACCTTGGGAAAATGCTGCATGGGGTCAAGTACTGTCACCACCAGTTATGTGTGGACTTGAGCAAATAATTTAACTTCCTCATGTCTAAGGTATTTCTTAGGAAAATTGAGAAGGTAATAATATCGATATTTTGCATGGTTTGGAGAGGATTAAATGAACTAAATATATAAGATATTTAAAACAGTTCCTAGCTCTTAGTAGATTATAAAGAGAACTAAAATACATTAGTTGATGTAATTAGTTCTATGCTATGCTAACTTGAAAGTGCAGGTAGTAGTGAGGATGTTTGCTAGCATATTTTCTATGGAAATATTGCTTGATAGGTGCTCAACAAATGTTAAAAACATGCATTCATAACATGAATGAATAAATAAAGTTGGGAATAATCCTGATTCTGAAGGTGGCACACATATTCATGAGCTGTCCTAGCTCAATTTCTAACTCCAACTGACACGTCTGAGATACATTATTTACCTCTCTATCTTCCAATTTCCTCATTTATTAAATGAAAGCAGTGATCCAGATAATCAGTAATGAGCATTTCAGAACTCCAGAGATCCATAAACTGGGATTGTAGGGTGAGAAGAAGAGTTATTTTACCTGGAATGTAATGGTGGGACAAACAATTTACATAGAGCATCTTGTCAAACCTTCCCAGTGCACTATTAGGTAAATAAGATTATGTCTGTTTAATAAATATGGGAATTGATGAAGTTTAGAAAAGTTGAGTAACTTGCCAAAGGCCACACAGCTAGTAAGCTGTGAAGAATTCAACCCAGTTTTGACTGAAGTCAAAGGTCAATTCTTTCCACTATTCTACTGAGATGCAAGATATAAAAGTGGAAGATCAGGTGTACATAACTCATGAAACACCTTCTCTTTTTCAAAGCACAGCAGAGCAGTAGGCACTGAACAGGTATATACTTAGAACAGGTGTGGGGAGAACTGTCATTTGACATACACATTTAGACACATCAGCATCTGTGTGGGAATCCAGATGGGGAGACATTAAGCAGAGGAGACAGTAACAGCTATAACATTAGCCTTGAGTTAATTGCTATTTTGGTGTCCTTATGGAAGGAAACATCCACTGTACATATTCATGCAGCAAATGGAATTTATAACAATTTCTTTGAATTGGGAACCACTTGTCCCCTCCTCCCTGGAGCTAATCCAATGTCTATATTTAACCCAGCAGGCTGGGTGGCATTACATTTGGGTGATTATTTATAGATATCCTCATGCACAGTCTGCTGAAAAGCCATAGGGATTCTGCCAAGGCAAAGGGAAAGAATAGCTCCAGATGTGTGACTGCACACGAATCCGCGTCTGGTCCTTTGTTGGCTAGGGATGTCTGGGAGCTCAAACATGCATAAGATCTTGGTGTATTTGCTTTTAATTTTTATTCCTAACTCCCAACCTGAGAGGTTTTACTTGAACATATAGGTAGCTAGATCATAAAATATCATAGTTACAAGGAAGTTCAGTTTTGAGTCCAGTCTCCAATCTAATCTTTGAGTCTTCTGTACAGTATTCTCATTCAATATATACTTTTTAATTGTAACCCTAACCTTAATGTTCATAATTTCAGCAGACAGTAATTGAGAACCTGCACTGAAATCTGCTCTAGGATTGCAAAGATGACTGAACATGGTCTCTGTTCTCAAGTCACAATGTCTAGTTGGGAGAATGGCAGGGAGATGGAGCTTTATAAGATGTATAATCAACAAACCAAATGTTATAATAGAATCAATCACAAAACATGGTGCCATTGTCTTGCAGATGGTGCCTGGAATGGATAAGAGCTCAATAAATAGTAGCCATGGTTATTGTTCCCATTTTATTAATGTGGCTAGAGAAGCCTTCACAGTGGAATCTTGAATACTTTGTTTTGTTTTTATTTTTAGAGAGATTTTTGTTATAGGGCACATGCTGTAGCTAGAGAAGATGACCATGCTTCAGTCTCTTCTCTGTTCTCCTCTCGGGATTTTTGGCATGTATGCATAACATGCCTGGCATGAGTTTCAAGCCACCAGATCCAGGACTCAAACTGCCATTGGCCATGTGGGCGTCCAGTGCCACAACCACTATGCCATCTGCTGACCCCAAGTCTTGAATATTAAATTGGAATTCCTCAAAGCAGAGAAGAAAATGAACAGCACAGCACTGAATAATGAAACAATAGAACACCTTCAGGAAATGGTAAGAAGAGCAGATGGACTTAAATATGTTCTTTTTTTAATTTTAAGTTTGTTGTAGGGTACATACACTCATAAGAGAGAGAGAGAAAGAGAGAGAGAAAGTAAGAAATCAGGGGGGATGGCCATGCCACAGTCCCTTACCCTCCATTCTTCTGTTAGAATTTTAGGCATGCACATACACACATATTCAGCATAATTTTCAAGCCACAAGGTCAGAACGTGAACTGTGCAATCAGCCATGTGGGATCCAACTGCCTTAGCCTCCACAACACCTGCTGGCCCCTGGACTGAAATACACTCTTCATGTTGTGTGGTTGAGCTGAAAATAGATAAATGAGTCCCATATTTTAAGAGACTTGAATATGAAAGTAAATCATAGGAAATTTTTACAATAATTTAATGAACAAGGGAGTAATGAGCTGATTTTTGTCTTAAAATATGTAAAAATATTTTATATCAGTTAATACCATTAAAATTTTAGGATTTCTTGGGAATGATAGTTGTAGTCCAGAATGTTAATCTCTCTGTGCCTCAGTTTTCATACCTATTATGTAATTTGGGGGACATTACTCCTCAAGCAGCTTATAGTCCAAAGAGGATAAGATTATTACTATAGTTATATTGTAAATCAAGTTATAATTAGTGCAATTAGATGCTCTAAAGGTCTTTCTTTCCCAGTATATTAGTTAAATATTGCAATTATGAATTCCTTTGTTGTTAATAATAATTATTTTTAGGGACCAGGAGGTGGCATAGTGGCGAAGGTGCTAGAATCCCATCTGGTTGACCATTGTTCAAGTGCTGGATCTGGTGGCTTAAAACTCATGTGAGGCACATGTGCATGTGTGCTCAGAATCCCAGGAAGAGAGTGGAGAAAAGGGATTGCAGTGTGTCCATCCCCCTTGGGCAAGAGGGTTTGGGAGAGAGGGTAGGACTTCTTCTTTTCCATCTTTCTGTCTCTCTCTGTCTCTCTGGTGAAAACACATGCCCTATAGCAAAAATTTCTCTCAAAAAATAATAATAGTTATTTTTATTGATCATTTATTAAATGAGAGTTGCTCATCCAAAACACTTCACCAAGTTTTCACTTTCAATTCTATGTTAACAGTGATCCTATAAAGTAAGTAAAATAATCTCCATTTTATAAACAAGATAAAGTTTAGAAACCCTAATTTGCTTGTCCAAAGTCATACAGCTAATGGAAAAGAGTAACAAGTCAAACCCAAGTGGCTGTTACTCAAAAGCTGGTGCTCATAGTATGTCACTATTGTGAGGTACATCTCTGAAGCATCCAACGTTTCTCTGTGTGAGCTAGGCACCTTAGACAGTATGGTGGGTATAGTTTACCTATCTTTATGTAACTTTAAGTCTAGTTTTCACTATTCTGAGAGCCTAAACTCGCAACCTTTCACAAATTCAACTTTTATGAGTGTCTCATTAACTCTTAATTAATTTAGCTTAGAGAATCGTGGCTATGAATTTCCCAGCTATTTTGTTAATATGCTAGTATCTATGTGGTCACAGAAAAATATATACATAATTTATTAACCTGATGAAGTTTACTTGAATGAAATAAAATTGTCATACTTTACCTTAAAGTTATCTGGAAGTCATACATATGTAACATATCCACCTCTGGTGTCTAGTAATTGTTTGATGTGATTGACATCACAGGACTACATGATTATTTTATATCACCATCTTTGATTACCTCTACAGTCTTAAACAAACCATAAAGTTTAGTAAAATAAATAGGTTTGGTAATTTTATTTTTAAGTATTAAGTTCAACATTAATGCCTTTATTGATACTGTAGTTATTCTACATTCTGGCCCTGGACTTGGTGCATAAAACATGGAAATCTAGGGAGAGTCTCACTCCTTAAGAATTACACAATCTACAGAAACACATGAAATCTATCTGGATCAAAATTTCAAGTAAACAATGTCATAAATGTATTTTCCCCAAAGTGACTTGGACAGTAAGTGCTGGCAAAATATAGCAAAGATGATCATTAGGTTGGGTGGGAGGTTCAGAAAGAGGTCAGGGAAGAGATACGGCTATGATATTCATAAGATACTTGAACAAATTAATGCTTCTCTAGAATTGCCCTTGATGATCAATGTCCATACATAATGGTTGTTATATTTGCATACGTATCTATAGTCTTGGCATTTATATCTTACATACCAGCACACATAGAAATATATAAACACCTTGAACAAGAAGCCAGAAGCCTGGCTGCAATTGTGGCCTAGTGTTTAAGTGAACTAGATTCCACATGGTTGACAATGGAGTTCTAATCCTGGACACAGGGGTTTGGAGACACATGGAGGATGGTGAGAGGAAGGGAATCAAGGTGAAAGAGAAAGCAGCAAAGCATATAGAATGACATATAGAAGGCCACAAAAATGGAAAATTATCTGTTGATTATAATGTGTATGATAATATCTTTAACTGGACAAATATGCAATGTGTTCTTGCTGGGAAAATGCATTTTGTAGGCTGTAATGATGTACAGTGATTGAATGTATCAAAAAAATATGTGTGAAAGAAAAGGGATTGCATTATGATCACACCCCATTGGAGAGTGCTTTCTCCCTCTCCCTCTCTGCTGTTCTCTTTCTCTTTTGATCTCTTTCTTATGAGCATATGTGTCCTCCAGAAAATTTTTTTTAAAGAAAGAAAAATTCAAGAGGTTTGGAATCTAGTTTCAACACTGCCATTCACTGTGTAACCAAGAGCAAGATGCTAGATCTCTCTGGGTCTAAATTTCTTCGCCGGTAAGATGAAGGCATCAAAATAGAATATTTTCAAGTTTCCTTCCAGCATAATATTGTAATTATATGACACTTTTTAAATACCTTTTTTGGGAGATTTTTGCTACAGGGCACATGTGCTCACTGGAGAGACAGAAAGAGAAATCGCCACTGGCCCCCAGGAAGATGGCCACACTGCAGTCCCTTCTCCTCTATTCTCCTCTTGGGATTTTGGGTCCACTTGCACATGCACCTGGTGTGAGTTCTAAGCCTCTGGATCTGGGACATGAACTGCATTTGACTACATTGGAGTCCAACAATGTAATCATTATGCCATCTGTTGGTCCCATAACTACTGTGTTTTTTTTTTTTTTTTTTTCAGAGAGATTTGTTTTTGTTTTTTCAGAGAGATTTTTGGTATAGGGTGTGTATACTCATCAGAGAGACAGAAAGACAGAAAGCAAGAAATCACTTCCCACTGAGGGATGTCCATGCTGCAGTCCTTTCTCCTCCATTCTCCTCCCAGGATCTTGGGCACCCATGCATACGTGCCTGGCATGTTTCAAATGGCTGGGTCTTGGACTCAAACCATGGTCAGCTATGGGGAGTCCAACAATGTAACCATTCTGCCATCTGCTGGTCCCTATGACTCTGTATTTGAAAAAAGCAAAGGAGGGAAAGTACACAAGAGAAAAATTCAACACCTTTGCTAGCCGTATTTTTCCAGTGTATAAGCTTTCTGTTATAATGAAAACACTTTCCTGTTTTTGATGAAAATAAATAAATAAACAAACTTACAATTCCTGAATGTTCATTAGGTTGTCCTAAATGTTCATTAGGTTCCAATGACAACATTATAAATGAACATTCAGTGACAGTCTTGTCACCTATTAATAGCTTACAATTTTAGACAGGTGGAATTCTGGGAATTATGCAAATGAAAGAAAGGATTCACTGTTATACTTTCTTGGTAAACTTCCAATATGCTGACTTAATAGCAACAGTGTACTGGGGGGGGGAGAAAAAAGAAGACACTCACATATATTATAACAGAGATAATGAATTATTATTCCAAAAGTAGGCTTGTTGCACTCATTTGCATATAATGTTTAATTTTTACCAAATGTTTCATTTTAATACATGCAAAAATGATCAAAAACTATCAAAATATGCTAATGAACTTTCTATTGCAAATATATTATTGCCCTTGATTCTGGGGGTTTATTATAAAAACATTTGAAATTCTCAATGGTAAAGTGATTCTTTTAATAAAAATAATATTGAAAATATTCATACACTTTTGAATTGAAAAAGCCCTTAGAGATCATTTAGTTAAAACTCTTTATTTTATAAGTGAAGCTACTGAGGTTCAGAGATATGGAGTAATTTATTTACAGTCACACAGCTAACCAGTGGTGGGTACCAGGATCCCTGCCATCCAGTTTAGTGTAGATTCTACTGGGCCACATAATTAATCACAAATAGGTTTAGTGTTTGTATTTCAAATATTTAGTTAACGTCTTATAAGTCATTTGTCATTCTGTGAAGAGATAAGATGGAAGCTGCCAGACATATTAACAAATGAAAAGTGCAAAACTTTCTAATAAATAGTATTTCATAAACTACTTCCATTAGCTATCATCTGTAAGATTTGTGCTATTTTTAGATCACTTGTACTATTTACTTGGTTTTCTGAAATTAATTCTTTTTACTTAAATAAATATATGCTACAGGGGACCTTTAAATTACTTCAGTAAATGGAAAGCCAGAAATGTTTTAAATAAAAGACGATGAAAAATAATAGTAATGAACACATAACACAGTTAATGAAATTCTAAGAAGATGCAGTTTCTTATCAGAGGCTCTGAGCTGGGGACCTGTTTCCTTTGTTATAAAAAGAAAAAAGAAAAAAAAAAAGAGTGGAGAAGTGGGGAGATTAGCAAGTGTTAGAAGTGTTAAAGATGTTAGCACCCAACTAAGATTTTTTTTTTCCCTTGACATTTAAAGATAATTGAAAAGGAAATGACTTTCTCACAATGTGATTCAGTGTCTTCAGTGTCTTGTCCCATCAAAATCACCTCCTGGACCATCCATGTGCACGTCTCACACTTTGGAGAACGCTGGGCCAGAATAAGATATCTCAGTTATTTAGACATCTGACATACTCTGACCAAGAAACCAGCTAGCAGGAAAATGGAAAGAAAACTCAACAATCATTCAAGCAACTTAATACAGTGGTAAATGTACAAATTCTATAAAGAGTAGCCTGCTTTATATTTTGTACATAAACATTAAAAGAGTAAATAAATTGCTCTGAGCCTCGGTTTTCTTATCTGTAAAATGGTGATAACAATACAACTTGCCTCAAAAGATTGTTGAATGTTATCTAAGAAAACATGTCACAAAAATTGGAAACATTTGTTGAGTAAATTGTTGAGTCCCAAGTAGACATATAGGATACACTGAATCCTTGCAACAGTCTATAAAGGTAGACATTAATCTCATTTTACACTCGAGAAATTTGAAGAGTAGTGAAGCTAATGATTCCCCCAGGCTGGTAAATGGCTGAACAGGAATTAAGCCCATGTTTCTTATCTCCAGTTCATACATTCTTAGCAATTATACTTTAGAGATGCAGATATGATGGTTAAGGGGAGCGAGGATGTCTCTTGGGACAGCACAAGTGAAATTTCCACATATCAGACCTGTAGAGATGTCAGTGAATTATTTAGTTTGATTATTGTCTTAGTTAACCACGACTGCCAACATGCTGCAAAATCACTCCAGAACTCACCAGCTGTGTCAATGGAGAATGGCAGAAAGGAAACTTATCTTTTACTGCGTATGGCCATTTGGATCCTTTAAATTTTGTGTCATATGCATATATGGCCTAAGAACAAGATGAATTTAGACCAGTAGGTGGTGTGGAGGTTAAGGCCACTAAATTCCACATGACAACCCTGTGGTTCAAGTCTTGGACCCAGTGACATGAAAACCACACCGAGTGCATGAGCGTGCATGCCCAAAATCAGGAGAGAAGAATGGAAAAGAGGAGACTGCAGTGTACCCATCCCTCCGGGAGATGATTTCTCACTTTTCCTTTCTCTCTCACTAGTGAGTGCATCTACTCTGAAGATAGAAAAAGAAAAAAAGAAGGGAAAAAAAGAGAGAGAGAAGAAAATGATTAATTTAAAGTGATTTCTAGAACTAAAAATAAATATAATTTTTTTAAAGATTCAATATCCAAAGATGAAATATATTATTGGTATGCTTAATTTATTTCTCATATTTCAACTACTGAATGCAGAAAGAAGAAATTTTTTTCTTTCTACTGCTTAAGAAGAGGGAAGTGGAATTCTCCTTCTACCTATTATGGTGTATTCCCTTTACACATATGGGAAGAGTATTTGGACGCGTACTAGCTGCCATAGATTTTATTAATGGTCCCAATTATTTACTCCTTCTAGAATTTGCACTCTTGTCAAGTGATATTTTTATATCCTTCCACTAAAGACAAAGTATACTTTACCACTCCTTAAATTTGGAATAAGCCATATGATTTGCTTTGGAAAATTGACTAAGGGTGAAAATGGCAGTTAGCTTCTCTGAGTCTAGGATTTAGGAGTCATTTCATATTCCTATTTGTTTTTTTCAAAACTTGGCCTGCACCATGAGAATACCCTGGCCAGTCTTCCAGCCTAAAGAGGACAAGAAACATATGAGGCAGTCCTTTCCCAACTTGTGGATTAGAACCCCCTAGCTGAACTTCCTAAGAGCAGCAACGTTGTACGATAAATAAGTGTTTATCACATGGCCTCTGAGAATTGTGGTTGCTTATAATATAGCTATAGGTGACTAATACAATTAAAAAGTTTTAAATATCTGATGAAGAAAATATCTTGCTACTTTTCAAATAGCAAGACCTGCGTGATTGACTTTTTCTTTCTTTTCTTCTTTCTTTCAAGTTTCGTTTCTTTCTTTCTCCTATGAATATGTATACGCATATGCAAGAGAGAGAGAAAGACAGAGACAGCACCTGCAACCAGGTTTGATGCCACAACCCACCCATCTCAGCCCAAAATCATGGGCTCACAGTGGGCTCAGTGTTCTTAGGGAAGTCTCCAAACGAGCACCTGGAACATTCCCACATGTCAGCCTCACAAAGCACCATGTCTTCAACATTGCACCACTTTCTGGCACCTGGCCTGTGTGATTTTTTGCCTTCTCTTAAAAGAACAGAAACTGACTAACACCCGGTGAGCCCCTATAATGTGTCACATGGAGTCAAAAACTTGACTTGCCTTTCATCTCTAGATTTTCAAATAATCCTATGACAGACACTTCAATATATCTCTTTTATGAGAAAGGAAATGGAAATTCAAACAAGTAAACAATCTTCCTAAATTTATAGAGTTAGAAATTTGGATTTTAAATCATTTATATTTGATTTCCCCCTCCTACAAAAAAAAAACAAAACAAAACAACAACAACAAAAAAAAAACTTAAGAGATTTTTGGTATAGGGTGCTCACCGGAGAAACAGACAGAAACAGAGACGGAAAACTAGAAATCACCCTTCGGGGGCTGGCGATAACACAATCCCTTCTCTTCCATTCTTCTCTCGGGATTTTGGGCACACACACCTGTTGTGAGTTTCAAGTCACCAGGCCCAGGACTTGAACTATGATCAATTACATAGGAGCCCAGTGCCTTAACCATTACACCATCTGCTGTCCCCAAGAAGTGCTCATCTTTAGCACATAGTCTGACAAATCTCTTACCAGGAGCGCTCGTCCCTCTCTAACCAATCCCCCTGATGGAACACTAAGACAATCCTAGGTCTTAGTCCATAGCAGAGCTGCCAGGGGAGTGTCAAGGGACAAAGAGGGTTTTCATATTCTTCTCCAGAGACTTATTCCCATGGGCAGTAAGATTCCTTCTGGAGAGAAGAGCCCGGGGCAGTGTGCACACTTCTGAGCTCGGAGCAGCCTCAGTTAATAAATCATTTGTGAGACAATAGCCTGCGGTATCAAGTTACTCCAGGCCCAATTTTGCCATCTCTGGATAAAAAATTGCACTCTGCAATGCAGGCTGAGGTCTGAGAACAATTTGCTGCTTTAAAGTGCTGAGGTTTCTTGTGTCACCCTTTGTTTCCAAAGCTCTGTAGCACATTTCTGCAGGGAAGGATAATAGGATCCACTCCCTCTTTACAGCAGAGGGTCATACGTCTGTCTGCCTAAAATGGCTAGGAAAATGCATCGCCTGCCTACAAAGCATTTTAGAACTCATGACCAACTCTCTCAATAATAATCTCATTTGCTCCTCCCTATGACTCAGTGAGGTCCATCTTATCACCTCTGAGTTTCAGATGAGGAAACTGAGGCCCAGTAAACGTAAAGGAGTTGTCCCTTGTTCTTCGTCTGACAATGAACAGACCTGGGTTTGAAATCCTAATCTCCACAACCAAGTCCAGAGCTTCTTCCTGCAGATTGGTCACATGGTGCACAGAGCCTGAACTGCCCTCGTATGTGGCCTTCCTTGGAAGATGTGCGTTTTCCTCGCCTACATGAAAACACAAATTACCTGCCAAAGTGTTTGATTAGGCCATTTATAATGGTATACATGAGTTGATCATGCAATAGCATGAAAAGAATAGCCCAACTGCTTCATTTGGTACCCAAACTATCTGAGATCCAGACAGGAGCCTGCTCTCTTTTTTTCAGAGTCCACATGAAGCAAAAATCGTTAAAAACTTCACCAATTTCTGCAAAAACTTCACCCAGCCTTCTTTGGCTTGTTCCCTTTATGTAACGGGTAAGGCAAGCTTTTGTTTCTCCGTTTCCAAGACAGCAATAAGCATCTGGAAAGGTGAAGTGTTTTGGATTGACATGCTCCTGAGTGCATTGCTAGAGATCTAAGAGAAACTAACTCCTATGTTTTTAACAAAAGCTTGGTGAAATGTATTTATTTTTATTCTACATGCATTTATTGCACAGGGATTATATGCCAACCATAGTATTTGTGCTAGAATGGCAGAGAAAATAAGATGCAGTGCTTTCTCTCATGGAGAATGCATTCTCCCTGAGGAAAAGCTGCAGTCATAAAAGTAAGTATACCAACATGAATACACTTCACACCAGTCCAGTTGAGGATACTCTACACATTATCATCAACAAATAATCCATTTCTGTGTCCCATAAAAAGCCCATTTTTCAACTGCTCAAAATAAACAAATGGAAAGGGTGAAGTTAATAATGGCAAACAGACGCTGGATGATAAGTGGAGGTGGAAGGAGGGGATGGAAGTACAGAGCATGGAGCAGGGGGGTGGTCATTGGCATGAGCAGGGTTATCCCTAGTGCACTGGACAGAAGAAGTTCAGAACTAGGTAGGATGCCTGTGTGAGTTATAGACTTGACCTCAAGGCCACTTGTGATTCAAAATCCAGTGTGCACAAGGATTCACAAAGTGAACTACGGAGAACTGCAGACAAACATGACTGACTTCTAAGTTGTTCCTCCAGTCCATTTGATTGGTTGGCCCATGTTCTCTGCTAATGGAAACTTCAGGCTAGACCCTAAAGACTTGAGACACAGGTGAGAGCTCTTTCAGGGCATCAGGCTCAGAGACAAACAAGCACTAGATCTGGTTCAGCTGTGTGGATGTGCACTGTGGGGCCACAGGAGCAGGACAGCAGGACACATCATGGTTCACATGATTCATCTCTTGTCTCTATTACTCCAGATGAGCTAAGCAAATCCCTCACTGGGACTATCACACTACTGTTCTGCATGCAAATTGTTCCTAATGAGCATGGCACAGGGCTGGCTGGTTCCCTAGTTGGTAAACCCATTCATTTCACAGCAAATATGCTTGGACATATATTTCTGTGACATGATCCATTGGCAGATGGATCTAAATGTAGAGAGGTGCCTTTAGTGCAGTAGACTTAAGATGGGAGGAATTGAGTTCCTATATTGACTGATAATTTCCCATTCTCTGAGTCTCTATTTTACTCATGCACAAATTGCAGGATTTGGGCTATATTGGTGTTTTCAAAATATTCGTCACTGTATTCGTGGTCTACAAAACAAGTTTTGAAAGGGTTCCATAATAAAATATAGAACAATAAGAAGCTGAAGAATATGACAAGATTTTTTGTTTTGTTTTGTGTTAGCATGAGACAACTCAGAACTGTTTTTTTATTATTGTTAAGGTTAATTTATTGGTCTAATAATAATCTGGACTTTTTAAATTATCATTCTTATTTTTTTAAACATTCCATCACTATACATCAGTTGGCTTGTAAAGAGAATTTACCTAACATGAAATACACCTCAGACCAGTCCAGTTGCAGCTCTGAATTGTTACTATGTTAACTTGCATTGTGAGTATTTGATCAACAAGCATGTTTGAAAATAGATCTTGTTGATTAAATCTCTTGGAAATCTCTGGACAAGATGATGCTGGAGATCCCTCCAAACTCCTAAATTCCTATAATTATAAGAAATCAGTGGAAATTAAAAAACAAGCAAAAACTGCAAAAAGCTTAATGAGGTCAGCATAACAAATTTTAAGGACATTAATTAGCATCTGCTCTATGTCAGGCATTTTTTTTTTCTAGTTTCCTCTTCACTTCTCCTGTACTTGAAGCAGGTAAAATTGGCTAGGGAAAAAGATCCAAACCACTTCCCTGATTTGATTGTATTTAGTTTTGTTGTATACTGTATTTATTGTATTGTGTTGTGTCTCTTCTCTATGTCAGCCACAGATGTCATTATACTCACGTGAGCTTCCTCACCCACCTCCCTGTTGCCTGGTGTCCAACCTCTACTGAAATACATCCAGAATTATGGAACTCGTTATCTTCCAAAACTTCTCACTCACCACTTGGCATCATTTCCTTAGGTAATGATTTTGTAGACACCCCCCCACACACACATACACATACACAGTGTTCCCAACTGTGACCAAGGACATTATTCCATTTTTTTTTTTGGTTAGTTTTTTGTTTGTTTGTTTCTGTTTGAGAGGTTTTTGCCTTAGGGCATATGCACTCACTGGAAAAAGTGAGAGACAGACACAGTAAGAAGAAAAGTGAGAAATCACACCCCAGCAGGGATGGTCACACCTCAATCCCTTCTTCTCTAGTCTCCTCCTGGGATCTTGGGCATACAAGCACATGTGCCTGGTGTGATTTTTCAAGCCACTGGTCTAGGACTTGAACTGCAGTTGGCCATGTAGGAGTCCAGTGACATAACCACTATATCATCTGCTGGCCCCATAATTTAATATTTTCCAAGCCTCAATAAAACTAAGGAGCAGGGACCAGCAGTTGGTGTAATGGCTATGTTGCTGGACACCCATGTAGTCGACCATGGTTTGAGTCCTAGACCCAGCGGCTTAAACTCACACCGCGCGCATGTGTGCACATGCCCAACATCCCAAGAGGAGAATGGAGGAGAAGGGATTGTGGCACGGCCATTCCCCCCCACCCCCCGAGGAGTGATTTCTCTCTTTCTGTCTCTCTGTCTCTCTCTGTCTGTCTGGAGAGTGCACGTGCCCTATAGCAAAAACTTCTCCACATGCACAAAAATCAAAAAATTAAGGAGCTAGTGAACTCTCTTCTAAGTACCTGTGCACACACACTCATGCACATGTGTGTATATGTATATATGTTAGGGCATTAGGAATAGACATTAATCAATTAAATAAATAAGCAAGGGCCAGAAGCAAGGGGCAGTCCCATAGCCTAGTGATTAACATGGCTGACCATGGTTTGAATCTCAGCTCTGGTGGCTTGAAAATACTTTGGGCACATGTACATAGATGCCCCAAATCCCAAAAGGATGGCGAAATGAAGGAGACAGTATTATAGTAAAACCACACGCCTTTGGGGGTATTTTCTCTCTCTCTTTCTCTCTCTCTCTCTCTCTCTCTCTCTCTCTCTCTGTCTCTCAATTAAATAAAGAGAAAAGAAATGAGCAAGATAACTTGATATATTATATTGATGAGCAAATAGACTTGATTACTATAATAGCAACTACAAATAATGTTAGCTTATACAAGATAGAAAGTTTATTTTAGATCATATAATAGTCCAGATTTGAGGAATTGAGGGCTGGTATGATTCCAGTGTCAGAAAATGGGTTTCTCTGTTTTAGCTGCTATCATCTCCAGAGTTTTTCATGCCTATGTACTTACAGTGATGATCATTGTCTCTACATTCTAGCCAGTAGGAAGAACAGGGCATATCTTTCTCAGGAAGACTAAGACTCAGAAGTGGTAAATTGTACTTCTGCTCACATCTCATTGGTCAGAGCTAGGCACATGATTATACCACCTGCTGAAGGCCTAGAAAATGTCATTTTTACTCTTTGTATCCATTCCTTAGCTGAAAACTAAAGGCTCTGTTATCATTGAAGAAATGAAGACTACATAATGAGGAATTGCTAATAATTTTTAAATAGATAATTATAAATAATACAAAAGATATATTAGCCAGATTTGGCTAGGTTATACCACAGTAACAAATAACCCCACAACCTTATTGGTTTATGATTTAATATAATTTATGCTACATCATGGGTCTGGAGGGCAAAGGAATCTCTTTTTATCATACTTATTTAGGGACTCTTCTCCAGTATTACTAGCAACCACACTTGAGAGAACAAAGATCCCTGGAAAGTCTTACACTGGCAATTAAGCACTCAGCATAATAAATGTTATTTTTACACAGAACTCATTGGCCACAGATAGGCATACAGTCTAACCTAACAATAAGAAACCCAGAGCGTAATCCTAGCCGGTACATAGAAAGAGATAGAACTTAAAATATTTGGTAAATAGCGCTGCTAGCTATTATCTGAGAGTAATGGGATAGAGAGTGGCTTAGATGGTGTGAAGATCTTAAAACATGACTACGTCAGCCTGTGGCTTGATGGTTAAGACAGCTGGATCTCACATATCCAACCCTATAGTTCGAGTACTAGAGTCGGAGGCTCGAGAAACATATCAGAAACGTGTGTGTGTATGTTCAAAATTCTGCAGGGAGGGGGAAATGGAGAAGGGACTGCGGTGTGACCACACCCCATGGGATTGCTTTCTTGCTTTCTCTCTCTCTGTCTTTTTCCAGTGAGCATAAACCCATCCTGAGAAATTAAAAATACACAAAATATGGCATCACCACCACAAGTTTTTCTGAGCATTTATCAGAGCTGTGTCTTGAATGATGGGAAACAGGACATAAGAATGTGAAATATTGGGAACCAGCAGTTAGCGTAATGGCTATGTCGCTGGACTCCCACGTAGTCGACCACGGTTCGCGTCTCGGACCCGGTGGCTTAAATCTCACGCCGGGCGCGTGTGCGTGCGTGCCCAAGATCCCGAGAGGAGAATGGAGGAGAAGGGATTGCAGCGTGACCATCCCCCCTGGGGGGTGATTTCTCGCTTTCTGTCTCTATGTCTCTGTCTGTCTGGCGAGCACACGCGCCCTATAGCGAAAACCTCTCAAAAAAAAAAAAAAAAATAGAATAGCTAACTTTTCTTAACAAAAAAAAAAAAAACAAAAGTATGTGAAATATCTGTGGAAAGAACACAATTGTGTGTTTTAACTCATTGTGCTTGCTGCAGAGGGTAAAAGGATAAGCAAGGAAATCAGTTAACCAGTATTATTATCTAAAGCAACATTATAGTTTAGCCTTATAGCCATTCCAGTTTTAGAGATGAGTAAACAGAGGCACAGAGGAGTTCAATAATTTACCCCAAATTACATTGCTAGTAAGTGACAGCACCAGAATTTGAATCCAGACAGTCTGACTCTGAAGCCAAGCTTTAAACCACCAAGTTCAACTGCCCATCGTGACTCTTTCAATTGATAGGTCCTTGGTAGTGGAATAGGTTAGGGCTAATTAATCAGAGTACCATAGACATGAGGAGGGGAAGTACAGATGCCAAAGGAACCCACCAGAGGATTGCTAACTCCCTGGAGTCATCAGGAGAGTTTGCAGAAAGGCCCTCTTGTGAGTAGATGCATATTAAGTGGAGAGGGCATAAGGGACACACATTCCCAGCAGAGGGAACAGTGCGTGCAGACGCTCTCAGGCTTCAAATGTAGCTGCAGAGAAAGAGCGAGGGAGGGAGTGGCAGAGAGCCTGAGAGGTTGGTAGGGACCAGTTTTGCCCAACAGTAATGAAGAAAAAGCATCAATTATTCAAACTCATTTCTAATTACAACCTCCATTACAAAGTGCTTTTGTTTTACTATCGCAAAGCCCACTCCCTGAGTACCTCTGAGGAGCCTAAGTGCAACCATAGTAGCCTCAACCCGCTGAGAAAAGTACAGCCATCAGCAGGGACCGGCCATGAACTGAAATGGAATTTGGCTCAGTATGGGAGAGGGGGAAAAATCTAGGTGTGAAACATGTATCATAAAAGGGGAACTTCAAAACATTTGTGGAAAATGGAATTAAAATGAGGCAGGAGAAAGTTAGGAAATAGAAGTGGGAAAAGGGGCTGGAGCATCTGCCTATGTGGCTAAATAGAAAAACTCCATCAGGGCAGAAAACTCCCTGTCCAAGGAAATGTGGCAGATTATGGGGGCTGTCTAACTGAGTAAGCCACATTTGATATGAGATGAATCAGTGGGCCCGGCCACATTTGATAAAGTCAATGAGATGAGAAAAATTAGTGAGTGCAACCTATGATCAACCAACAGAACCTAGATTTAAAAATTATAAACTTGCAGACCGCTGAGGAAAGTATAACCATCGGCAGGGACCAGTTGTGAACTGAAATGGAATTCGGCTCAGTATGGAAGAGGGGAAAAAATCTAGATGTGAACCATGGAGGCTAGGAGCTCACTTTGTGAAAATCAGTCTTGCTATTCTGCTACTCCTGGTTTACACAATGAGGACTAAGGGGACCAGCAGTTAGTGTAATGACTATGTCGCTGGACTCCCATGTAGTCGACCGCAGTTCGAGTCCCGGGCCCGGTGGCTTAAACTCACGGGGGGCATGTGTGCGTGCGTGCCCAAGATCCCGAGAGGAGAATGGAGGAGGAGGGATTGCGGCATGGCCATCCCTCCTGGGGGGTGATTTCTCTCTTTCTGTCTCTCTGTCTCTCTCTGTCTTTCTGACAAGCACACATGCTCCATAGCAAAAACCTTTCCAAAAAAAAAGAGAGGACTAAGGAAGAAGTTCACAGGTGGAGTCAGCGACCTTGGGATTGGTAAGCAAGAGCACAGAGGAAGCCCTTTTCAGTCCACAGGCAGATGTCATGTCAGAAAGCTACCAACATCAAGGGGACGTGGCAGAACAGAGGCAGGACTGAGGGCTCTGCCAGGCTTATCCTAGCCTCCAAGACTCTGCTGTAGATTCAGCCCAGCTTCCTACCTGACTTTGTTTCTCACCCCTCTTATCCTCCCTCATTTCCTTATAGTCTTGCAAACCTAATGGCTTCCACAATTCCCCACCTGTGTCCTTAACTACCTGCACCTGGAACACTCTACCTCCCTCTACAGCCACAGGACTCACTCTTCTACTGCAGAGGTCTTCACCTTAATACATTCTCCACGAGGCCTTCCTTCTATGATACTACTCCCCATCAAAATGAGCACCTTTGATTTTATTTTTAATTTGCCTTTATAACACCAACTGTACAATACAGTGTACTTTTATTCTTCTGTTTGTTGGTCTCCTGATGGAATATGATCTCTAAGAAGATATCCTACTACAACTCTATCCTGAGGATTTAGAACATACTAGACTATAAGTACTGCATATTACCTATTGCTGAAATGAATAGATGATTCGGGTCAAGTGGCAGATACTGGTATATAAACTGGGACTTGATCACAAGGAGCATAAAAAACAACTCAGTTACTGGAACTGAGGTAAAAATGGGAACTGGAATTAAGCCCGAGTAATGGAACGTTACTTGGTGACTGGTCTGAGGTTCCTCCATGGATTTTACATGGAGCTCTTGATGGGACCAAGCCCTGAGGTGGGCCCTACAGTCCACAAGATTGGAAATGTGAGGGTCTCAAGTAGGAGACTGTGATTCTTCTTTGTGGTTTCTCCAATTCACTCATCTGAAACCTTTAGCAGGTGGAGTGAAGACCCATCTGGGGACAAATTCCGCCTCCAAGGCCAGCCATCTACTCCTGAATGGTCCTTATTTCTGGTTTTAGGGCACGGTGGGAAGATACGGCTGTCATCGTGATATTAGAGAGACCTGGAGCCAGCCTAGCTGCCAGCATCTCTCTGTGTGTCACTTTGCCCAGCCTGCGGTTTGCTAAGAGCCTGTCGGCCAGTTTGCTGTTCCTGTGGCAGGGCCAATTATCTCCATATCACAGCAACGAGCGTCCGGACCACATACCTTGACAAGCGCCACGGCTCGTTAGGATGATTACACACTCCAGAGGCTGCCCAGCTCGGCCGCTCGAGTCTGGGAAATGGACCGGAGCCACCCTTGGCTTTCAGAGGCCCCCACTCCGTGACTCCTGCCACCCCCATCCCACACAAGCCCAGGAACGATGATGTGAAAATCAATTCCAGTTATGAAATCACTGGCTGATACCATGTCTGAGAGAGCACTGGATCTGGCGCACCGAGACTTGGGTTCTGGTCCTTCTTTGCCTTTGAGGTACTGTATAACTGAAGGTGAATAGCTGAAGGTCTCCAAGACCAGTTTCTCCTCTGTGAAATGAGGTCAAGGGCAGCTGCCTTACCTCCCAGACTTGCTGTGGAGATTGTGTGTGAAACTTTGTGTGTACTTTGGAGCTCCTGATTATCATTTATGCCATTCGTGAGATTGGGGGGGGGGGGGGAATAGAATATGGGAGCTCAATGGGCTACCATTTGCCTTTTCCTTAGAAATCCACACATATTACATCACACTTTTGCTGTAAGAATGATATCTTCTTATTATAGACATTCGTATTTAAATTTCTGTGGAGAGCAAAGTAATTTATACCAATTTTGGTTTAAATGGCAATTGCCACTGATTCAACTTTCCTCTTTCAAACCTATTTCTTTCCATCCCCCACACAAGCCTCATTCTGCCATTAAGATGTTTGTTAGGCTATGGTTATCACAAATATGTGGATATTTAACATGCAGTCTCTCCCAATTAGCACATGTGTATGGTAATAAACATTTTTTTTTCTTAACATTACCCGAAGAACGACATTAATGGTAGATTTCTAGGCACAATGACCTTATGATTGGGAATTCAAGGAGGGTACCCACTCTAAGTGCTATATCTTTTTTTTTCTTTTTTTTTAGAGATTTTTGCTATAGGGCGCATGAGCTCGCCAGACAGACAGAGAGACAGAAAGCGAGAAATCACCCCCCAGGGGGGATGCCACGCCACAATCCCTTCTCCTCCATTCTCCTCTCGGGATCTTGACCACATACGCACACGCACCCGGCGTGAGTTTTAAGCCACCGGGTCTGGTACTTGAACCACGGTCGACTACGTGGGAGTCCAGCGACATAGCCATTACGCTAACTGCTGGTCCCAGTGTTATATCTTTATTACTCAAAGTAAATGCAGTTTCATAGAGGCACATGCTAAAGCATTTTATTTCCAGACTTCCTCCAGATTTCTCTTTCTTCATATAGACCTCATAACACAGATAGAAAGAACCATGGAAAGCCAGACTAAGGGGGGAAAAACCAACAACAACAACAACACAAGCTTGATTGTTTATTAGAAGATCTAGAATGTTATTCAAATTTGATGCCTAATTATTTCCCAAAGTCTTCTTCACCTGTTGTTTATTTATTTATTTATTTATTTATTTATTCCATGAGTGAGAGAGATGGAGATGCAGAGAGAAACAGCATCCCCAACAGGGTCTTGATGCCATGATCCACCCTCAGCTTCAGCTGGTCCCCACTGAACATACTTAGGAATATCTCTGGACATGAACCTGGAACCTCTCCATGTGGGTACCTTCTCAGAGTACCATGTTTTACTGCTGTGTCAATGTACAAATCATTTATTTGCTGATTTCCATTGACTCCTGGCAGCTTTTTCTGAAATCTAGCCTGAGACCCCACCAATTCTGAAAATACAGCACTGCAGGATAGGTGCTGGTCTAGGAATCAGACAACCTGGCTTAAAGCCTGGGTCTGCCATTTTCTTGACCTTGTTAAAGTCATTGATCCTCTATCACATGCCACCTCCCCTTCCAGAGCTCCAGTCCCTTGTATATAATGAGGAGGGCTGGACTATGCTATCTGAGCCTCTTCCAGCATCATGATTCAATACATTCTTGATTGATTTTATTTCAATTAATCTTGATTCAATCCAATTTGCTATATTTCAATTCAATTATTTCCATTTAGTTTAGTAATTCCATTTCATTCAGTTCAAGTCAATTCGAATAAACCGAATTCCACTGACTCCAATCAGATCCATGCTTTCCTGGTGTCCTAAGCAATTTCTAAGGTTTGAGATTTTAGGGCTGAGATGGAGTAGGGGAGAGGTAGATAGCAACTTCTCCATGACTCCCTATGGAGATGTGAGTCAAGTTACCATTGGAATGCTTGGGCCTTTAGAAACAAAAATACGAAGCATTGGAAAGAGTATAAGGATTATGAATAAAATATGGTCTCATGTGGCCTCAGAGGCCCTGAACCCATAACAAGCAATGGAAAAAAATATTTATTGAGTGAATGAATAGATAAATGACTAAGTACTTATTGAATGAATTAGAATATTTATTGACTCAATGAATACATTTCAATGGGATAATGCCTAATGATGATGGTCTCTGCCTCCAAACAAATCGGATTTTCTCTGTGACCTCAGACAAGTCATATCACTCCCTTATTCCAATGAGGCAATTGAAGGTGCTGCACTAGGCAGTCCAGGTCTAAACCCCAGGTCTGGGACTCTGAGTTCTCCATGCCAGCTCTCTCCTGGCTAGTCTCTCTCAATGACTCAGAGAGATCCCCTCTGAAGGAGTAGAGGGAGAACAAAACCCTGTGATTGGCTCTGGCAGCTTCCCCAGGGACAGAACAGCAGGTGGGCAGGCAGAGCTCTGATTGCAAGGCCTCTGATGAGCTGAGAGGCATTGATTATCTCCAGCTTCTTAAGCTGAGTGGTTCTGAAATTCCTTTGGTGAAAATGTCCCACCCCTTGAATCCTATCCCCAGAGCTGCTGCTTCCCACAGCAGTCACCCTCCTCCATCTGATGTTCTCCCTTAGTGTCTCTTTAAAGTGCTTAGAATTTTAAAAGTTAAAAAAGGAAGGTGAAAAAATATCTAATGCTTACTATACACCAGATGGAATGTTCTGATCATAAAATCATCATGATGACCCCCACGAGATGGTGTTATCATCACCTCCAGTTTATAGATGGCTCTGAGAAGCAAGTCAGTGGCCCAAAGACACATAGCCAGTAACTTGTGAAATCTTTCGAAACCATAAGAGACCATATACAAACAACCGAATCATAGGATGCCATGATGCCAGTGCCCTTCTCTTTCTTCCTCAAGCCCTTGTGTGCCTGTGAGATCCCCAACAGCCTTTGGATGCTGGTCAGTCTGATAGCCTGAGTTCTTTCCCAGGTGTGGCAGCTGGATTTCTCATCTCAACCCAGAGCCAGCTCAGCCCAGGAAGCAGGTTTCAGTCCTGAATTGTCGATCCTGTTGGAGTTGGGGGTCATTTCCCTTGTGGGGCCCATGCCACATAGTTCTTGAGCCAGACTACATATAACTGAGGGTCTAGTACTGTGAAAGGCAGGCCAGACCCAGGTTGCTTTGAGCAGGGTGGAGTCTGTAGGCAGGCTACTCTGGAGAGTACTTAGTAAGCTTACATCATGAGGCACCCAGTTGTGGGACATTAATGCCTAAGGGACTTCTAGCATATTCTCCTCAGAACATGCCAATTTAATAGCCTAGTCCCTTAAGACTCTCAAAAGGATGGGGTTAATGGTCAATTAGATAAGCCTTCCTATCCTAGAGCTACTCATTCTGTTATCTTCTCTTGGTAAATTGGTTCTTTTTAAAAAGCTAAACAAACAAAAGTCAAAAAAAAAAAAAAAACACCCAAAACACAGAGATTAGCATTTAGTTACCTCGAGCACAGGAGGAGAGGAGGAGAAAATGAGAAGTATGTCAAAGGGTATTATCACCTTGCATTTAGGTAGAGTAAATAAATCTAGAGATCTCATATACTGTATGAGGGCTGGAATTAACAATATTGTATCATAAGAGAGGAACTTTGAAAAGTTCATGGAAAATGGAATTAAAGTGAGGCAAGAGAAAGAAGATGGAAGTGGTAAAAGGGGCTGGAGCATTTGCCTATGTGGCTAGATAGAAAATCTCAATCAGGGCAGAAAATTCCCTGTCCAAGGAAATGTAGCAGATTAGTGGGGGCTGTCTAACTGATTAAGCCACATTTGACATGAGATGAATCAGTGGGCCCAACCACGTTTAATAAAGTCAATGAGATGAGAACAATTAGTGAGTGCCACCTATGATCAACCAACAGAACCTAGATTTAAAACTTATAAACCGGGACCAGCAGTTAGCGTAATGGCTATGTCACCGGACTCCCATGTAGTCGACTGTGGTTCAAGTCTCGGACCTGGTGGCTTGGAATCATGCCAGGCACGTGTGCGTGCGTGCCCAAGATCCCAAGAGGACAATGGAAGAGAAGGGATTGCGGCGTGGCCATCCCCCCTGAGGGGTGATTTCTCGCTTTCTATCTCTCTGTCTCTCTCTGTCTTTCTGGCAAGTGCCCTATAGCAAAAACCTCTCCAAAATAAATAAATAAATAAATAAATAAATAAATAATAAAACTTATGAACCTTGCAGAATATAACTTCAGGGGTCTTTGAGCCACCCTTTTTCTCTCTCCTCAGGTCTGCTCCTACCTCTCAGGTTGTACTTTCACTCTTAGTTAATAAACTACTTTTTCCTTTCACTATTGAAATGTTCTGCTCAATTCTTTGTCTAAGAATCTGGATATCATCACAGAAACCATCCTACAACAAAAATATGAGTTTATTTTGGTGAAAAAATGTTGAAATCCCTGCATAGATTTTTAGAATATGCATTTTATATGGATTTTCTGAAGATCCCTCATATATATTGCAAATTTGCTAAGATAGTAGTTTTTTAGGTACACACACACGCAAACACAAATAGGTAACTATGGAAAGTGATGAATATGTTAATCTGTTTCATAGTAGCAATTCTATGTATAACCAAACATCATGTTGTATATCTTAAATATATACAATTAAAAGATACTTAAAAAAAAAAAAAGACATTTGTGGAGGAAGGAAGGGGGGAAACAACCAATGTTGATTAAGCATCTTCTATGGTGATTCACAAACTTGACTAAGTGGAATCCCCTGGGTGACTACAGATACAATTAACTTGAGGGTTCATTCCCAAAGATTCTCACTCACAAATTCATTCATATGTTCTTTTATTCCTGCTTATCTGGTACTGTTTTAAGGGTTGGAGGTACAGCAGCAAAGGTTTCTACCTTCATGGAGTTTACAGGAAATAAAATGGAGAAAACAGACAAAAAATTAACAAAGAAGTAAATAGCAGGTTGTCTTAGTCTGCTATTGTGTTGCTCATAGAAATATCTTAGAGGATAGCCGGTGGCATGGTGGACTGCCACATGGTGGACTGTCATATGACTAACTGCAGTTCAAGTCCCGGAATGGAGGATTGCTTTCTGACTTTCTCTCTCTCTCCTCTCTCTCTCTCTCACTCTGTCCCTCTCTGGTCAAATTAAAATAAATAAATGAAGTTAAATAAAATAATTATTTAAAAAAACAATACCTGAGACTTTTAGTGTCGTAAGCAACTAAATGTCCATTCAGCTCCCTGATGGTGGGTAAGGTCTACAAGCCATATGTGATGAGGACCTCGCACAGTCCCAGTCATATCATATCACAGGGCAAGGGGAGAGCAGAGCAGCTGTCCATGAGTCTCCCAGTTTGTCTCCTTTTCTCTCCTTGTAAACCCACCGGAACTCAGTCATGGAGACCCCCTACCCTATTGACCTCAATCCTGACCTCTTCCCGATAACTAAATCAAGCTTCCACACTTTTAATCCCATCACAATGGTTCAGCACATGAATTTGGGGGTTGGGAGGGGCACAAACCATGGCACAGATGTTAAGTTCAATGGGAAACATGGAGAAAGAAAAGGAGGTGAAGAGATCCCTATTGAAGTAGACCTGGGGTCTGTATTTTAAATAGGTACATCAGAGGGTTCTAGCCAGGGGTCCCTGGACACTTGGAAAAATAGAAGTTTACTCTATGTCAAAACCTTTATATGGATATTTCATCTAAAACTTAATGCCCTTTCAGGTGGCTATTGTGACCAGTATTCACATTTAATCAATAAGAAAACTGAGGTTCATGGTAAAGAAGACTTTACCAAAGTTACCAGAGTTTGACCCCAGAGCCTGCTTTTTTCCTTAGTCAACACATTAAAGAAAGTGAAAATGCCAATAGCATGGCTGGCTTCAGATCCATGTCATCCTCACCACTACTAACACTGTCAAGATCTTCCCTATTTGCAAGGCGCATTCTCACCCTTGGTCTCATTTGAGGCTCATCACTTTGAGGAGGAGGGTATTTCTGATTTTCTCACCTCTTGTCATTCATTGGCAGGCACTGACAATGGTCCCTGCAGACACCAGATGATGGAAAACCCTAACCCAAGTTCATCCAGATTAGGTCAATTCCTTTAAATATGACATGGCCTTCCTGACTCACTTAGACCGCGGGTACTCACATGTTCGAACAGAGCTATAGGTTTCCTTTGGCCTTCTGGGTTACCTAATCTGCCCGACTGGCTTTCACACTTGGATCCCTGAACCCTAGCCTTCTCCTCTACATCCTTTTTGGCTCAACCTTTCCCTTGAACTCTATTTCTGTCTGAAGAGCTGTTACAAGCAGTGAGACAATGTCTGATGATATTGACAGCCTTAATCATAACGGCAATACTAACACAAACTTCAAAGATTGGTTGACACATTGCAAACCCTCAATAAACATATGTTTGATGAAGAGGTAATTGAATTAATAATTATAGCTACTATTTTAAGTGCTTACTATGTTCTAGGTATTACCATAGTAAGTACTTATGCATTTGATTCTCAAAAGAATCTTAGGAAACAGGTACTATTTTTGTAACTCTATTTCATATAAGGGGAAACTGAAACTTGGAAAGGTCAAGTTATTCACTCAGCTTCACAAAGCGAGGAAGCGATTAAGCTTGCATTTGAACCCCTGTCTGTCTGATTCCTAAGCTCATGCTCTCAGCCATGAACCATCATCAGGAAACAAGATTGTATCGTTGTAATCTGCTTTCTGATTAGCTTTGCCCATCACTGCTGGCTGGAAACCACAGGACACACTGGATTAGGTTGTCTCAAATAATAGCACTAGCTCAGATCAAGACTGAGCTTTCTCCACCCCTTTGGGAAGATACTTTGGACTTTTGGAAAACTCATTTTTAGGCCAACCTGTTATCTACTGAGCTGTCTTTAGCCTTGGTTCATAAGTTTTTTAGTCTTCATCAACCTACTCTGATGCCCAGCACAGATCACAACTGGTCTGATTGATGGTGGTTTTATAACATAGCCACAAAAACCTTTAAAATTATTTGACCAAGAGATAAGTCTGTGCTCTTGCCCCCTTAAATCTTGGTTTATGACTGCCTTGACCACAGGAATAGAAACAAGTGTTGTTATTTAACTTCTGAGGCTACGCCATAAGAGCCCATGCGGCTTCTACTATATATATATATATATGTGTGTGTGT
Source organism: Tupaia belangeri chinensis (assembly GCF_000334495.1). Taxonomy (NCBI): domain Eukaryota; kingdom Metazoa; phylum Chordata; class Mammalia; order Scandentia; family Tupaiidae; genus Tupaia; species Tupaia belangeri. The sequence continues at coordinate 719,985 of NW_006203694.1, forward strand.
GTGTGTGTGTGTGTGTGTATATATACATATATATATTTAATTAAAACACACTTACAGTCCCTCAACCAACACATAATAAGTTCAAATACCTGGAAACCACCGTGCTGTGAAGAAGCTCAATCTACAAGGAGAGGTTAATGTAGACACTCTGATCAACATTTCCAGAAAAGCATAGCCTTTAAGTCATCTCAGATCTGGTGATAGACAAAAAGCTTCTCATTTTTAAAATTTTCTCAGCTGAGGCTCTAGACATTGTGAAGCAGAGACAAAGCATTCCTACTGTGTGCTGCCCATAGACTCCATAAGCACAATATAATGACGGATCTTTTATGTTCCTATTAGGACTTTGGGAAAGTCATGACACATGTTTGCATAGAAAAATGTGGAGTGGTTAAACAATAGATAACTAGAATGCCATCTATCTAGCATAGCCTAGAAAGGTAGTGGAATTGTTAAGTGTACAGCTTCTGGAGTAACACAGACCTGGGTTGGAATTTTGGATTATGTCTTTTCCTAGATTGAGCAAGCTATTTTACATCTCTGAGCTTCCTCTTTTCATCTGAAAGAGTAATAATGGCAGTATTTCAGTCTGATGATGGAGACTAAATGAGATGATGCATGAAAAACCTTCTTAGATAATGCCTTGCAAATAGTCAGCATTCAGTAAATACTTGTTCTGATTAGTATTACTGAATGTCTTGTGTTATTGTATCTATACTTAATGGATGAGGAAACCAAAGCTGTGAGAAGTGAGATGACTTCACCAAGGGTACACAGTCAGTCAGATTTTCTAGTTCTGTGTCCAGCGTTTCAGAGCCTTGCCACCGTGGACTAACCAGCTCTGAGTTGAGCCAAAAAAATTTTGAAGTGCTTAAGAGGTAAAACAAAGGCACTTCCCGAGTGGAGTGTTAAATATTAGGAAGAACCAAAGGAAAGGCAGGGAAAAAGAAAAGTAGTACTTCTCTCTCTCTCTCTCTCTTTCTCTTTTTCTATCTGTCCTCACATCAACAGAGCTCCAAGAACCAAATTGGGGACATCTTCCAAACATATTCCCAAATCAGCTTCCCTTTACAGCAAAGCTAAAAAAAGACATGGCACTCTAAATGCCATCCCTCCCAATGCTGGTAAGCAGCTTATTTAGCTCAGCATGTGGCCACCTTAAGAGCCTGAAGGAGAGAGCCTGCTGCTGGGAATTATCTCTGGGTGTGCTGGGTATTCAGTGAGTCATTCTGATATTGGAGAGAGGAGGGGAGGGACAAGGAACCAGCTCAGGTGGCCTCCCAATGACAGGAATTCCTGAAGAGGCAGGGCTAGGAGTAAGTTGGGAGAGGCGAGGCTGGGCAGGAGTTTTTATGGACTTAGAAACTAGCATCTTAGAATTCTAAAGATGGAAGGAAACAAAATGTTTAGTGCAACTCTCACCAACCATTTTACAGATAAGAGAAATGACTTAAGAGAACGAAGAAGGGAGAAGCTTTCAAAAGTGAAAGTCCACATAGATGAATTGCTTCTAGAGAGATTCCTTAGCATCCAAACTACAGCATCCCTGGGGCTTTAGAGTACAGGTGGTATCTATTCCTTTACAGATGAAGAAGCACATTTAGAAGAGGAAGTATCTTTACTGAAGTTCACATAAGAAGTTTGCCTGAAATCTAAACTTAGAGCCTGTTCTTTAGGTCTTGGGTTTTGTCTGCTTCAGCCCCATAACCATTCCTACCCCCATAACCTCACAATAAGAGATTAGACCATTAAGTTAACTCCCAGAAATTCATAAGGCAAGAGTGACCTTCCTCTATAATAGTATGGGATATATTGATGGTCAGAGAATTAACGCTATGAGTGTCTTCTGAGGCTGGGGAAAACAGGGGAGAAAGTGTGAAAATTAAATGAGAAAAGATGAATTTTTAGATTAAAAAAGATCTAATTGTGTAGAAGGAACTAATACTGCAAAATGTAAAGTAACTTCCTAGCTAGTAGAAGGTGAAGCGGTTTAGAGAAAAGAGCCCGGGCTCAGGAGCGCAGAGACCCGGATTCTCATTTTCAGCCCAAGCCAGATCTTTACCAACCAAACATCCTTTCCTAGATCATTTAACCTCTCCAAGCCTCTGTTTCTTTGGATGTAAAATGGAAATAAGAGTATCTCTTTAGTGGGGTTAATTTGGGAATTAAATGTAAAACAATCATCTAGGAGACCTCCTATAACTTTTCTCACTAAAAGGAGAACTCAAGATTCAAAACAGAATGCTTTAGATCAAATTCTATGAAAAACTCAGATTCCTGGGTAGGGTACATGTAATGGCCTTGCCAGACCCCTATTTCACATTATTTGCAGATGAATTCTCCACCCAATACTTGGTGAATGTCCTCAATACACAGAGGTGGGACCCTGATGGTCATGCTCAGTCCTAGTTCCAAGTCAAAGCTAATTGGCCCAGAGATAAGCCCTGTGTATAAGCCAGGCCAACTCAGGTTTCCCCGGCATTTTTACACCATAACTAAAGGAAGACTCAGCTTTTCTAGGGTGGTAGTCAAGGAATCTGAGTGATGGGCACCACAGGGAGCCATGTCCTATGCCTCATGGAGGAAGCCAACAGGAGAGAATGAAAAACAGATGCAGAAATGGGAGACACAGGAGAGGTGCAATTCTGGGTAAATGGAATTCCTGATTCCAAGTATCTCTATGATCCATTAACCAAGACCTGCAAGATGTCCTATTTACCTACATGAATTTCTTCCTGAGGTAACTTCTTGCCTAAGGATTCTCTCCATTGAGTTGAATTTGGTAATCACAGGCTTTCTTATTCCTTAACCAGCTGTCGTTCTTAAATGCAGATCTACACATCTACTGCACTCTCATTCCAAGACCCCAAAACTTAGGGATAAGAGATACTTTCAAGGCTGCAGGATAATAACCCAGGGAAAAGAAATTCTAATAAATCCTTTATATAAATGCCTGCGCCTCTGACTGAGTCCCCACTCATGAAGCTAGAAGCACACAAGATCTGTGATTTCCCTCCAAGTAAGTAACATTTTATACTTTATAATGATGTTTATTATATTGGAAGCTTATAACACTCCTACAGAAAGGTGTTATTGGTTTTGCCATTTTTACAGACACTGATATTCTGGTTTTTCCTGGCTTAAATCTCTAGTCTTCTCCAGGGATTTTGACCCTGGAAAAACCTGTCTCATCTTTACTACTATTAGACCAATCAAGCCTTAGAGCAAGAGTCTTAAATTCTGGGTTGTTGACATATCCTTTACCTTCTCAGTTACCAGTCTCTATTCTTAGGCAGGAGGACATCTAGGATCAAACTTTCAGGGCACTCCTGAAAATAGCCACTGGGTCTGCCTGTGGGAAGTCTTGCAATATGATTCACTTGAATAGTGTTTTCAGCTCCAGGGCTGGGGCTATGCTATGTGGGTGTCAGAAATGCAAAGTACTTGACCTCTAGCTCTAAAAGTCACCATCTAAGTCAGAAGGAGGGCATGGACACAAAAAATTACAACCTTCTAGGAAATGTGTTGTGATCCAAGCTGGAACTACATTTTCTGGGCCAAGGGAGCAGCAAATCACTCTTAGGAGTTCTGAGGAAGCTTGTCAGAGGACAGTTTAGCTGGGTTTCAAATCAACTCAGCTACTTCATTCTGCTCTGTAACTTTGGCAAGTGAACTGATTTCAGCCATGCCAGTTTCCTCCTCTGCAAAATGGGGATAATAATGATACTTTCCTTATAGGTTTATTGTGTGGTTTAAATTAATCAATGCCTGTAAGGTGATTAAAACAGTACTTGGCATACAGTAAGAATTCAACAGCCATTAGCAGTCATCATCATCATCACCATCATCATCAGAGAGTAAATAAGAGTTTATCAGAGAGTCAGGCAGGATAGGATGTCATAGTCACAGAGAGAGGAAGGGCAGAGAGGCATGCCAAACATGTCATGCTTGGAATTTGTTGACTTATGCCAGCTACCTGTGAAGTCAAGTGTACAAGGTGTCAGGATCTGACCTTCCAGAGCTGGTGTCACTCAACTTTATAGCAAAGGCTCAGATGTAAAATTTTCAAGACCAAGAACCAGTATCCTCCATTTTTCAAGCAACCATTCTCACCAAAGGCTTATACTGGTCTGTTCTGCATTTTATAGGTATTTTATTTTTTTTATTTCTGATAGAGCATGTATGCATACACAAGAGAGAAAGAGAGAGAGAGAGAGAAGTATCCTCCATAGGGCTTGGTCATTACACAGTCCTTTCCTCCAGTCCTCCAGCCCTTTGGATCTTGGGAACTCACAGAGTAGCCAGTATATTTCAGGTTGACCAGGTTGGGTATTCAAACCTCAGCCATTACATGGAATCTACCTTCTTTTGAGCAGTAAATTACTGTTGCACCACAAAGCTGGCCCTGTGTTTTACAATTTGAGGTGTAGAAACCATCCTTCACTCATGATACATAGGTTGTGGGATGCAGTAGGCCCAGTGGCTGTAGTTTGCCAAGCTCTGCCCCAGAAGATAGCCAGGGGCTTGCTGTGAAAGGTATCCCAGGCCTTGCTAAAGAGATGAAGCTTCTCTAGGCACTAATAGGCAGGAGAGAGAGGGGTAAAGGGTTTAAACTTCAAGAAAAAGATCTTCAAGATCACATTCGCCTGTGGCAAATCAACCAGGAAAACGGATTGGGAGTGAAGAAGAAGGGGTAAGTTTAAGTTGGCAGTTCACTTAGAAAATTATCATAATTGCAATGGAAGTGATGTTTGTACAAGGGCAGTATTGATGAGATGCTGAGAGATATTTAGGGGCAAAATTAACATACCTAGTTGTGTAGGTTCAGGCAGTAAGAGGAAGGAAAGACAGAACACTCAATGTATCTGCTTACCCAATGACAGATGGACCTGTTCTTAGGGTAGCAGTGAGTGTCCCATTCCCAGAAGCATTCAAACAGAGTATAGATTCCTGCCTGACAAGTATTCTCTAGACAGCAGGAGATGGAACTAGGAACAGATAAAGCATTTCCTTGCATTGAAGGGTCACAATCCCATGGTTCTATTATTGTCTTTATCAATCTAAGAAGAGCAAACGATTTGTTTAGTCAATGAGGGATATAGACAAGCTTCACCCCTCAATACAAATCACCTTAATTTTGCAGAAAGCTGTCTATTTTCTAAAATGCTCACATCCATTATCTCTCTGAGGGGCCTGGAAAAGGACTCTAAAGCCTGAAACACTCTAGGCAAAAGTGAGATTGTGTTATTATTATCATTATTATCTTAAAGCCATGCTTCAATAGAATGTAAGACTTCCATGAACTATTTCAAATTTAGTGGTGTTCTTCTGACTAGAGTCCAGTGCATTATTCATGTCTATACCCCTCTCACCTCTCAGACAACACTTGGCATGTTGCAATAATGCTCCAATGTTTGTGAAATCCCAACCAGGCTTTCACTACACGTGGCCTGCCCCAGTGACTGCAGAGAAGAGGTGTTTGCCTTTTTGTTGGCTCTTGTTGCAATGACAACAGTATCATTATTAATAAAAACCATCAGCACTCCGGACAGTAGGAACTAGGTGAGGCCCTCCAGAGACATCCTCCATTCCACCTCTCAAGAATCAAATGTTATAAATACCATCACAGTACCCATTTTGAAGACAAGAAAGTCAAGGCACAGTACTGAAATCAACACAGAAGCTAATTTCTTGAAGCCTTAATTACAATTGTGCTTTCAACAAACATATTTTCATGACCCCCACCTTCCCAGTAGAAGCAAGGAAGACATTTTGGTACCTATTTATTCAAGAAGGAAGATCCTGGGGCTGCTCCATGTGTCAGGACTGGTACTAATGTCTTTTGTTCTAACTGCCTCTGGGTTTAGGGGTGACTCTGGCAAATGCGGGTCCCTTGGCTCACAACGTCTGAGGCAGAAACCATCGCTGCTGGTCCCAAGGTTCCAGCCGCTGATGCAGCTACCCGCCCGCCGAGATTTTCAAGACCAAGAACCAGTATCCTCCATTTTTCAAGCAACCATTCTCACCAAAGGCTTATACTGGTCTGTTCTGCATTTTATAGGTATTTTATTTTTTTTATTTCTGATAGAGCATGTATGCATACACAAGAGAGAAAGAGAGAGAGAGAGAGAAGTATCCTCCATAGGGCTTGGTCATTACACAGTCCTTTCCTCCAGTCCTCCAGCCCTTTGGATCTTGGGAACTCACAGAGTAGCCAGTATATTTCAGGTTGACCAGGTTGGGTATTCAAACCTCAGCCATTACATGGAATCTACCTTCTTTTGAGCAGTAAATTACTGTTGCACCACAAAGCTGGCCCTGTGTTTTACAATTTGAGGTGTAGAAACCATCCTTCACTCATGATACATAGGTTGTGGGATGCAGTAGGCCCAGTGGCTGTAGTTTGCCAAGCTCTGCCCCAGAAGATAGCCAGGGGCTTGCTGTGAAAGGTATCCCAGGCCTTGCTAAAGAGATGAAGCTTCTCTAGGCACTAATAGGCAGGAGAGAGAGGGGTAAAGGGTTTAAACTTCAAGAAAAAGATCTTCAAGATCACATTCGCCTGTGGCAAATCAACCAGGAAAACGGATTGGGAGTGAAGAAGAAGGGGTAAGTTTAAGTTGGCAGTTCACTTAGAAAATTATCATAATTGCAATGGAAGTGATGTTTGTACAAGGGCAGTATTGATGAGATGCTGAGAGATATTTAGGGGCAAAATTAACATACCTAGTTGTGTAGGTTCAGGCAGTAAGAGGAAGGAAAGACAGAACACTCAATGTATCTGCTTACCCAATGACAGATGGACCTGTTCTTAGGGTAGCAGTGAGTGTCCCATTCCCAGAAGCATTCAAACAGAGTATAGATTCCTGCCTGACAAGTATTCTCTAGACAGCAGGAGATGGAACTAGGAACAGATAAAGCATTTCCTTGCATTGAAGGGTCACAATCCCATGGTTCTATTATTGTCTTTATCAATCTAAGAAGAGCAAACGATTTGTTTAGTCAATGAGGGATATAGACAAGCTTCACCCCTCAATACAAATCACCTTAATTTTGCAGAAAGCTGTCTATTTTCTAAAATGCTCACATCCATTATCTCTCTGAGGGGCCTGGAAAAGGACTCTAAAGCCTGAAACACTCTAGGCAAAAGTGAGATTGTGTTATTATTATCATTATTATCTTAAAGCCATGCTTCAATAGAATGTAAGACTTCCATGAACTATTTCAAATTTAGTGGTGTTCTTCTGACTAGAGTCCAGTGCATTATTCATGTCTATACCCCTCTCACCTCTCAGACAACACTTGGCATGTTGCAATAATGCTCCAATGTTTGTGAAATCCCAACCAGGCTTTCACTACACGTGGCCTGCCCCAGTGACTGCAGAGAAGAGGTGTTTGCCTTTTTGTTGGCTCTTGTTGCAATGACAACAGTATCATTATTAATAAAAACCATCAGCACTCCGGACAGTAGGAACTAGGTGAGGCCCTCCAGAGACATCCTCCATTCCACCTCTCAAGAATCAAATGTTATAAATACCATCACAGTACCCATTTTGAAGACAAGAAAGTCAAGGCACAGTACTGAAATCAACACAGAAGCTAATTTCTTGAAGCCTTAATTACAATTGTGCTTTCAACAAACATATTTTCATGACCCCCACCTTCCCAGTAGAAGCAAGGAAGACATTTTGGTACCTATTTATTCAAGAAGGAAGATCCTGGGGCTGCTCCATGTGTCAGGACTGGTACTAATGTCTTTTGTTCTAACTGCCTCTGGGTTTAGGGGTGACTCTGGCAAATGCGGGTCCCTTGGCTCACAACGTCTGAGGCAGAAACCATCGCTGCTGGTCCCAAGGTTCCAGCCGCTGATGCAGCTACCGGCCAGCAGAGGGCAGCTGCGGGAAGCCGTCCAAGGACGGCCTTCATCCCCATTAGAGCTAATTAAGCCGCGCCAAGCAAGAGGCAAGCACATTTCTGCCTGGTGAAAGCAAACTGATCTACTTCTGGGCTGAGGGAGGTGGGGGAATCTGCGGAGAGGGACGTTTATTGGCTTCTGAGAGGCCGGCTGGATGGTGCCGTGATGGCTGCCTGCAAAAGAGCACCGGCCGGTGGGAACCAGACCCAGCGCTTCCCGTGAGCCCCTCCTCCCTCAGCCAGGCCTACAGAATCAGAGACTGGCCCAGGGATAGAGAAGCTGTGGGGCTGAATGCGTGGCTGGAGCGAAAGGCACAGACCTGCTGGAGCAGAGAAGCAAACGCAGACATACCGGGGGATGCACAGGATGTCCTAAGTGCATACTCACAAAACAGGTTGAAACATACAAACATAGATGGTGACCTGACATTTAGTGATAAGACCCTGACAATCACAAGCAAACCACAATGGTGGATTACTTGTTACTAAATATACATACCGGGTGTTGCACACATCCACAAGCACAGAGTGTGTTGATGTCACAACACACGTCCACACACACACACACACACACACACACATATTCACAACCCAAATAATGTAAATGCTTATCCACTAACACATACTCGTATTAAGTATAAGGTCACAATGGTTTGAATTCTTTGAATTCAGAAGGCCTGTATTTAGTCTCAGCTCTACCATAAATCTGCAAACTTGATCAAGTTACCAAACCATTCTGATTCTGCTTCGTCATTTATAAAATGGAGCAGTCAGCCTCATCTGTCTCTTTCTTTTCTTTCTCTTCTTTCTCTCTTTCTTTCTTCCTTTCTTTCTTCATCCTTTCTTTCTTCTTTCTTTCTTTCTTTTTCTTTCTTTCTTTTTCTTTCTTTCTTCTTTCTTTCTTTCTTTTTTAATCATACAGCTTAGAAGCATTAAGTTCTCATTCAGAAACTGAGAAACCAACTCAAATTCCCCCTAAGAAACCTAGGTTTGCTCCCCATTCTTTAGCAAATCTCCAACCTCAGAGGAGATGCCAGCAAAGTGGCCCAGTACATGTCCCTGTCCCCAAACTATTTCACTCAACATCACTAGGGATGTTCTTATCTGACAACCTATAGATCTTTAAGTCAAAGCATCTATGGTTTTTCTCTCTATGAGCACAAGCGTACCAAATATGCAATTTCTTTTTCTGTTCTCCTTTTTCACTCAACCTTAATTAAGAGCATAAGAATTTTATCAAGGTATTTTTAAATGGCCATAGAATGCTTCCCTGTTTAGATATCTGTACTCTTCTAGTTGACTATTTGGTCTTCCTTCTCCCCTTCGGCTACTATAAATAATACTCCAGAAAAAAAGAATCATGTATAGATGCTTTATTTTGGAATTCCTTCTTTAGAAACAAAGAAAACCCAGAAATGACATTACTAAAATTCAATCATATTTTAAGACACTTCATGCCATAATGTGTTCCAAAAGGGTTGCCCTAGTTTACTTGTCTACCAGCAATGCATGACGGTCTTCATACCATCTCATTCTCAAAATCACTGACTGTCTTCTTTTTGTTTGTACTTTGCTAATTTAATAGGCAAAGAATGTTACCTCCTGGTTTAATAAGCCTTTCTTTGATTATTAGAAAGAGGAAACATTGTTTTTCTTTGTTTGTTAACCAATTGTGTGTATTTCCTCTTTTGAGAATTGTCTATTTGTTCCCTCTACTCACTTATCTGCTGGGGTCTTAGTGAACTTAATTGATTTGCATGCGCTCTTTACATAATAAAGATAGTAATCCTTTGTTATATGTGCTGTGGGTGTTTTTCCAGCTTGCTTTATGTCTTTTCCTTTGTGGTTTCTTCTATCACTTCTAAGTTTATGCAGCCACCTCATCCTCCAGAGACTTGATAAATATTCATTTCTAATTCCTGATACTTTTTTTCCTCCTGGGATGGCTTGATTCTATAAGCTTAAGATTCCATGAGACCATAAATCTAAGATTCTATGCTTCCGAGATTAATACCTCCAGAACTCAGTTATCTTTCAAGACATAGAATCTGCTTCATGCTCATAGTTCCTGTTTACTCTCCTATTTCTCACAGGTTATAAACTCCATGAGGTCAGGGTCTATGTCTGTCTCACTCTGCTTATACACTAGGAGCCCTGCACTATACCAAGATCATAACAGGTATGGGTTACATACCTATTGCTTTATGATCTTCCTGTTCTGTTTCAAACCCTGGAGAGTGCTCTAGTTGTGACCCTACATTTGAACATGCAGAATGGATGATCGTATATATGAGACCACCTGGAAAAGTAGGCATAGCACTACCAGAAGAAATAACAGCAATGGCAGAATTAAAAGTGTGAAAGAACGAGGCGTACAAGAACAGTAAATAGACTAACAACCCTGGAGCATGAAGCGTGTGTGATGGATAGGAGGCGTGGCTGGAGAGGTAGGTTGAAACTTACTGGTTAGGGACTCAACCCAATTTTGAAATTTCAGCCATAACAATTCCATTCTCCACAGTGCAGCCAGAGTTATTGTTTGTAAAAGGTTAAGTCTGATCATGTCGTTCCCCTGCCTTTACTCTGCAAAGTCTTCCCTTTACACTTGGGATACAATTGAAAATCTTTAGATTTCCCAGTTCATCATGCTGCCCACTAGCTTTCCTTGCTCATGTACCCATCCCCTTGCTGTTCTACAGCTGCACCAAGCCAATTGCACAGCCAGGCCTCTGTGGTTGCTCTTTGCTTGTTTCATTAACCCTTTCATACCAGTGCTATACATGTTTCCTTTCTTCCCTTATTTGGCTAGACCTCAAATATCCAATATTGCCCACCCTCCTGTCATTCTTCTCTTTCCTCTCTCTTTAGTATCTTCATCTAACTTGCACCATATAAAATAATCATCTTCCTATATCTTCCCATTCATTTTTTGTCTCCTCTTCTTGAGAATGAATTTCAGAAGGCTGAAGCCTTCTCTGTCTCATTTACTGCCAAAGTTTATCCCCCAAACCAGTGCCTGGCCGGTATGGTACGGAATGGCTAAGCTTTGCCCAACTGTATTAAGCAAACTCATGAGCAGTTGGGCTCACAGATATGTGTTTAAGAAAAATTATTTTCTGGCATGGCAAAGAATGGTTGGAAGCTAGAGAAACTATGGGCAGGAAGAAGGAATGACAATCCAAGGAAATGACTGATATCAGAGACTTTTAGGAGGAGGATTTGATCTGTGGAAAACTAGAGATGGAGGAGGAGTGTGCACTTGGTATTGAACTAAAAGGAGAAAAAAAAAAAGTGCAGAGTGAGCAATCTGCAGGCATCAAACAAAAATAGCCATGATTATAACTAATATGTATGGAGAAGTTTGACTCCACAGACTTTGACACTGTCTCATGTGACAGTCTCACCATCACCATTCAAAGCAACCAAAGCACAGGCTATTTACACTCTCCATGTTACAGGTGACAGAACTGAGGCTCTGAAATGTTAAATCAAGGTCACAAAGCTTGTGAACAGTGGGACTGAGGTCCTGCCACTTAGCCCTGCTTGAACTCTTCCTGGAAAATGCTGCAGCTATGGGCCACAATTGGGCCATAGCAAATGTCCTCCACAAAACATTGAGGTGGGTAAATTTAGGCCTTACAGTTAATGATCTTGATGAAAAATCTTCCTTGGCCTTTGGACCCAGAGAGAAAACTGCAGTGTTACTTCCTCCCTTAAAAGAGTTAAAGAGTTAAAATATACAAGACAGGGAAGAAGCCACTTGCCGACACATTAACATCGAATGCCATTTGCTTCCACTGATATCTCTACATATGATCTCTCCACCACCCCCCACCTTTGCTGAAATTACAACAAAATGGAGCAAGGACTAAGGCAAGGAAGAGATAAACAAGGATTTGAAAGTAAAAATGATGCCTCTTATAAGTAAGCAGACAGGCTGAGAGACTCGCATCTTCTTATCCCCTCTAAAGTGGAGCCAGAGACATCTTTATTGAGGTAGCAATTACCAGTGGCTCAGCAGGA
>NW_006203694.1:731949-767178 GCF_000334495.1 Tupaia belangeri chinensis
CCAGGCCCTCTGGAAAAGTCTCTGGATGCATGAACAGGAGAGGTAGAAAGATGGGCCTGATATGTCCCATAATTCTTTTGGAAGGAATAGCTCTCCACCTTCTGCTTTGACATCCCTGAAGCTTGCCTGTTGTTCAAATGCCATCCACTTTGTGGAGCTTAGGTAGAGTACACCTGATCACTTTATTCCAGAATTTAAATTACATATATATATATATATATCTGCCATGTTTCCTCAGGATGGGAGGAGGAAAAGGAAAGCAATAAGGGCATCCAGACTGGCCACTGCCCTCAAGCCTGAGAACCACACATGAAATGAAAGCAATGAGAAGAGTCCCATCTGGATGGCTCCTGAAGGTGATAGGTCAGCACTTTCCACCTCTTCAAGCCTTTCCAGCAATGTACATCCTAATGTAAGTAGAGGATCTAGTTGAAAAGCTTTATCCCTGCATGCCGATAGTGTTATACTGGCCCAAGAATAATTTGGCCATGAAAAGATAGTGCTTATTGGGGAATACTGGGTCATTGAAAAAGTCATGATCGGGACCAGCAGTTAGCGTAATGGCTATGTTGCTGGACTCCCAGGTAGTCAACCACAGTTTGAGTCCCAGACCCGGTGGCTTAAACTCACGCCGGGCGCATGTGCGTGCATGCCCAAGATCCCAAGAGGAGAATGGAGAAGAAGGGATTGTGGCATGGCCATCCCCCCTTAGGGGTGATTTCTCACTTTCTGTCTCTCTGTCTGTCTCTGTCTGTTTGGCGAGCACACACACCCTATAGCAAAAACCTCTCCAAAAAAAAAAAAAGTCATGATGTACTTTTGCAGACAAAACACAGGAAAATACATCATGTCTTTTCTGACAACCTAATAGTTTAGGTTGAGGGAATGAGGTCTACCTTCTCAGGGCATCCCAAACAAATCTCCTAAAGGAACTGTCAACTAGTTATTCTTTCCCTTCCTCCTCCCTTCTTTTCTTTCTCTCTCTTTTTTCTTTTTTCCTTTGATATTTTTTTACTTACATGTTTTTCTTTTCCTCCTTTTTTTAGATCTTTTTCTCTTGCCTTTCCCTGAACTCAAATTCATATTATAGATATTTTTTTCTTGTGTTAACAAAAGTTCTTTATTTACCACTCAGTTTAAGACATACTTTCAACACATCGTAAAAGAAATAGAACAGTTTCCTTTGGGCTGTTCAGTATGTCTTTGTCCAGAGGCAAACAGAACCATCATTTTAAGGCAAAATACTGTGTGCATGTATGTGTGTGTGTGTGTGTGTGTGTGTGTATGTGTGTGCTGTGTGTGTGTGCTGTGTGTGTGCTGTGTGTGTGTGTGCTGTGTGCTCTGTGTGTGTGTGTGGTGTGTGTGTGTGTGTGCTGTGTGTGTGTGGGCTGTGTGTGTGTGTGTGTGTGTAGGCAGTGCGTGTGAGCTGTGTGTTTGTGCATGTGGGCTGTGTGTGTGTGTGGACTGTGTGTGTGTGTGTGTAGTTAAATTCATTCATTATTCAGTCAACCAAGAAGTATTTGTTGGCTAGTCCTATAGATCAGTTGTTAAGGACACAGGCTCACACATGGCCAACTGCACTTGGAATCGCTGCCCAACAGCTTGAAAAACATGTCAGGAACTTGTGTGTGTGTGTGTGTGTGTGTGTGTGTGTGTGTGTATGTGTGTGTGAGCGTGTGTGCCCAGAATCCTGACAAGAAGGAGGAATTGAAGAGAAAAAGATAGCAATGTAACCACATCCTGTTGGAGGGGGCTTTATATCCCTTTCTCTTTCTCTCCCTCTCTCTTTTTTCTGGCAAGCATACATGCCTTCTGACAAAAACAAAATAAAACTAAAAAATGAAATTTAAAAGAAAGGAAGTATTTATTGCAAGCTCACTGTAAGCCAGGTGCTGTGCTGGCCCTGACCCCATGGAGCACCCATCCTGATAAAAGAGTGAACAGAAATCAGGAATTCCAAAGCGAGTGAGTTCAGGCCTACGGAGGGATCATGTAGACAGCACTGATGAAGGACATGCTACAAAAACCGTGGCCTTGGGTTGTCAGAATGACTAAAACAGCTCATACAAAAGAGGCGAGTGAAAAGCTACACATAAAGAGAATAAAAATATATACAGAAAAAAGAGAAGGATGAAGTTCAAGGAGCCCTGCTGGCCTATACATATGAGAATGATGTAGAGGTCTCAGAACAGGAGCAAGAGCTAAGAGTTGGAGCAATTAATAAGGGAGGAGGAGAATCCCTCTCTCTCTCACTCTCTCTCTCTCTCTGTGTGTTTGTGTGTGTGTGTGTGTAAGCCTGTGTGTGCCCATGTCTGTACACGGGCCTTTAATTGGAAAAGAGAAAGCGTTAACTATTCAAAATCCACATGTGTAACACGCTTTCCTGGGAAGGAAAGATCCTGGGAAGCAGGACTGGTTTTGGTTTTGTTGAATAATAATAGGTGAAAATGCAAAGAACAGGGGTGGGGGAGAGGATATTGCTCTGAGAAAGGGATATTGCTTTAAAACATCGGTTTTATTATTACTGAAGCATGGTGAAGCTAACAGATTAGAAGGTGGTTGCCATTATAAAGAAAGTTTGTTACACTCACTTATCCTGAGAGTAGGGGACACACCATACCCTGCCAGTTTACACAAAAAGCACCAGGGCCAGTTAGAAGGCAAAAGGGACAGAGAAAAATGTGGGCAAGTGCCTTCATTGTGATTCCCTTTGGGCAAGGCAGAGTAGTCAGGTTTAAGATCGACTAGTTTAATAATTTCAGCTTTTTCAATCATGGGAATTAGGGTTTGAAAGTTGCCTCTGAACTTTGGGCAGACTGGTGAAACCTTGTGAGTTTCAGTTTCTTAATCCATAATATAGATAGCCAGCATGTGTCTTGAAGTATGGCAATCTGGATTAACCCCAAAAACGTCCATATTAAAGTGCTTAATGGGCGGCAAGTGTGCAGTAAATATAGATGCTAATGATAATCTTTGTTAGTATTATTCCTCAAAGGAACTAAGCAAGTCATACTAGTTTGCCCTCAAAAAGACCTTTTAGTTCTCAGAGCTGTATAAAGACAGAATGGGATACATGGAGGTTGTGAATTGTCCAATTTGGGTAATGTTTAAAGGGAATTTCAAGGTGACTCTACATCAATATTGTCAAGTGGATTAATTGATTAAATGAAGGGTGGAACTACATGATCTTACTAGATCTGTTTCATTCCTGAAAATCTGAGTGTTGTGGTTTTGTAACTCTAATCCCACTTGATTATTAGATCCTCTGATATTAAGATGCCATCAGTTTTGATAAGCCAGAGCTGCCTAAAGCTCAGACTCAGATCAATTTCTTGCAAGGAGGTTGAACGTAGGAAAACAGAGAAACCCAGGATGGAGTGGGGGTGTCAGTCTGAGAACCTGTCAGTCTAACCCTTTGCAAGGCTGGCAGCTCTCGGAGATCACTCAGGTGAATAAAACTTCCTGAAATA
The DNA here is from genome assembly GCF_000334495.1 of Tupaia belangeri chinensis. Classification (NCBI taxonomy): domain Eukaryota; kingdom Metazoa; phylum Chordata; class Mammalia; order Scandentia; family Tupaiidae; genus Tupaia; species Tupaia belangeri. The sequence goes on from NW_006203694.1 coordinate 735,420, forward strand.
TTAACAGGGCACAGGCAATTGCTGCTTCCCAACCCAATTAGAACCTAATTTGGAGGAGTATGCTCTTCTGAAGAGGTTCATTAGCCAAATGCCACCCCCCCCTCCAATTCACCAGTGCAGGAAAGACAGATGGGCCCAATATGTAGGCACTTGGCTGATGCCCTGAGAGAAAAGACATGCATTAAACTAGATGGGAACACAAATCACTTTCCATCTTTGGAACAGCAAGTCATTGGCAACCCCATCCATCCCTAGGTACACTCACCTAGTACATGCAGACATTCAGGAAGACGTAGGGCACCATCCCTCCAACCGTGAAATCCTAAATTCCACAAGTTCTTAGAGACCTTTGTTCCAAACAACCTCTCAACTGGGGAAGGTGTACCCTCCAAAAAGATCTTGACTACAGTCTTGGGCAAAAGAAAGGAAAAGGGACTCCTCCTGCCACCCAAAATTCATACCCTTCTAGTCATACAAAGTTGCTCATGGGACACAATCTCCTGAGCTCTGTGTTCACTCCCAATGAAGCTTTGCCTGGTGGAGTAAAAGTCAAAAGAACTATTTTGTGTTTGTCCTTCAGCTAGTTCGATGTTCTCTTCAAATGCATTCGACTGTACATCAAAGCCCTTCACCCTCTTGTTACTATGCACCACCTTCCACTTTAAATATGTGTGTGTGTGTGTGTATCTTCTAAAGACTGAAGACAATTCTTCAAGTGTCATCTGTCAATTAAAGTATAAAGCTCACTGAATTTCTCTATTCTGGATACTATGTAATAATACTTCAAATAATAGATAAATAAGTCATAATGGTCCAGACATATGCTAAATATCATAATCCTTAATATGAGGAGTCTTCAAAAATTTCATGTAAAATGTGTATTATAAAAAACAAACAAACAAACAAACAAAAAACTGGACCATCAGTTGGTGTAATGGCTATGTTGCTAGACTCCTATGTAATTGACCACGGTTCAAGTCCCAGACCTGGTGACTTAGACTCATTCCGGGCACGTGTGTGTGTGTGCCCAGGATCCCGAAAGGAAAATGAAGGAGAAGGGACTGTGGCATGGCCATCCTCCCTGGGGGAGGTGATTTCTCGCTTTCTGTCTCTCTGTCTCTGTCTTTCTGGATAGCGCACGTGCCCTATAGCAAAAACCTCTTCAAACAAAACAAAACAAAACAAACAAACCCCCCCCACATTTTATACCAAAATTAATTTATATTTCATTTTTTAACTTTATTTATTTAATTAATTAAATTTTGGTTGGAGAATGACAGAGCAGGAGAGTGAGAGAGAGGGAAAGTGAGAAAGCTAGCTGCCAGGTCCAGTGCTCGAACCACGGTCAGCTATGTGGGAGTTCAGTGCCCTTAACAACCACACCACCAGCTGGCCCCTGAATTCATACTTTAATTCCACTTTTCTACGGAATTTTTCTATGAAGTTTCTCATGCTTTCTGAGGAGGGTATTAATAGCATCCTCTAATATAATATGAACAAGGCATGGAATAATGCAACAATCTTCCCAATACCATAGAACTATCATTAAAGTCAGCATTTGAACCTAGGACTCGCCAACTTTTAATTATCATTCTGTTTTGACTCAACCTGAGATAAGTTGTTGCAATATTGTCATTTCAGGTTATATAAAGTGTTTGTTTGTAAAACTCATCTTATTCTCAGGAAGATGCTATACCTCTAGTCCTCTAAAACCTCAATGTCTATGCCCTGTGAGATGTTTTCAGATCAGGTGCATCCCATCCAATACTACATTTTTCATTTAAAACCATGTAAATAAAGTGTTGGAGTTTATGCATTCCTTTAAATTTCATATTGATCATTTCTACTGATTAATCTACCCATGGAAATAATTTTGAATTTTTATTTCATCATCCAGTGTGTCTGCAACCTCTGTACACCTGGTCCCTATCAAGGCATTCCTTCAATATCTGCAGTCAAATCATGCATACACCTGTTGACAAGTACCACTTACCAATCTAAGAACACAAAACTGTCCTTTCCCTGGCAGGTCACCCTGAAAATTCCACCACTGACTGATCTACCTGGTCATTCTAGCCCAAAGGCTTCCAAGCCAGAATGATCTTTGGAATCATCTGTTTCATTCCTGAAAATCTAAGTCTTGTGGTTTCGGATGCCATCAGTTTTGATAAGTCCAAGTTGCCTAAGGCTCAGACTCAGATTTATTTCTTGCAGGGAGGTTGAATGTAGGAAAAAGGAGAAACCCAGGATGGAGTGAGAAACTCAGTCTGAGAGTGTCAGTTTCGTGATCACCAGATCACGAAAGGACCACCTCAATCAGAAATTCTGAGAATATGGACCAGCAGTTAGCGTAATGGCTATGTTGCTGGACTCCCATGGAGTCAACTGCGGTTCACGTCCCAGACCCAGTGGCTTAAACTCACACTGGGCACATGTGTGTGTGTGTGTGTGTGTGTGTGTGTGTGCCCAAGATACCAAGAGGAGAAGGGAGGAGAAGGAATTGTGGTGTGGCCATCCCCCCGGGGGTGATTTCTCGCTTTCTGTCTCTCTGTCTGGCAAGCGCACGTGCCCTATAGTGAAAACCTCTTTAAAAAAAAAAAAAAGAAATTCTGAGAAATATGTATGTTGATGTAAATAGAGACCCAGTCACTTCTCAGTATTTAACACTGCTGGAGTCCATATTTTTCTAACTTGTCTAGAAAGGTGTACGGGAAAATTTGACCAACTCCTTTGAAGCAATGAAAAACTATTATACTGGGGATTCTCCTCTCTGACAAACCAATATACATAAAGTAAGTAGCTTACTTTAATATGTATAACAGTCTTGATCAAACTCAGAATTACTTTCTAATGCTGTAAGTACTCAGGATTACATTTTTATATTCACTGATGAGAATTATAATGTGTTTGATTGAAATTAGCGATTTATTTCTGATTACCTAGCACTCTACCCAATTTTTCTAAAAACAAAAACAATGAAGAAAAAGCAACCCAGAAATCTGGAGTAACTGAGTGACTTTCCCAAGGTCGTTCAGTGAGTCGGTGGTATAGCCAAACCAGACCCCTAAGTTGGCTGATTTGAGCTCATTGTTCTTTCCTATACATCATGCTGTGTCTTAAATTTATACTTGGCTTTAAAATTCATTGTGGTTTTGTTTGATTTACTACATATCAGATGGCCTTCCTTATTCAATTCTGCTTTTACTGATGTAAAAATGAATTTGCATTCTCAGAGCACATGCCAACTAATGGCAAAACTAACGGGAGGGAAAAGAAAGGAAGTGTTTCAACCATATTCTAGAAGATAGAAAGTCAGATTCAGATTTAAATATGTTGGAAGAAAATCCAGAGAGTCTGCATTAAATTGAAAAACAGAGAGGGTAGGGGAAACTGATCTCAATCAAAAACATTCCTTGGTGATTTTGAATAAATGGATACCCTTTTTGCCAGAATCCAAATTGAGAAACTCATAGGAACATGATTTTGCTGCAAAATAGGTGCACTTCTAATAAGGTAAAAGATTATTTTATTCATTTGTTCAATCTATATCTAAAAATAAATTATTCTATGGCATATTTTTAAAGAAAAACATAAGGAGAAGTGACATACATGGCTGCACTGTTAAAACAAAGACCTACCGTTAAGAGGAATATTTCAATATAAAACTTGAAAATAATCTATCAATTAATTACCAATATAATGATGATGGTAATCACAGTAACTGAACCCTTGTTTTATATCAGACAGTAAGTAAGGTGTTTTCATAGTTCCCTTATTCAGTTTTTGTTCAGATTCTTTACCTGGGAGGCAGGCAAGGATTCCATCTTACAGAAGGGGAAGATGTCCTCAAGCTAAATGTTCTTTGGCTCTATGGTTTGAGAATATACTTACTTTCACCTAAGACCCAACTTAAAAATATCTGACTCAAAATAGTTCTTAAAGGATAACTATTGATAAATTGAATAGCTAAAAAATAATAAAAATCTTAATACATATACCAACTTTGTGATCTCACTTTGGGACTGTACTCAACAATGCCCCAGCACTGGTATTCTTATGCCTAATTTTTCTCATCTTGAAAGTTATCAAAAGAAATAATTGATGAAGAAATATCATTTTTAAGTACATAGTTAGAAAATATTACTAAGATAGAAACATTTTCCTGTAGACCAGTCACTACAGTTAGGTTGAATGACTTCATCTCACTAAAACCCACTCCCATGTTAAATTCTGGCATTCTGTATATACAACAGTAAAATTATTCCAAAGTTATTCACTGTATAAGCATATCTTGGCATGAAATTCACTTAGTTTTTACCAGCTAAAAAATGGCATAGGGAACCAGCAGTTAGCGTAATGGCTATGTCGCTGGACTCCCATGTAGTCGACAGCGGTTCATGTCCCAGACCCGGTGGCTTAAAACTCACGCCGGGCGCGTGTGTGTGCGTGCCCAAGATCCCGAGAGGAGAATGGAGGAGAAGGGATTGCGGCATGACCATCCGCCCTGGGGGGTGATTTCTCGCTTTATGTCTCTATGTCTCTCTCTGTCTGTCTGGCGAGCGCACGCGCCCTACAGTGAAAAATCTCTCAAAAAAAAATGGCATAGCCATTCTTTTTGGTACACTCTTTTCTGTTATCCAACTCCCTTAACCATCATGAGATGGAGATGGGGGGACAGCAAACATGTATTGAATACCTGCTAAATTTTAAGCACTTGTCAGTTATTAACCCCTTCTGTTCTCATCACAACCCTACTATGAAGGGCATCATTCTCCCTCTTTGACAGGGAGAGAAGGCAAGCATAGTTCAGAAAGGTGAAAAAACTTTCCAAGGTCATACAACTGGCAGATAGCCAGACCATGGTTTAAATCCCAGAGTTCAGGCTCATCTGTCTACTGTATCTTCCTCCTGAGAGTAAGGTTGAAGCCTCACTGAATGGTAAAGCCATTCAGTATAATCAAGGCCACACAGCCAGTCCATGGTAACTGCAGCTGAAAGCCAAACCTGAATTCTCCTGGGCTGGGAACTCTGCAATATTGATATTTCTCTTTCATAGAAGGCCTAGATGAGTTTTAATTGAAATAATGGATTCCTGAGCATGTTGCTTTTTGAGATACAAATACCACAGGAGACAGTGTCAAGAACATGGTCCTTTTCCAGATCATTTCAGAAAGTGAATTTGTTGGCCCACCTCTGGGAACATACATGCAGGGAACAATGAGTATGATATTCAATATATGGATCTCTGGGGAACTAATTTATGTAGGGACTGGGAAAATGCCCAGAAGGTCTGCGAATAAATCAGGAAGTATCCACATAGTCAGAATCCTAGTTATTGAAGCTAACAAGCCCTCCCTCTGTGCCGCCTCTCTCTTGCTTGTTTCCAACAAGACCTGCTAAGCTGAACAGAGGTGAGAAGCAAAGGCAAAGGAGAAGGTACTCCTTCCAAGCAAATACAGATGGTCCATTTCTGTTGTACTGGCTAGGTTTTCTCTCTGTCCTTGCAGCTTGTTTTCTGCTCTTTATTTCACTCATGACCTATGACTCTAGCTTCGCTCCATGGTCTCCCTGCCTTAGTCACATCCCTCCAACTAGTTCTATAACACAGGCCCGTAGCCAGAACGGCTCTCTCTGAAACTCAAATAAGAATTTGTCCTTCTCTTGCTCATAACCTCTCCATTGCCATGTGCCCACCGGATGTGCCCATAAACCATCTTTCCATCTGTATCTTCCCTTCCAAAGGATGGCTCCACATCTCAGGGTTGGGTCTAGGTGAAATGAGTAAGGCACTTGCATTGAGAACCAAATGAAAGGGATGCCAAAATGCACAGTAATGAAAATAAATAACATGCTAATTCAATATTTTAAGAAATCACAATCAATGCAGAAACATTCATGATGAGCAAAATATCCAAAGTTTAAATAAAAATTGCTGTGCCAAGCCACATTGGAGCCTGAGGCAGAAGTAAAAATCAGTAATACTGATTCTGGTTTTACTTAAACTTTTGATTTGTGCATCATGGATTTTTTTACATTGATTTTGATTTTTTAAAATACTATCATTAAATATTAACCCCAGTCTTGCATTTTAGAGCTAAACTGTGACAGTACCCGATTAGAAAGGACCTAGAGGAGGATGCTATAAAAGGGCATTTTAAATTCTCTTTGGCCATGAAAGACAGAGAATTTGGAGGAGGAAAATGAAGTAATTTAGTTAGTCAGATAGTTCTGGGAATGAAGAGTTAGCCTGGAGAGAACAGTGGCAGACAGACGTCATCACCTGACTTTTGCCATAGTATCTTATTATTTCATGCCAGCATTATGGGAGTCTTAGATGTATATCATTGCCTCTCACCATACATGTGGGAGAAAATGAAGTGGCTGGTAAGGTTAAAACAAATCAGAACTGAAGTAGAACCAAGGTCTCTCAAACCTTTACTTAACCATAAATTCATTGATTTACTTATTAATGAATTTGAAAATCAAAATTTAAGACCTAAAGGTAGTATTACCAGATGATAATGTACAACATCTCATTGACTTGGGTTCCAGACAAGTGTAGATAATTTTTTGTATAAACATATCATAAATATTACATGAGACATATTCATACTAAACATGCAGTGTTTATCTGAAATTCAAATTTAACTGAATATCCTGTATTTTTATTTATAAAATCTGACAGCTGTACTAGAAGGCTACTATTTACCAGGTATTTTACTAAGTGATGAAGACTTATTGGAAAATGAAGTATACCCAATCATTGTCCCCGATGGAATATAATAAAAAACAATGTGTAATAATTCTAAATAGCATATTGTAATAATTCTTATGAAGGAAAAGTATAGGGTGTAACAGTAGGACCTAACTTGATCTGAGAAACTACTGAAAGCTTTCCTGAGGAAGGTATATTTGAGCTGAGTGCTTTGGTAGGATTTAATTAGATAAATAGAGAAAAGAACTATTTTGGACAGAAGGAGAAATAGGAGAAAATTTTCAAAAAGTTTGTGGAAAAATGGAATTAATGTATAAGTTTATATTGGCGCCCAAACCATGAAATCCATGAATAGTTTGTTTCATAATACACATTTTCCATGAACTTTTGGAAACCTTTTCATTTGTATAAAATAATCTTGAGGTAGAAGGAGATAAGGTCTGCTGGAAGAGCAGAGAAAGCATTATTGCTGGACCTGAAACCAAGGGAAGCCAAATAGTGATAAGACTGAAGAGCCAGGCAGAGACCAGGACAAACAAAACCTTGTGTTCCATTCTCAGAATGTTGACCTTTATTTGAGAGTAGTGGAAAGTCATTGAAGGTTTTAAACTAGGGTCTGAGATGATTAAAACTGAGTCGTCATTTTTTTTTTTTTTAATTTGCTACAGGGTGCATGCACTGGCCAGAGAGAAATATTCCCTGTTGAATGGTGGAGAGTTTAAGACCCAGCAGAAACTGGGAGATCTGTTAGGCACCTCTGCAATAGCACAGGGGAGACTTACGGTGACCTAGACCAGTATGCAGGCTGAGGATTGTAGGGAGAACACTGGAATGCAGTGTCCTCCCAATTACCTTAGACTGTCAGGCTTGAGATGACATTAGTGATCATGAGAATGGAAAGGAAAGGATACATGCAAGAGACACTATAAAAGTGAAATTGACAGGACTAGTTCAATAAGTGCCTCTTGATTGATTGAGTAGAAATTAATGTCTGATGCCTTCCATGGAGAGGAAAAAAAGCACACACATTATGCAACTGTTTAAAAATTGCTCCTTTATGTTCTCCTAGCTTTTTAATGTCACCAAATGTCACCTCTTCTGATTGTGTGCATGTAACACGACATGTAATTAATCCTGCAGGTAGCAGGATGTGTAATTAAGCATATATGCATGGTGACTCGTAATTAAGCACACATTTATTGTGATGTGCACATTGGAGAATGCTTCCTGGTGTGTGTAATTATGCATGTGTCAGATGACATGAAATCACAACTCGTTTTCTGTGAACAGAGTAAGGTCTCAACTCCTATCTCGACCTGTTAATTGGTATTAATCTACCTCTTTGAGAAAAAACATCTTCAGCAATTGAACCTGTTCTACTCTGAGGCATGAGCTATGGAAACAACTGTGGATACCAGAAAGGGTGCTCTGATTTCTTTCAATATGTATGTGACTGATATACAAGAGGATTATAAAAAGTTTGTGAAAAAATGGAATTAAAGTACAAGTTCATTTTGGTGCACACATATTTTGAAATACATGCATAGGTTTTTTTTTTTTAATCATAATCTGCATTTTCTTTTTTGAAGATTTTTGCATTCACTAGAGAGAGAAAGAGACAGAGACTGTGATAGGGAAAGTGAAAAACCACTCCAGAGGGAGGATGGTCATGCCACAACCCCTTTTGCTCTATTCTCCTCCTTGGATCTTGGACTCATATGCATAAGCACCCAGCGTGATTTTCAAGCCACCAGGTCCAGGACTAGAACCAGGGTTGGCCATGTGGGAGTCCAGCAATGCAACCACAATGCCATCTACTGGCCCATAATGTGCATTTTTAATGAACTTTTTCATCCATCAAATTTTCATGCCTCAATTATTCAAAAGAGAATTTAAGGGCAATTTCCAAACAATCTTCTATGTATAGTAAAATGTCCTTATGAAGTCAACTAGATGATATATTTTCCCTAATAGGCCCTCCTGATAAAGAAGGCAGTTTGGTGGAGAGAAAGGTCATATTCCATAGTCACTGGTGAATTTCAGTCAGCTCTTAAGCCATTCTGTTTACCTATGAAACCAACTTGTTTATATAGATTTGGGGGTCATGTCGAACTGTTCAAGTCCCACATAGCCATTTATTAACTACACTGGACACATTACTTGACCACACACACACACACACACTCATATATACATATATATGTATAATTTTTATTAAGTTTATTTCTTCCTTCCATGAGTGAGAGAGACAGACAGTCATGTCCCCCAAGCAGAATCCTCATACTACAATCTCCCCCTAGCCCCAGCTGGCCTTGGAACACTGCACATGTGCACCGGCATATTCAAGAAGGCCTCCACATGTGAACCCAGAACCATCCCACGTGGGTCCAACTTACCGAGCCTTGTGTTACTACCATACCACCATCTAGACCCCAATTACTTCACCTCTTTAAATCTCAGTTTTCTCACTTGTAAAATAAGAATAATAATGACAGTGTATTCCTTGAGATCATTTTTAGTATCACATGAGATTTCAATAGCTTAGCATGAAGTAAGACTCCATAACTATGTATACTTTCTGGAAATACATTATCTTATTTCAGCCCTTGCCATACACCCACAGCATCAATATTATTTATATTATTCCAAATGAGGATGGGGAGGTTTAGAGAAGTTAATGGTCTCATAACTACTAGGAAAGTGATCTGGGAGATTGAACTAAGCTATTTGGCCTAGGAATGCTATATATGGAGTTGTCAAAAAAAGTCATGACGTATTTTTACATAGAAAAATGTCGTGGCTTTTCCAACATCTCAATAGTATACATCTTCCTTTTAGTTACCGTAAGACTTTGTTTTATTGTATGCTCTGTAGCACTGTATCTCAGCAACTAGTACATACACACAAACTGCTAACCCGCTAACCTAGGTGCGTTGGGCAAAATAGAACATAAAGGTTAATAGCTGAAATCCTAGCATCAAAGAGACCTAAATAAGAGTTCCAGATCCATTGATCAGTATAGGCATCTGTAATGTAGAGCTACTAATACATTACTCATGGGGCTACCAAGAAGATTACATGTAAATTTATATGCAAATGTTAACTATAGCACCTGGCATAGAGCACGTGATCAATGGGAGATGCCATTATAATTTTTTTCCTTTATCTTAATTTTTGTCTTCCCTTAGTATCTAACACTTTTACATGGCACAAAGTAGGATCTTCTCAGAGAATGTGTTGAATTGAGTTGAGCAAGATATTTTACTGAAAATATCAGTTCTGGAGGTAGAATTTTTTAGCTTGAGACTCTTTAAACAATGAACTGCAATTCTCCTAGACCAAGAAGTTTGTTGCTCCCTGTGTCAGCTAATTCGTCTGCAGACAGACGGAAGAGAAAAAAATCTCCCCAGAGCCCCAGCTTCCTGGACCTCCCAGCCCTAACCTGCCTGCTTCATCCCAGGCTTGTGATTCCACTACAAAGCCGCCAGCATCAGACAAACACTGTCTGTCTCACATACTCGGTTATCATGTCAGCGGCGAGACACAGGGCATCAGAGTGACAGGGGGCTGTCACGAGGCTGAAATGTTTTCTGTCTGCAAAGGAGAACAGTTTTGCTGGAACTGGGGAGGGGAGGAACACAGGCACTTGATGAGGCTTGGCAGCTGATTTTATTTCTTTGTCAGAAATGATCTTCACTCTTATGCTAAGGACAGAGGAACTTGGGGAACTGGGGAGGAGACAGAGGCTTAGAGATCCCACCTAGATGGCAACATCAGAGTCACTGTGAGAGATGAGACCAGGAGCCAATGACGAGGAGATTGGCTCCAGCCAAGGTCTACCTTACCCATCAGCACAGAATGCCATGACTTTTCTGGTACCCTTGTGAGCCATGCACTTGTCAACAACCCTGACCCACTTGTCAGAAAGTTGAGAAAGTAAGCTCTACCTCTGCAAACACCTAGAACCTTTCTTTCTTTGCTAATCATCTACCATCATTTTATTCTGAGCTCATGGGTCTTTTGACTTCGCTCCTTGGTATCTCAGTTGGATTTTTTAAAGAGGTTTTTGCTATAGGGCGTGTGCACTCACCAGAAAGACAGAGAGAGACAGAGAGACAGAAAGTGAGAAATCATCCCCCCCGCGGGGGATGGCCATGCCACAATCTCTTCTCCTCCGTTCTCCTCTTGGGATCTTGGGCACGCATGCACACATACCCAGCATGAGTTTAAGCCACCGGATCCAGGACTCGAACCACGGTCGACTACATGGGAGTCCAGCAAAATAGCCATTACACTAACTGCTAGTCCCAATACCAGCACCTCTTATTAAAGATAATTGGCATTTAGAAAAAGCTACATGGGACCAAATGTTATCATCATAAAATATATATTTTCTCCTACTTTAACTTTTTTTTTTTCTGGGCATAGTTTCTCTTCAAAGGGTTTCAGGAGATTAGCAATGAGACACTAAACCTTTACCACAAACACTTTGTAGATCCTTCATCTTGGCTTTGAAACTCTGGAACTCACCTGGCTGGTCCTTGAACAATTTCGACAGAAACTCATTATTTCTACCTTTATCTAGAAGTTATTTCAATTGAATTGGCATCTTAGTTAGTTGTGCATGCAGATAACGATGCTATCAAAGTGGCAGATCTACTTGTGCAATTTATGTAGCGACCAGGGTTAAACAAGATGAGAGAGAAAGCCTTTTCAGATTTCAGAAATGCCAAATGAATTTATTGAACAAATAAGTACTAACTTTCCACAAAGGACCAGGCACTATATGAAGTTGCAGGGATTCTGTGTGAATAAGGCACAGGAAGTTCCAGGAGCTTCCTGTCTAATGGCAGGAAAGCAAGTAAATAGATTTTGATACACTATGGTCAGGCGTGTGCACTCACCAGAAAGACAGAGAGAGACAGAGAGACAGAAAGTGAGAAATCATCCCCCCCGCGGGGGATGGCCATGCCACAATCTCTTCTCCTCCGTTCTCCTCTTGGGATCTTGGGCACGCATGCACACATACCCAGCATGAGTTTAAGCCACCGGATCCAGGACTCGAACCACGGTCGACTACATGGGAGTCCAGCAAAATAGCCATTACACTAACTGCTAGTCCCAATACCAGCACCTCTTATTAAAGATAATTGGCATTTAGAAAAAGCTACATGGGACCAAATGTTATCATCATAAAATATATATTTTCTCCTACTTTAACTTTTTTTTTTTCTGGGCATAGTTTCTCTTCAAAGGGTTTCAGGAGATTAGCAATGAGACACTAAACCTTTACCACAAACACTTTGTAGATCCTTCATCTTGGCTTTGAAACTCTGGAACTCACCTGGCTGGTCCTTGAACAATTTCGACAGAAACTCATTATTTCTACCTTTATCTAGAAGTTATTTCAATTGAATTGGCATCTTAGTTAGTTGTGCATGCAGATAACGATGCTATCAAAGTGGCAGATCTACTTGTGCAATTTATGTAGCGACCAGGGTTAAACAAGATGAGAGAGAAAGCCTTTTCAGATTTCAGAAATGCCAAATGAATTTATTGAACAAATAAGTACTAACTTTCCACAAAGGACCAGGCACTATATGAAGTTGCAGGGATTCTGTGTGAATAAGGCACAGGAAGTTCCAGGAGCTTCCTGTCTAATGGCAGGAAAGCAAGTAAATAGATTTTGATACACTATGGTCAGTGTCACATTCAATGTATACACAGACGGTGTACTGAGGAAGGTGTTCTGACTTTTGAAGGCCAAGTGGAAGAAAAATGGAGGAAGTGGGGGCTATTCCCAGGAGAAGGGACAGTATGTGCAAAGGCAAAGAATTGAAACTGAACATGGCATAGATGAGAGAAACCGTGTGGAGGTCGGTTGCATTGGAGAAAAGGTACATAGCAGAATATAAATTGAAACTAGAGTATGGTGAAGGTAGGTGCAGGCTGCAATATAATAAGCTGAATTCAAACCTGGGCTCTGTTCCTTACCAGTGTAGGACCTTGTGTAAGTTTCCCATTCTCTCTGAGCTTCAGTACAGTGTACAGTGGGGATCCTAACAGGTGGTAGAAACAGTAGTCTGAACCCTGTCTGATACAGAATAAGCACTGAACAAAATGTTGGCTACACTCAATGAACAGAAAGGACCAGGTAGTTAGAAGCCTTGAGAGATAAGGTTGGCAGAGTTCAACCCCCGAGGGCTTTGTTAGTTGTGCTAAGAAATAAGACCTGAACTCTGCTTACAAAGACCTTGTCATCCAGAAGGGGAAAAACAATTACAATGAAGTGAGATAAATGTTGTAGTGGGAAGAAAAAGTGGTTAGTGATGGGAAAGCTCACAGAAAGCCCCTAAACCATCCTGGAGGGGGGTGAGGCTAGGGAAGAGTTCTCAGAGGGAGGTGATGTCCTGAAAGAGTTGATTCAGCCAAGGTGTAGGGTAGGGTTCAGAGAGGGTGATAAGCTGTGATGGGAAGGGTGCCCCCTAAGACACACAGTGCAGACAAAAGCTATCTCCAGCTGATCGGGACAGGAAACACTGTATGTTCTTGACCAGAAGTTTGAGATACCCAGGAGGTGGGTTAAGAAAAGCCTCTGAGGCCCGCAGTGTCAAGAATCATGTTTTTGTGATCATTTCCTTGCTGTGCGGTTACTTCAGTAAGCACGTTCCTATACTCCTTCATTGTGTCCCCACTATTCCCTGGAAGGTATGAAATCCTCCTTTTACAAAGGTGTCTCTATGAGGTTGAGTGGTTAGATGGAGCTATGACACCCAAGTCCTTCTGACTTTGATGCCTGGATACCTGATAATTACCTTTATCCTGACTAGACTCATATATCCAGGTGTTTACTCTTGAGACAGTCATCTGGAACCAGAGACTGGGTAGTAGGGTCAGGCTCTCATTCTTAGTTGATAGTTGGGTGTGGGAAGAAGCATTACAGAAATGATGAATCTGTTTGGAGACCTGTTGACTTTGCAGAGCTGACTCTACAATTTGCATAAGAACTTTGCTAGTGCCATGGTGGATATATTTCCTTTATCACGCTTTCTTTGCTGGGTACAGGAAATAAAAAATGTGGATCTTCCCTCCCCTCTACCAGCCTGCCTCCACTACAGTTTTCCCATTACAGGCTCAGGTGACCAGATAGCATCCCTCTTCAAGTAAGGTGCTTCATCCCAGAATGTTTTACCCACAAGAAAAGGAAGTGAATGCTCCAGATGAGAACCCAAGGGTAATGCACTGAAACCAGAGCCCAAGTCCAATCAAACAAGACTGGGAGATGAAATAATTCTAAGTGTATTAGTGTTTGTACACATATAAGTATATGTGCGCATGTGGGTGTGTGTATTTGTACATTACCAAGATTATGCTCTCTTTGCTAGTGGTTGGTTTTATGTGACAAATATACATAGATTGGAGATAGGTTGAAAGACAGACAGACAGGCTTATATATATGCAGATGGATAGATTAAGAGGGGAAATGAAGCCATTCCAACTACTCTGGTGGTTGACTCTAATAAAACAGCTCTGTTGGAATAATGCAGTGCCTGAGAGATGGGGTGTAATATGGTTAAATGCTTTTACAGTTCCCCATTAAAGTAAGTGGATGGAAATTCATAAAATATTGATAGCATTTGAAATGTGTTCATTCACAGCTCTGCCCAGAATCTCAAGTGGTGGCAGAGCAGCTGGCCAGGCAGGGACTGTCCCTGAACCAGCACAGCCCCTGAGTACCTTAGTATCTGGGATGCTATCTGGTAACCTGAGCCTGTAATGGGAGCGCTGTAGTGGAGGCAGGCTGGTAGAGGATGGGAGGGAAGATCCACATATTTTTCATTTCCTATTCCCAACAAAGAAAGCATAGACAGGAAATACATCTACCATGGCACTAGCAAAGTTCTTGTGCAAATTATAGAGCCAGCTCTGCAAAGTCAACAGGTCTCCAAACAGACTCATCATTTCTGTAAGGCTTCTTCCCATACCCAACTGCCAGCTAAGAATGAGAGCCTGACCCTACTACCCGGTCTCTGGTTCCAGTTGACTGTCTCAAGAGTAAACACCTGATAACATGAGACTGATCGGAATATTTTCTGGAAAATGTTAAATGGTGCTCCAGAATTCAGCCCTTCTCTGTTGCCCAGCTATAGACTACTTGCAATCCTGCTTCTCATGGCAGGGATGAAGCCTTCCCAGAGAACAAAAACCCACAGAATGAGCAAAGCAGAAACAAAGGTGGAAACAGTCTTTGTGACCTTCAAATCCTTGGTATTGTCATTCAAGGGGAACAACTGAAACAGTACTTTAGTTGCAAACAAAACAACTTTCAGATTTTGGCTAGGAAAATTTGACTTCTGGAAAATGTTATCTGCAAATCCACTTTTTTTTTTTTTTTTTTAGAAGCATGTGTCCTCAGCAGAGAGAAAGTGTATACCCCAATTGGGTATGGTCACACTGCAATCCCTCTTCCATTTCTTTATCCCATTGGGATTTGGAACATGCACACACATGCCTGGTGTGGTTTTCAAGCCACCATGTCTGAGATTCTAACTGTGATTGACCTCATGGGATCTGACTCCTTTATAACACTAGGCCACAAGGCTTGCCTGACTTTCAAACCAATTTTATTTTATATGTAATGCTTATGATCATTTTCCATGTACTGATTATTTTATTAAGATTCCTTATGAATTTGTTTATTGACTCTTCAGAGTAAATCTGTGAAGTTGTTGTAATTATCATTTCTATTTTAAAGCTGAATAAACTGAGATTCTGAGGAGAGACACAGCTTTCGAGTTTCATGTGGTTATTGACTGGCAGAGCCAGAAAAGGAGAGTTGTGTCAACCCTGTGTTCTTAACCAGTATGCTCTGCTTCTTCCTAAGACATTTCAAACTCTAAACTGACCATCTCAGAGTAGCCCCTGTCTCTTGCCATCCCCTGACAATCACTCCATATTCTGTGTATTCTTACAATCAAACATCTATTGCCCCTATCTCCTGTACCATTCTAGTCCTGAGTCAAGACTTCATCACCCCTCTCCTGGACTGAGTCTCCTAAGTGATCTCTCAAACCCAGTCTTTACAAAGAACATTTTTCCTCTTCCTTGTAAGTGTCCTTTTTCTTTTTTTATGTCAAATATAGCTTTAATCACACAATTATTTTGCCAAAAAATTTCAGTGAAAACACATTTTATACCAGACCAAGGGAAAAATCTTAAGACATTCAGTTGGTCATAGTCTGACCCCAACCTACTTCTCAAGACTAATTTCCAGCAGGTCTTCATGACAGTCCCTGCACTTCATCTATGCTGGAAGAACTTCTCATTCCTAATATAACCCATTTTTCCTGCCTCCTTTTCTGCCTTTTTCCCTTTCTTTGGAAGACCTTGTCTTTTCATGAGATCACATAGTATATGAGGGGAGATCTATAGATGAAACCTAGATATCCTGACTTTCAGTATCTACTCATTATGATTATTTACTTAATATTTCCCCCCACTTGTTTGATGAGGGCATTGGGTTTTCAAAATTTTTCAATTTTTTTTTTTGAGATGAAGGCATTAAAGATCTTTGTTATCACAGAATCCCTGAGAGGACAAATATTACCCTTCGTGTGACTTGTGAGATCATACGTTTTTATATACCAACTTCTGTAAACAGTTTGAGATGATATGACATAAGACACACACACTTTAATATGTAGGAGAAAAATGACTGAAGTTTGCAAAAATGTCCAGAAATACAAGCATTTATGAAATGCCCTAAGAAGGATCCAGAGAACTCCGCATGAAGGTCAAAATGAGTGTATTTATAGAGAGAACCTAATGGATGTGACATAGCAGTATCCTCGCCTTTTAGCTCTTCATTCCATATACAAAATAGTCATTAGATTAGAAATTTTCTTAGAGGATTTCTAGTTTTACTTTCTAGCCACTGTAAAGTCTCCCTGTGCAACCTAATTAATAACCAATAACCCGCTTTCTCTACAACTGTTCTAAGACAGAGAGCTCACCATGCCTTTATCCCACACTACAGAAGCAAGGGGTAGCATTAAATAGTTCCTGCAGGTCCCCGAATACACTGAGCCAAAATCATTTTCCCAACCAGTGGTCTCATTTCATTCTGCTTCAGAGACCCATTGAATGAGTATACTCTTTCCCCACATTGTTGTAATCTTTATTTTTAAAGACAGCTGAGCACAGTTCCTATACAGATAGGAATACACTCAGTCAGAAAAACACTTGCACATCCATGTTTATTGCAGCATTATTAACAATTGCTAAGACATGGAACTAACCCAAATGTCTATGAACAGATGAATAGATTGAAAAAGTGTGGCACATATACACTATGGAATACTAAGCCATGAAACAGAGACCCTGGGTTTTAAAAGAAAGTAGATGAATATGGAAGATTTAATGCTGATCAAAGCAAGTCAGACTCTGAAAGAGAGGCATCTTCTGTACCCACTTAATACACACAGAGAATATGCAATATGCATTCTCTGGTAGAAACTGGAAGATTACAAGGTAAAAAAGCATGGAGAGCAATTGTGGAGAGTAGAGACAGTGTGGAAGGAGGGTGGAAAATAGGGGAGGATGAGAGGGAGGAAATCAAGGGGAAAATAAAAAAGCAAAACATTTAAGGAACACAAAAGAGAAAAATTATCTCTTGATGATAATGTATATGATAATATCTTAGATTGGACTAATATAGAGTGTACTCATGCTGGGAAAATTCATCTTGTATGATGTAAAGATGTACGGTGACCAAATGCAAAAAAAAAAAATAATAATAATAATAATAAACAGCTATTTGGAATCTAGGAAAAAATAGTTATATCTGAAGTATGAACCTTTCTCAGTCTTGGTAGACATTCTGATCTCAGTTTCTTTTACCCAGGAATTAACTTGCAAAGAAGAAGGTCTTTCTTGCACTGATGTCATTAAAGGAAAGAAAATGTGTTAAAATACAAGATCAGGGGCAGGTATTTGTAAGAAGTATGGCCTTCTGGAGGTCAGTGTAGGGATATTTCAATTTCTGAATAAATTGGGTTTTACTAATGGCTTGAGTTTCTGATGGATAATGATAGTAAAAACTGCAAGCAAAATGGAGTTCAATCAAAAACTTGATAGACTCACTCACATATTTAGCCCCAGAAGGTGTGCAGTACCCAGGTGTCCAGCTGCTGATATCATAATTAGGCCCCAGCTGAGTTAGCCAGGAGGTATTTTTTAATCTAATGCAAGTGCAATTAAATCCTATTTAATCTTGAGAAGAGCTGCTTGCTTGGAAGGCTCTCATAAAGCAAAAATTCTCTGACTTTTCCCTTAAATTCTGTCAATTTACCAATGTGATCTTGAATAGTCTTTCTGGGCCTCAGTTTCCTCATTTGTAAAATTACAATGATAACATTTGTCCTATTTGCCTGTCGAGTTTCTGCTATGTAGATATTCTTCCAGACTTTCTTCAACAGGTCAATCCTTACGCTTCAAAATATACCTAAGGCATCACTTTTTTAGAGGAGGCTTTTTAAGATTTCCTGATATTCCTAACTAGAGTAAGACCCCATTGGCTTGTCATGTTTACCCTTGCATAATACTCCTGGTACCTGGAATCATGTGCTTAATTCTGAATTTCCTTCAAGACTATTATGCTTAAGAAAAGAAGTATATGAATCTCTTCTCCTGCCTTTATCAGTACCTTTCTCAGTGTGTAATACTCAGTAAATGATGCATAAATGTGTTGTGAGAGAATATTAAGGGTCAGCTACTGGCTTGGTGACTAACGTGGTTAAATCCCATGTGGCCAATTTCATGGTTCAAGTCCTGGACTCAGCAACTTAAAAAACATGCCAGAGGGGCAAGCAGGTGGCATGGTGGTTAAAGGTATTGGGCTCCCACATGGTTCGGGTCCTGGACTTGGTGGCTTCCTTTCTTGCTTCCTGCCCCCGCCTTCTCTGGTCAAATTAGAAAATAATAATAATTAAACTTAAAATGAAATAATTTCTTAAAAAATGCCAGATGCATGTGTGTGCATTTTCAGAGTTCTGAGAGGGAAATAGAAGAGAAAGAATTGTGGTTTGGTCATTCTCCCTGGGGAGTGTTTTCTCATTCTCTCTCTCTCTCTCTCTGTTTCTCTCTCAAGCAAGTTCACATGCCCACAGCAAATCTTAAAAAAGAGAGAGGTTTGATTGTCATGCACTACATGCATGCTTTGAAAAACTATATTGTGAGCTATACAAGTGTACAGGGATAGAACGTACATTTAAAAAATTGATAAAGGCACAAAAATAGAAATATGGAGGAACATGATATTCACTTGTAAACACATATAGGAGTGTGATAGATGTCTTTTGTGAAACTTTTTATAAAAGAAAGATTATCACTAGATCTCACAAAAGAAAATGACATTGTCAGGTCACCTAATTATCAAGTCAAGCCAGACTATAAAAACTAGGTCTTACATAACATTTAAGGGGTTCCTCTAATTTTAAGGGTGGCAAAGCCAAAAAGAAGACTAAATATAGATATTCATGCCCAACTGATCTTAGTCAATCTACTCTGAAAGGTGGAATGGAGAAGTAGAAGCTCAATTTGTTTCTTCCCAACCCGAGACATCTGGTTGAATACCTGACTAAATATCACCTGGGCATTAAATCCTTCTCATTACATTCCTTCCTTCAACATCAGTCACAGAGACCAATTCCAAGAAGATGTCCACCAGCAGAATGCAGGTGTCATTGGATGGTGCCTCTCCTGAGTCTATGACTTATACTGCTCATTTCTTGTTCATAGGCTTCTTGGTCACTGTAGGATGGTGCAATGCTGGGAAACAGCTGAGTGTTCAAATACACATAACCCAGAAGTGCAGGGAAATTACTGACGAGGTCCAGTTATTACCACTGAGTGGATCAATACTTACATTTTGACCACAAATTGATAGTTCTGAGATTCATTTCATGACTTTCTAAAAGTTGCTGGTGAGACTGAGTAGTTAATAACACATCTAGTGTTGGTTTTCCTTCCTTCCCTAGTCAGGCCCGAGCCCCTTGCTGCTATTATCTGCCTGCAAACTGTCACATTAAGCTAGCCTTTCAAAAGGCATCCAGAAGAAGACCAGGAGGGTTCAATTATTTTCTCTCCATCAACAGGACAGCCCTTTATGTAAATATTTATGTTGGCTATCCTCAGGTAAAACCACTTAAACAATTAACCATTGTTTATTCCTTATCTTAGTTAACTCTGTGGTCCTTCAGTAGCTTGTATCTTGAAAGTATGACAGTACAGGAAACTTCATAACATCATCCTAAGTCACTAAGGAGAGAACGGTATTTTCAGATAAAAATAAATATAAAATTGTTACAATGCCAGTGTTCATCCAGGGAGAAGAATTTGGAACACTCTGGATAACAGAAAAGAAAGGAGGTAGAAAGAAGAGGGAAGAAAAAAAAAAATCTAGAAAATGGCACAAGATTGAATAATGGTTCGTGTGATTCCTTTTGACTGTTGCTGCAGGAATTCTCTAAAATACATGATCAAATACTAGGAACCAATCGTTTGTTTTCATCATGATAACGATAGCGGTGGTTGACATTACTGAATAAAGAGTTAAATTTTGTATTTGGTATAAAGTGGTGTGAGACAGACACACAACTCAAGGAGTTGGTAAGAGGCAGAGAAGCACAGAAAAAAAGGCAGGCAGCTCGCTTCTGTGCAACTCCTCATTTACTACTCTTTGAATTAGCTGAAATCTAGGGGAGGGCCTCAACCTTATCCAAGCCATGGGATTTCCTTAGATTTCAAAAGGCAGGAAATCTTCAAGGACATATCTGGGTTTATAAAAATATAATTAAAACACTTGAGGGTAGTGATGAAACAGCTAATGGAGGTGATAAGAAGTATCAATGGTAATTTTGAGTTCGTGAAGACAGTCTGCATATTCCAGCCCTTGTTTGCCAACCAATCGGCAAACTATACACAAACACTTCTCTGAACTGAGCAGCAGTAAGGATATCTTTCTGGTGGGGCATATGTGGTGTGAAGCTCCCTTCTTCAGAGAAATTAGAGCTTGATAAAGAATTGAAGGCCCAAACAGAAATAACTACTCTACAGAGGAGAATATTTCAAGCCTCATGCGAAGGGATGAATAGGACATTGGATGTGGGCCATGTGAGATACACAAATGAACTGCTGGAGGAATTCTGAGAAGAGAAAGAAAGAGCAATAGGATGAAGAGGAAGGAATGAAGGGAAGGGGGAGGGAGGTTGAGAAAAGAAATAGAATGTGAGATTGGTGATCAGAGAACGTTTTGAAAAGACAGAGAAAGGAAGAATAACGTAGGTGGATACAATAGAATTTGGAGTCAGGCGAGTCTAAATTATAGCTTTTCCACACATTAATCACGGGTGTCCTTGGATAACCTGTTTTACCTCTCAAAGTTTCAGTTTTCTTACATATAAAATGAGAATAATATCGACTTTGCAAGATTGTTATTAAGATTAATATGGATAATGAATGCAAATACTGGCACAGACCTTTGGGAAGTAAACTGAGTGTATTCACCATGAATATTTGTTGGATTTTGTCAAATCTATTATCTATCTATAGGAATGTCACATATTTTTCCACTTTAATTTTATAAATATGATGAATTTCATTAATTGATTTCTTTTTCAGAGTTATTTCTTTAATTTTATTTGTTATTTTTATTATTATTGTTATTATTAATTTGACCAGAGAGAGAAGAAAAGTGAGAAAGCAAGCCACCAGGTTCAGGGCTTAAACTATAGTGGGACATGTAGGAGTCCAGCACCCTAACCACCATACCACCTGTTGGCCCCCTTTAGCAGATTTATTAACATTAGATCATACTTGCAGTCTTGAAACAAACCTCACTTGGTAAAAATACACCTTTTTAAAAGTGTTAATATTAATATTTTTCCATCAGGAACCAGCAGTTAGCGTAATGGCGATGTCGCTGGACTCCCACGTAGTCGACCGCGGTTCGTGTCCCAGACCCGGTGGCTTAAAACTCACGCCAGGCGCGTGTGTGTGTACGTGCCCAAGATCCCGAGAGGAGAATGGAGGAGAAGGGATTGTGGCATGACCATCCCTGCTGGGGGGTGATTTCTCACTTTCTGTCTGTCTCTCTCTGTCTGTTTGGCGAGTGCACGCACCCTATAGCGAAAACCTCTCCAAAAAATATATATATTTTTCCATTAATATTCTTTTGAGAGTTTTTGCTATAGGGCATGTGCACTCACCTGAGAGACAGAGAAAAAAGCAAAAAAATCACTCCCCAGGGGGATAGCCATGCTGCAATCCCTTCTCCATTCTTTTCTCAGAATTTCGGGCTTACATGCACATGCATCTGTCATTGAGTTTCAAGCTGCCCAGTCTGGCACTTGAACCAGGTTAACTATGTGAGTCCAGAGCTTTAATCACCATGCCACCTGCTGGGCCCCATGCATTAACATTTGCAAGCAACGTTGATATGTACTATTTTTTGGGCGGGGATGCAATGTTCAATAGGTTTGGGGACTAATGTTATGCTCACCTTATTAAATGAATTTTGAAATTCCTTTTATGTCTCTATACTCTGAAGTTTTGTAATTAGCAATAGCATAATCTAATTTATTAAGATTTGGTAGAATTCATGGGCCCAGCAGGTGGCATGGTGGTTAAGGTGCTGGACTACCACATGGTTGACCACAGTTCCAGTCCCAGACCTAGAGGCTTGCTTTTTCACTTTCCCATTCTCTGTCTTTCTCTGGTCAAGTTAAAAAACACTAATAACAAATGGAATTAAATAAATAAATACTTAATTCTTTAAAAAAAAAAAAAAGATTTGGTAGAGTTCAAATGCAAAACCACCTGGCCTAGGTATTGTTAATGTTGGGAAAACTTTCCCTTTATTATTTTCTCTAAAGCATTTGGTCTGTTTAGAATTTCTTTCTACTGGGGTCATTTGGGTCAGTTCCAGTTTTCTTTAAAAAAGATCAACTTCATCTGGTTTTCAAATTTATTTTGTAGCATCATAAAGTGTTCCTCAAGATTTTTAGTTTTTATTTGAGTTATTTCTTTATTATTTTTAATTCCATGTGTTTATTTTGTCTTCAGTTTCTTGATTAGGTTTGCTAATTGCTTATTTTATTATTATGTTTTAAAGTTTTGGAGATATTTATTCTCCTTGCTTTCTATTTTACTTATGCTTATTTTTATCTTTATTAATTCTTTCCTCCTACTTTCTTTTAGTTGTTATAAGTTTTCTATTTTTTTGAGTTGGGTATTCTGTCCATTCTTTTTTTTTGTTTCTTAGTTTTATTGATATAAGCATTTCGTGCTTCATGTTTTTTACTCTGAAAAATGCTTTGGCCATATTCCATTAACATCTAAATGTTATATTTCTATTCTTTAAAAAATATTTATTTAATTTTATTTATTATCGTTCTTATATTTTTAATTCACTGGAAAGGACGCAGAGAGAGGTAAAGTGAGAAAGCAAGTTGCCAGGTCCAGGACTTGAACCGTGGTTAGCCATGTGGGAATCCAGTGCTTAAACCACGACTCTACCTGCTGGCCCCACATATTATTTTTAAAAATAACATAAAGCTTTTAATTTTTTTCCAAGTTTTTAAGTAACCAGTGTTAGGATTATTTTGACAGAGAAACTTAAAACATTTATTACATTTATGCTTTTCTTGAATATGTTTTTTATTATTTTTATTGTATAGAATTTATTGAAGAACACATTTCTGTGCATAAATGCCCAGATATGTGTGTCCTAAAATATGGATAAATGAATGAACATTTTACCCATACTTGAAGATAATTTGTATTCTGAATTATTAAAGCTCAGACACTATTTTGTTGATTGTATGATTTAGGCCTTCTAAATGTTACTAAGTATTGTTCACTTCCTGTGTCTTGTGCTGAGTTAGGTACATTAGATACTGATGTGAATTTCAATGTTTTTTTCTCGCCTTTCCTATACTGGGACTTTTAGTGCTAACCTCAGGAAAGTCCTAGGCAAAATAGACAAGTTGGTCACCCTACCTGAATGATTTCTTTGCTGTTATAAAGATTATGAATCTGTGGCCAGCAGATGGTATGATGGTTAAGGCACTGGACTGCCACATAACTGACTGTGGTTTGAGTCCCAGACCCAGTGGCTGAAAAATCACACTGTGTGTGCATGCATACCCAAAATCCCAGGAGAATAGAGGAAAAGAAATTGTGACATGACCATCCCTCTGGGGAATGATTTCTCATTTTCTTTCTCACTATCTCTCTCTGTCTCTCTCTAGAGAGCACACGCTCTGTGGCTAAAAATAAATAAATAAATAATAAAATATAACAAATCTGGAGGAAAAGAATTAAGAATCCTGGTTTACTTTATTTTTTGGTAATAGCTTTAGTTTGGCTAACTTTAATTTTTGAATAAATCTTAAATAAATTAAACTCAATTTTAATCCAATTAAGTCAAATTAATTTAATATAATTCATGTATCAAATAATTTCATGTATAAAATAAATTAAAACATTTTTGAGATATTCATGAAATTGGGCAATCATCAATTGCAATGAATTATCCACATAATAGAATATTATTTGGCAAGGGAAAGACTGGGTTAGTGTTACATGCTGTAGGACAGATGAATCTTGAAAACATTACACTAGGTGAAAGAAAACAAAGAAGAACACATGTTGCATGATTCCATTGATATCAAGAACAGGCAAATCTATAGAGACAAAATACAGATTAGTGGTAGCTAAGACTAGGACGTTGGAAGGAAGTGAAGGTTGGTGGCAAATGGGTGCACATTTCTTTTTGAGGTTTAAGTCCTTTGGTGTATTCTCTCTTTCTCTCTCTCCTTTCTTCTCTTTCTCTTTAATTCCTGCAAGCACACATGCCCTCTAGTAAATTTTTTAAAAATTCTCTCATTTATTGGGACCAGCTGTTAGTGTAATGGCTATGTCGCTGGACTCCCACGTAGTCGACCGAGAAGGGATTGCGGCGTGGTCATCCCCACTGGGGGGTGATTTCTCGCTTTCTGTCTCTCTGTCTCTCTCTGTTTGTCTGGTGAGCGCACGCGCCCTATAGCAAAACGTCTCCAAAAAAAAAAAAGAAAAAGAAAAAAAATTCTCTCATTTATTTACTCCTCATTTGCTTGTTATGTATAGGTTTTATTGTTTTTAACCTTAAATTTAATTTCTAGTATATCTTTACCTCATGGTTTTAAGTGTCTGTTTTTCTTGTTTATAGTAGAGTATAGAATTTTTTTGGTAGAGAAGCTAGATTATTTTTAAAACAGATGAAATAAAGCTCATGGCCTTTATTTATATGATTGATATATTTGGTCTTTTCTTACATAATATTTTACATTAGAAGTATATAGATATAGATATAGATATAGATATAGATATATAGATATATAAAATACAAATTATTTTTCACAATGGAATCTGTGTTTATTTTTTAGAATTTTTGTTGGAGGGGGCACTTGGAAGAGTCTGTATTTTTGTTTTATTTGCTTTCTTTTTTATCAGTATTTTTTAGAAGACTTCCTCTCCTTTGCCAATTGATTACTGGTCTACTACAATGAATAATATTGAAATTTGCTAGTGTCCTCTTCTTTACTGACTTATATCCCAGCAATTTATTTGAAATAACATTCCTTTACTCCCAAATAATAACTTTCAGGCAATCATAAGCTACTTTACATATGCTTTACTCATTCTCCCACCTTTTTAAAGAAGCATTTATTCCTATAAGTTTGGAACATGCAGAGTTACAGCCTGTATGCTCTTTACACTTATCATTTATACTTAGTTCTATAAGCAGATATATATTTAATGGTTACCATTGGGCCTTATGTCAATGTCTCTCCAGTCAGCTTCATTCTCTAGTAGTTAACCCAGGAAAGGCCCCTGAGAACAATATTTTCTCAGCTCTTGCTTCTAGATAGATGTTTGTCTGCAGTCCTTACACTTGAAAGTAAGTTTAGCTGGATTTATAATATAGGGCTCATAGTTTCCTTTCTTGAGTGTCTTAAATATGTCACTCCATTGTTTCCCAACATAAAGTGTTGCTGTCAAAAATTCTGATGCCTATCGGAATTTCTAACCCTTTTATGTGACTTAGTTCTTTTGCATCAGAACCCAAAGAACTTTCTAGAATTTTTCAGTATTTGTCATTCTGGAATTTTTTTTTTTTCTTTTTGAGTCCATGTAATCCTTTTCAGCATGTTGTTTCTAATCATTTTTTTGTTTTTAATTTTAGAAAAGTTTTTAAATTGTTATCTTTTTACTAACTCTAAATTTATTTTATTTTATTAACTCTATATTATTACTTTGGTTTTCTTGTTTATATATATATATATATATAAATGCATATACACACACACACACACACACACATATATATATATATAAAATTTCAAGAAATTCTTGGAAAATTCATATTGTGAAAAAAATCTATGTATGAATTTAAAGAAATTTTTGCACTGGAAAAAACTCATGTTTTAATTCCATTTTTCCATTAACTTGTGTAACAAGCATATATTTGTTGTTCTTTACCTATCTTCTATTTCTGTCACTTTCTCTCAAATCTTACATTTCTTTTCTCATTTGTTTTGATGCCTAAAATTTTACTCCCTTTAACCCTAATCTTGTAAGATATTGTCTGCTGTATTCATCTTGTGTTCTTTCTAGTTTAATCTTCATTTCTGAAATGACTTTCTTCTATTTCTAATTCTTTTGGGAGTCATATATCTTCATTACTAATTTTTTTTTTACCAATTTATGTTTTTCTTTCATTTTCCCATCATTATCTTAATTTGTTTTAATTTATTTTGAAATTTCTGGCTACCGTTTTTATCTGTTTTGTAGGTATGTTTTTATGGAATGTTTTCACTGCCATAAGATTGCTAATAGTTATATTCTTATTATTATCTTTTTTCTTTATTAGTCAATGTGTATGGAACTCAAGCTTGATCCTTTTCTATTCCTATTCTTACATGAAATTAGTTTTCTTGAGCTCATGGGAGGAAGAAGTGGGTCAAGACAGATTTTCTAGCTTCATGGTGCATTCTCTATTATTGTTTTAAAATATGACCTTGTGCTTTCTGAGATCTAGTTCCTCTTCCACTTTCATATTCTCTTTCTTTTGCCCTATTGTCTCTATCCAGCTTAATTTGGATTTTGTTGCTGCAGTTTCTCATCCATGCAGAATTTTTTCCTGTAGTGGAGCTAAGCTAGACCCTGTGAGAGTTCTCTGGGCTTACACTAGTCGATCTTTCCCAACCTTGTTGAGGACCAGTGTACTGCAATGAGGCTACAAAACACCAGCAGCTAAAGAGGATGCTCCCCAGGCTTTCTACCTGTTTCCATTGAACGCCTGATAAAGATGTGTCTCTTCTGTTTCTAGGGCCATGAGAAAATCTCCCACAGCCCTGTGTCTCCTCCCTCACAAGTTTTATTATTGTGCAAAACTCAAAGTGATGGTGATTTGTCTTTACCTGCCCATTATTTGAGTTTTGAAAGATACGTTGGTAACTGTACACACACAAGACACAGGCACACACACACACACACACACACACACACACATACTTAGACTCTCAATGATTTTTTGAGTTTTGAACCTTAGCTCTGTTTACAGTGGGTGTAGGATTTAGGAAGATACTAAAAGCATCTAATTGATGTCATCTTCCCAGAATTTACTGTTTCGTCTTTTGGGGTGAACTTTAAAAAACTTGTTTACAATGACTTTCAACATGGGCAATTACCACATCCCCATGAATGATCACAGAATCTATGTTAAAGCTTTTTGCCCCAGTTGTTACTGATTCTGTCACATGATCACTATAAGCTTTATGAACATGAACAATTAACATTACTTGAGGTTAGTT
Source organism: Tupaia belangeri chinensis (assembly GCF_000334495.1). Lineage (NCBI taxonomy): Eukaryota > Metazoa > Chordata > Mammalia > Scandentia > Tupaiidae > Tupaia > Tupaia belangeri. The sequence goes on from NW_006203694.1 coordinate 763,050, forward strand.
TAGACAAATGTGTCATGTTCCAACTCTAATTTACTATTCAAAATAAACTACTGAGAGGATCTGTGTAGAGACAAAGATAGAAGTAGACTTTCTCTTTTGAGAGTGTATTGTTTAGAGGAAGACATATCACCTGCAGGCAGTATAGTCCTTGAAAGCGAGGCTGGGATGTTAAACGGAAGCTAAGACACAGAAGGAAACAGAAGAGTGTCAGTCCACATGAGACTCAAATAGATCGTATTAACAACCTTCAGTTCTGTAGCTGCTCAGAGAAATGAAAATTTGGTGGAGACTTAGTATCTAAGACATCCTTCATGAGAGAGGGAGACGTTGAACAGAGTCTGAGAAAACAATGTATTTGAATAGACAGGGCATTGCAGCTGCGCGTGTGTATATTGCAGGAGTGAGTAGGGTTGGATTCATGGTGATTAGAGAGTCTCTTAAAGCACTGGTCTCTCAATTCACCTCCTACCGGGTTGGTAAGAGAAGTCATGTCTGATTTGGAGCCCGTGAAGCAAAAGTAACATATCCAACCTTTTCTTTTTTACTAGCACTAGATATATTCTGTTAAACAAACACTGTAATAGCAGAAACAGTGTGAGCTGTAGGCAGAAGACTCCCTGCTGCTGCCAAGATGGATAAGTCTTTAAGCAACTTTTCCTGACAAAATTGTAGAGACATCACACTTCCAGAGGTCCTCCAATGAGTCCTCAAAAGCCAGGGTTCTATGGTCCAGCTGAGATGGCATAATGGTTGCATGCCACTCTGTGATGCTGGAACCAGATGAAAGTTCAGGGGTTGGTTCTTGGGTCCACAAGAACACACCAGGCACATGTACACATGCCTATAATCTTTGCTGGGTGCGAAGGCTGGGGTGAGGATCATAGTGTGAAACTCTATTGAGAATGTTTGTCTTTTCCTCACCCTTCCTCTCATGAAAGAAAGAAAAAAAAAATAAAGGTAAAGAGTGGGAGAGATTATATGGTGGCACAACAATATCACAATTAGACTCATGAAAAGGTTCTAGGTTTGAGTCCCAGGGCCTCTCGAAACATGTACATGGACACATATACTTTTGACCTGGGCTAGTTGAAATTGGGTGTGGGATCGTGGTTTTACGTGTCACTCTCTCATGCTCTTAAAACAACAATGGGACCAGCAGCTGACATAATGGCTATGTCACTGACGCCCATGTAGTTGACCATGGTTCAAGTCCCGGACCCAGTGGCTTAAACTCATACTGGACTTGCGTGTGTGCATGCCCAAGATCCTGAGAGGACAATGGAGGAGAAGGGATTGTGGCATAGCCATCCCCCCTGGGAGGTGATTTCTTGCTTCCTGTCTCTCTGTCTCTCTCTGTCTTTCTGGTGAGCGCACGTGCCCTATAGCAAAGAAACTTCTCCAAATAAATAAATAAACAAACAGACAAACAAAACAGGTTCTGTTGATCCAGTAATATGTCTTGCCTCTGCAAGGTTTTTTTTGAATCTTCTTTTCCCCATAGAGCATGTACACTTGCCTGAGAGAGACGAAGAGAGACAGAGTAAGGGAAAGTGTCCAGTCATCCCCAAGGGTGGATGGCCACACCACAGTCTTCTCCTTCATTCTCTTCCTGGGATTTTGGGCATGTGCACACAAGTACCCAGAGTGATTTTCAAGCTGACAGGTCCAGGACTCAAACCATGATTGGCCATGTGGGAATCCACATGGTTCTCTCTGCAGTTCTTATGTCCAGATGCACACCCATCTCCCAAAAGATTGCTAAGAAGTACAGACTTTACTTACTGTAGAGAAAAGACGTTTACACCACATACTGCACAGCAAAATTCCAAAACATCTTTAATCATCTCCCTTTTCTCAGTTATTTCTCCAGTAGCAGCTTTTATATCACTCCCACCAGCAGCAGCACCACTTGTTTTCTCTTTAGCCTTTCTTTGATACCTTTCTGACTGAACTTTCTCTTCTCTGTGTGTTTTCCCTCCAGTTTTCATAATTCTTTTTTCTTGAGAATATGCGTAGCCCTCCTTTAGTCTGGCTTCTCTATTTCACATCCCTACTCAAGATAGTTCATTTTATGTGTCAGCTTGACTGGGTCAAAGAATGTCCAGGTAGTGAGTTAAACATTATTTCCAGATGTGTTTTTAAGAGTGTTTTCAGAAGACAGTAGCAGTTTGGTTGATACACTGAGTAAAACAGAGAGCCCTACCCAATGTGGGTGAGCACCATCCAGTTCATCGAGGACTTGACTAGAACAGGAAGGTTGAATGAGTGCCAGCTGATAACTGGAGCTGGGACATTGGCCTTCTTTTCCATCCATGTTCCTGGTTCTCTAACCTTCACATACAGACTAGAACCTACCTCAGCTCTTGTGTTCTCAGGCCTTTCAGCTACACCACTGGCTTTCCTAAATGTCCAGTTTGTAGTGAGCAGATTAGTGGGACTTCTCAGCCTCCGTAATTGTGTGAGCCAATGCATTCTTTTTTTTTTTTTTGGAGAGGTTTTTGCTATGGAGCACATGTGTTTTCCAGAGAGACAGAAAGTGAGAAATCACCCTCCAGGGTGGATGGTCACACCTTAATCCCTTCTCCACTCTCCTCTTGGGATTTTCAGCATGCACGCACATGTGCCCAATGTGAGTCTAAGCTACCAGGTCTGCAACGCAAACCGCTGTCAACTACATGGGAGTCCAGCGACATAGCCATTATTAACTGCTGGTCCTGAGCCAATACCTTTTAATAAATGTCTTCCTAGGGGCTGATCCTGTGGCCTGGTGTTTAAGGCAGCCAATCATACATGGCCAAATGTATGGTTCAAATTCTTGATCTAGTGGCTTGAAAAACACATTAGACACATGAATGTATGCCCCAAATCCCAACATCCCAACAGGATAGAGGAATGGAGGAGAAGGGATCAGTATGACCATGCCCCATTGCTTTCTCCCCCCTCCTCCTCTCTTTGTCTCTCTCTGGAAAAAAACAAACAAAAAAACTCTTCCTAGATATATAGATATATCCTGTTCATTCTATTTCCCTAGAGAACCCTGATTAATGTCCCATTCATCTCTAATCAGCCAAGAATCCATTTGCCTTGTGAAAGAAAAGAGGAAGACGAGATTGGAAATAACTCTCAAAGATTATCCCAAATCTATGAGTTCACGTTTCTTTTGTGGCTCAGTTTTAGAGTTCTTGTAGAACTAGGAGTCTGCTTCAAGATATTTGTTTTTTTTTTCCTTGTTAGCCAGTCAGAACAAGTGGTAAAATACATTCTGATTGCTATCAGTTTAGTTGACGTTAGTTGGACTGAGGGCAGGAGATAAAGCATGCTGTTAGCTGGTATCATTGCCACCTTGGTATTGTAACCAGATGGGCATGGAAACATGGGTGCAGCAGACATAATCAGAAATACGTGGCCCCTTATTTGTAACTCTAATTCTGAGATTCACTTTAATGATGTAAGGAACAAGATAGAAAACTGATCAGAAGAAAAATATTCGTGTATGTGTGTATGTGTCCAAGACACTGGGAGAGAGAGAGAAAACCCATCTGCTAATAAGATCGCTTTTATGAGCAGTAGATAAATTTATACAGGCACTTCTGACCAGTACAACAAAACATAGTATAGTGCAGTGTCATAAGTCAAAACTTAAGAAGTATGAGACAGAATGGCCTCATCAGGGAAGGAAAAGAAGCATTTATTAAGATATATTCAACTCTCTCTGTAATTACTTCCTCCCCACGATCCATTTTCATCCCCTTTGTGCAGATGACTAAAATGAGGCTCAGAAAAATTAGATAATCTGCCCAAGGTTATACAACTAATAAAACCAGTTTCCAGCACTGCTTCCAGAGTTCCACCTAGCCACTGACAGCTTTAAATTTCAATAAGGAGACCAGGTAGGGGCTGATGACAGAGCAGACATTGATAGTAGCTCCCCTGCAATCTTATCCCTAACCTGTGGTCCGCCATGTTTCTCTCCTCAGAGTTGATAGATCCAGGGGTAGCCACACTTGGCTCAGCCCAACCAGATGGAAGAAGCAAGCATGAGGCCAGCACATGTGTTCTTTCCAGGCAGTCTCTGCAGCCTAATCCTCTTCTGTCCTTCTAATACTGGGATTGAGGCCCTCCCTTCCCC
>NW_006203694.1:773293-774385 GCF_000334495.1 Tupaia belangeri chinensis
TGCAGCCTAATCCTCTTCTGTCCTTATGATCCTGGGATTGAGGCCCCCCCTTCCCCCCCCCCCCGTCAGACTTGCTGCTGAGGATAGCAGCACAGCTGGAAAAATAGCAGACTTGCTGCTGAGGATAGCAGCACAGCTGGAAAAATAGATAGGTCTTTCTAACCCTCTCATGCGTGTGCCGTGGGGCCAGGTAGCTCTATAAATATGGTAATGGCTTCTCAAGCATGCCTGGACTGGAAATGAGACTGAGAGGCTGGAGAGAGGCTGTTCCCACTGATAACCGCTGTGGCAGCCTTGCCGGAGGAGACAGTGCATCTGAGCTTCAGGTCAAATTAACTTTCCCCTGAAACCCTTGTGTAGATCCCCTCTCCTCCTCCTCCTCCTCCTTCCTACCCTATTAATCGCCTGTACCCACCTGTTCCCTGATTACATTGATGACATCCACGGAGGGAAGGAGGCAGGCAGCAGCTCATGTTTAGTCTATTACCAGGAGGCCCAGACTTGTGATAAAAAAAATAAAAAATACACCAGCAACAAAACAGCTACATTGATGTGTACAATGGGGAACCAGCCTGACACTTCCCTGCCGTGGCCCTACTGAGAAAAACGACAGCCACAATAAAAAGCCAAACGTGCTGCTCAGTCAGTAACCCAGCCTTCCCCTGGATTTCTCTTCATCTGAGAGAGTAGACAGTGACACCCCCCCCATGTATATATATATATATTTTTTTTTTTCCTGGAATTGTAGTCTACGGCAAATGGTGACTGAGACTCTAACACGTCTTTAGACAAAGCTCTTAAAATTGCTCTAAACCCTAACCCACAACCCCTTTCTTTTGGTTGGATAATAAAATGATAATGCCTTCCTCTAGGTGGAGAGGTTACAGTGGTGAAGGCTTAGTTGATGCCTGTCCTCCTTTCAACCCCACCTTCTATTTCTTGTTAACAGGATCATCCTGCTCTCAAGGAGCAGCTAGACCATGTGGCCTGCATTGCTTCAGAAAGGGGATTAAAAGTGCTTGTCGAAGATGAGGAAAAGCTTCTGAGTGTTTAAAGTCTAGACCCAGAAGAAAACCAGGTACCCTTTCGGCA
>NW_006203694.1:774401-797983 GCF_000334495.1 Tupaia belangeri chinensis
GATGCTTATGGAGATCATTTCAGTGTGTTTTCTACATGTCAACTATATTACAAAATAATTTGAAGGGATAAAATCACAATTCTCATACAATTATAAAAGAAACTTGTTTCAAAGTTGTTATTTAACTCAATGCATGAAGAAATCAGTACAGTATTACAAACCAGTTCAAAGAGCAGAAAAACATGTATGTAGCCAAGAACACTGAAATGAATGAATGTTTAATACATACAAAACATTGTAAGTGTAAGGTTGGAGGAATCAATTTATCTCTTCTGGGCTAAACTTCCAAATTTCTAAATTTCACCTCTAAAAACAAGAATTATTTGCATTGCTCTGTTTTCTTCAACTTTCAGAGCTGAAAAATAGTTCAAAGGCAGTGAAATACCAGGAGAAATATAGAATCAGAGAACCAGAGGGTACATTAGAGGTTGCCCAGTATTCCACAGGAATCTAGGACTCGTTTTTGTTTTATTTTTTCATTTCAAAGTTTTTTTTTTGTACTTCTTAAATTTTTTTCCTGACAAATTACTTGGAAGAAACTAATTACAGGGTAATACAGTCAGTATTATAGTGTACAATTTTGTGATGTAGTAATGTATCTACTTTATTAACATGTTAACAGTGTATTACAACAATCACCACTATTTAATTTTGTTTTGTTTTGTTTGTTTTTTTTTTTTAGAGGGTTTTGCCTTAAGGCATATGTGCCTGCAGGAGAAAGAGAAAGAGACAGACATAGTGAGAGAGAAATCACGCCCCCTCCCCCAGAGGAGATGGCAATGCCGAAATCCCTTCTCCTCCATTCTCCTCTGGGGATCCTAGGCATGCATGCACGTGCACCCACCATGATTTTTAAGCCACCGAGGTAGGGACTCAATCAAACCATGGTCGGCCATGTGGGAGTCCAGCAACGTAGCCATTACACCATCTGCCGGTCCCCAGTAACCATTATTTTGAAGGAAAGATGAACATCAACAATATTTTAGAATATCTGTAATGACTACAAGGTGATATGAAAATATCTGTCAGTTCTATATATGACAAATTTTCAGCTATTGTTAAAACCAATGCAATTTGTTTCTTATATAGTTCAGCTAGAAATTAGTAAAAATAAAAATGTGGGTTTTTTTTTTTTCTCATTCACGTTCACTGATCTTTAGAATCTTTTAGGACTCATATTAACCAGCTGTGAGGGCCAGCAGAAGGTATGGAGGCCAAGGTGCTGGATCCCCCATGGCCAACTGTGCAGTTTGAGATTTTGACCTGGCAACTTGAAAATCATGCCAGACACATGTGCATGCATGCCCAAAACTGGAGGAGAAGGGATTGCAGTGTGGCCATTCCCCCAGAGGGTGATATCTCACTTTCCCATTCTCTTTCTCTCTGGTCAGAGCATGTGCACTCTAGCAAAAGCAACAAAAAGATAACCTTTAAGTTAAAGAATGAATACCTCTAACTCCTGTTGTGATCAAAAAAAATGAAAACTAACATTGGAGAAAGAGGAAGATGAGATGAGAAACAAATTGGGTAAGTAAGATATTATTGAGGAAGGCACTCTTGGCTCTGTCGGCTCCATGATTAACCAGTGACCTAGAGAAACCCCACATAGCTTTAGGGAGTCTGAGAAGAGAAAGTAAGCATGCTCCAATTTCTTAGGTGGAAAGTTAAAAGGTTACAAGACCCCAGTATCTGGGACAGACAAGACAAAGAATCTCCTGAGTTTTCCAAAAGTCAAGACCAGGTTCCCTGGGTGCTGTGAAGAGATGAGCAACTTGACGAGGACTGTGGTTGAGAAGATGGAGCAATTCAGCAGGGACCAGATAAGCTCATGCTGTAGAGTAGAATGACAGCTTGAAACAGAAATTGTACTCAGTTACAAGAGGGAACTATATTGCACATTTGAGTTTTTGAATTAAATGTCTCTTCTTGTTCCATCTGGGAAATATTTCCCAGGTCTAATTCTTTCCCTCATCCTGTGGCCACTTCACTGATTCAAAGTCCTTAATCTGGGATTCAAGGTCCCTCACAATATAGCTCTGCATTCTCATCTCCCACCTGTTTTCCCCACGTGCCCCATCACTCTATGCTGCTAAATGCTACACGAGTTATTCTGTTCTCTGACACCTCCATGGTCGACTGGCATTGCACCATATTCTCAGCCTTGAATGTCACCCCAACTTACTCTCAGCCCTTTAAACTCTTCTCTGAGGAAGATCACATTTTCCTTGGCATACAGTCTTTGCTTTGGCCTGAAATGCTCTCAATACCTCCCCCACCCATGACATCTACTAAATTCCTATCTGAATTCCTATTTATCTTTCATGACCACACACCTCCACTATAAAGGTCTCTTTCATGAAGCCTTCAAGAGCCTCTCTCCTTGAGGTATTTCTCTCACCTCTGGGTCCTAGAAAATAATTATTTATAGCTTAAAGGATAGAGATGAGGTGAAAAGAAAAAGGGAGAGAGAGGAGGAGAAGAAATAATTATTTATTTGGTACTTATGCTCCGGGCACAGCATTTAGAACCAGCTTGTCCAGGTCCAGAGCTATCTAACAGAGCCAAGATCCAAACTTGGGCTGTGATTCTAAAGCCCCAGGCTTTAGATAATGATGTGAAAGCATGTCATTTTCTACAGCTCTTTCCCACCTTATCCGTCCAAATATCTATCTCCCCACTGAGGATCAGAAAGGGAAAGTATCTTTTATTTCATGCCCTCAGTATCTAATACAGACCTCTCCAACAGTAACTGTCAACAGCACCTATGAATGTCTACAGGTGTATCACATTTTGGCTTAGTAGCTCAAGTTTCTCAGACATGCTTCCTACCCTCCTGGAATATATGGGGTAATGTGGACACATGAATGGACATATAATTACAGGCTGGGATAACTTTTGTTACATAATAGAACAAGATTTTAAATAACAAACAAGAACTTTAAAAATGAGATGTTCTAACTGACATGGGGAAAATGAGCATCTAGGGCTAACTTCTTTGGGGAAATTACATTCCAGTTGAGAGTAGAGGATTGGCATGAGCTGTTGACCAAAAGAAGAGTCCAGGAATTACCTCCCAGGCAGAGGGAACAGGCTGTATGAAGTCCCTGAGCTAAGGAGTTTTGTTTGGCAGGTGGGAGAGATGGAAAGACGGGTGCAGCTGGAGTGGGTAAGAGTGATGAGGCTGACGTAGGCGCAACATCCAGGTACTGCAGGATCTTTATTCATTCACTCCAAAATTATTACCTACTAGGCACCCTTATTCATGCTTGAGGTGTAATGGCTATCCAAACAGAAGTAGCTCCTGCCTTACGAGCTTAGAGTCTGGGAGAGAGACAGACATGGCAGTAACAATCACACAGAGTAGTATGTAATTACAGAGACATGACCTAGAGTGAGGACAGAGAGGGGAGTCAAGAAAAGTGTGATGAGTTAAATTGTGTCCCCCAGACAGACATTGCATTCCAAACCCCCAGTCCTTGTGAATGTGACGTAAATAGAAAATTAGGTTTTGGCAGAGGGACTAGCAGATAGCATAATAGTTGCATTGCTGGACTCCCATGTGACCAACCATGGTTCGAGTCCTGGATCCTGTGGCTTCAAACTCACACCAGGCATGTGTTTGTGCATGCCCAAGATCCCAGGAGAATGGAGGAGAAGGAATTGCAGCTTGGCCATCCCCTCTGGGGCATGATTTCTCACTTTTTATCTCTCTGTCTCTCTCTCTCTCCATCTCTCTGGTGAGCACATGTGCCCTATCACAAAAATCTCTCTCTTTAAAACAAAAAGAAAGAAAAAAAGAAAGAAAGTTAAGATTTTGCAGATATAACCAAGTCAAGATGGTATCATTCTGGGCTAGTAGGTGGTATGGTGGTTAAGACACTGGACTCCCATGTGGCCTGGACAGCAGTTTGATTCTCAGACCTGGCAACTTGCTTTCTCACTTTCTCTCTCTCTCTCTGTCTGTCTCTCTCTGCTGAGCACACATGTCCTATAACAAATGACAAATCATAATAATAATAATATAAATAATATTAAATAAATAAGGTTTTAAAAAGATGATGTCATTTGGGTGAGTCTCCATCCAATATGACTGTTGCACTTTTAAGAAGAGAAGAGACACTTCAAATAGTCACGCAAATGGAAATACAAAGGAAGAACTCTGCATAAGAACTGAAGCAGGGATTAAAGTGTTGTATCTACAAACCAAGGGCTACCAAAGATCATCAGAAAACTTTCACAACCCAGAAAGGAAGTATTTCTATATAGGTTTCAGAGGGAACATGACCCTGCTAACCCATGCTTTTGAACTTCTATCCCCTAGAGCTCTGAGAGAATAAATTTCTGTTGTTTAAGGCCATTCAGTTGGCAGCAGTTTATGTCAGCTTTAGGCAACTAATATAGAAGACTTCCTGGAAGACACCATGTTTAAGTAAATCCTGTATTTCCAACTAAAACATTGGGAATTCATTTTGCCAACAGGTGTGAGGATTTATTAACCAGATAGATTTTTTTTCCCCAATATTTAAAATGTGAATATTTCACATAGACGTACTGGTGCCCAGCTTTTCTTTTCTTTTGGAGAGGTTTTTACTATAGGGCACGTGCTCTCGCCAGACAGTCAGAGAGAGACAGAGAGACAGCGAGAAATCACCCCCAAGGGGGGATGGCCACACCACAATCCCTTCTCCTCCATTCTCCTCTCAGGATCTTGGGCACGCACGCACACGCGCCTGGTGTGAGTTTAAGCCACCGGGTCCGGGACTCGAACCACGGTCAACTACGTGGGAGTCCAGTGACACAGTCATTACGCCAACTGCTGGTCCCGTGCCCAGCTTTTCTTAAAGGATGGAAACAGCCACATGCAACCATGTACTGTAGTTAAGTAGAGGCCCCACTTCTCAGCACTTTTACACCTGGCCCTCTTCACTCCTTGCATTTTCTGCCTGACATGTGCAGCATAATAAATGCAGGAAGAGGGTCTAAGATTTTAGCCAGAAGGGAGTTCAGACAAAAAGTCTCTGCAAACTCCCCTGGAGCCCCAGTGAATGGCACTGATTGTCACCATCCTCTGGAGCCCTGGCCACTTGCCTGTGTCAGTAGCAGAGGTGGGGGGAATAAAGCCTATCCCACTATCTTTAATTAAATCACCACTCTTCAGACATTCCCTTGGCTTGAAACTTATTACCATACCCTGGATCTGTTACCCTTGCTGCTGAATTCCAATGTGATAGATCTCATGTCCCCTACGTGCTCCACAACTTGCTCTTTAAGTAGAATCGTTTACATTTTGATTGCCTAATATATTTCTATCATTTTCCATCCAGTAGGATGTCAAGACCCTGTACGATGCTTGGTAAAGTAAACCAGTCTAGACCGTAGCTCCTTCATTATCAAGACAAAGCTCAGGTCAAACTCAATGCGTCCAAAAAATCTTCTAGGGCAATATAATGTGAATATTCCTACTCACCAAGGAAATCAAGTCAGAAAAACCTGGATCTGAATATCAGCTTCACTACTTAGTAGCTGCTTGGCCATGGGCAGATTGCTTGACCTCTCTGAGTTTTACTCATAGTATGGACATGAAAATAGGCTGTTGTACCAGGTTCCTATGATGACTAATTGAGATAATTGCATGTAAAGCACTTGATAGAATGTCCAGCATATGACAAGCACACTTTAAAGCAGGTCATTATTACTGTAACTATCATCAGTTTCACTGTTGTTTTTATGGTTACTACTATTGCTACTGTCGTTAATACTGCCCTGTCATGCTCCAAATGGGATCTAACAATTCAATTGCATAAAAAGTGGGAACACATTATTTCAGGATTTCAGAAAATACTAGAGTAAGGCTGCAATGAAGAATGGGGGAAAATCACCTATCATGTTATATCTGAATTCCTGTCATCATGACATGCTTTTGTCCACAGGGTCTCTCTGTAGTATCTTTATAGACAAACAAGACCTGTTTGACCCAGGAGAGTCACAAGGCAGATGAAATGTCAGAAAAAGAGCTCTACCCTGGCCAGGGGACATTTGGAAAAGTCAAGATTGGTGCAAAGAGCTAATATCCATGATTAGAACCAAAAATTACAAAGAAGAATCAAGCTGGATAGAGGATAGAGGGCAATGATAGTACCAGTCTTCATTCAGGATGCCTCCCTGGGCTGACAGAAATATAAAGAGGTCCCCACTAGACCTAAATTTGCTGCTATGTCAGTGAAAAATGCCATCAAACCAGTCACCCCAGTCAACAACTTAGCCATTATCCCTCATTCCTATCTTTTCTTTTTTGAAGAATTATTTTGTTTAGCTTTTAATTAATTAATTTATTTATTTATTTTAACTTTACCAGAGAGGGACAGAGTGAGAGAGAGAAAGAAGGAAAGTGAGAAAGCAAGCCACCAGATCTGGGACTCGAACCATGGTCAGCCATGTGGGAGTCCAGCTCCCTTAACTACCACACCACCCGCTGGGCCCTGCATTCCTCTCTTTTCTTATTCTTACATGTTCATCAAATTAATCAATTAATCATCTCTGAGTTCTTATTAATGTAACCTATAGATAGATTTGAGTCTATTACCTTATCAATTTCCACCACTACTATCATTATCTAAGCTTGAATTATAGCAATACCTCCAGACTGGGAGACTCTCCCATTTCTTCCTCCAAATTCATCATTCTTTTTTTTTTTTTTTTTTGGAGAGGTTTTTGCTATAGGGCGTGTGTGCTCACCAGACAGACAGAGAGAGACATAGAGACAGAAAGCGAGAAATCACCCACCAGGGGAGATGGTCACACCGCAATACCTTCTCCTTCATTCTCCTCTCGGGATCTTGGGCACGCATGCACACATGCCCGGCATGAGTTTTAAGCCACCAGGTCTGGGACACAAACCACGGTCAACTACATGGGAGTCCAGCGACATAGCCATTACGCTAACTGTTGGTTCCCGAAATTCATCATTCTTGTACATTTTAGTGATTAGGAAATATTTATTTGTGTGTGTCAGTAAAAGAACAGTAATGGCTAAGAGGAAGGTTTGGCTAGAGAGATAACTAATAATAATAAAGTTTTTGTTTCTGTTTTTAGTTTGCCAGAGGGCATGTGCACTCATCAGAGACAAAGAGAGAAGGAAAGCACCCCCATGGAGTGCAATGTCAAAATGGAGGATGGCCATGTCACAATCCCTTCTCCTCCATTTCTTCCTCCTTTCAGGCTATTGCACATGTGTGTACACATGTCTGGTGTCTTTTAGTGATGGGCCCAGGACTCCAAACACATGGTTGGCTATGTGGGATCAGCCACTTTAACCGCCACACCACCGGCCATCCAATAATAGTTAACTTTAAACTGATTAATTATTACATATCAGGTGTTGTACTACATACTTTTATTCATTCTCTTAGTCCTCCAAAAGTTTCATGAGGTAGAAAATTAAAGCTTGAAGGGCATGATAAGTTAAATATGGCCATAAATTCTTTGTTGTTTCTCCCATTAGGAGATGGAATCTAATTTCTTTCTCCTTGAGTCTAGGCCACCTTCATGATGTACTCTACTAGGAGAATGTGGAAGAAGTGATGTTCTGGAACTTTGGAGGCTAGGTCATAAGAGTCTTTCCTGAAGCACTTTCTCTATTGAAATCTTAAGAAATACATGAAAAGTCCAACAACCCTGAAGCTGTCATGCTGTGAGAAGTCCAAACCATGGACAGAGGTCCTGGAGCGTCAGATGTCATGAGTTGTTAGAAACAAGCTAAAGAGCACTGAGGCATCAGGCAGGAGTGAACAAAGTACGGTGTAAGTCAATCTTCCACCCTAGTTACCAGCTGATGCCATATGGATTCAAGGTGAACTGTCCAGTTGAGTCGTAAATTCCACAAGTTCATGATCAAACTAAAATGGGTATTACAAACCACCAAATTGTAGGAATTTTTTTTTTTTTATGCCACAACAGATAACCTGAACAGAAAGGTCAACTCTCTGAATTATGTAGAAAGTCACATAGTGAATGTTGACACTGAGCCTCAAATCCAGGTACCATGATTACAAAGTCTATGCTAGTAAGCCATGTCCTTAAGTAGAAAACATTGGGTAAGTTTGTCAATGCCAAATGCTTCCCATAGAACATGATGTTAGAGACCAGAATAAGGAAGAGGAAGGAAGAAGAACCAATATTCAAGGAATTCCTTTTTACAATCACTGTGCTAAAAATATTTTTTCTGATTTAATTCCTGAAAAAATACTTTACATCTGACACTATTATCTCCATTTTTAAAACATTTATTTGACTTATAAAATTGCATGTGTTTATGATGTACACTATGATGTTTTAAAGTGCCTGTAGGGGTGTGTATATATATATGTGTATATATATACATACACATACACATATGTATGTGTATGTGTATGTATATATACATATATACAAATACATATATATATACACATACATATACGTATGTGTATATATATATATGTATATATATATATATGTTGTAGAATGATTAAATCTAGCATTGCCTCACAGTTACCATGTTTATGATAAGAACACAACATTCACACCGCTAGTATTTTTTAATACCATAAGTCATCATTAACTATAGTCACCACATTGAACAGTAGATCCCTTGAACTTACTCCTCTTATTTAACTGTAAATATGTGTGCTTTGACCAACAATTAAAAAGGAAAATAAAAATCTGTGTTTCAGAATAAACTGAACATCTGGATCAGCCAAATCCAGCATGCAGAAAGTCATAGATTTGGGTCTTACACTCAAGCAGGGATCCATAGCCAGGATACCACTGCCCTGAGTAACCTGCCAACTGAGTGAATTCAGGGAGCAGTCTCTGTGCTATAATAGATTCCCCAGAAGGAAGACATCTAAGCCCACAAAGGCAGGCTTCAGCTCCAGGTAGGGCCTGAGCATGCGAAGGTCAGGAGTGATTTATTCCACTTGTACATCAGAAGACAAAAACTTTTAATTAAAAGAAGGGAGAAAAAACTGCTAGAGACTGAGCAGGGAGTCCACACCATCTGACAGTTTCAATTTTCACTTACAGCTCACTTTCGCCGATTGATATCCTTCTCGTGTCTGTGGAAGAGAACCATTGGCTCCCATAAATCACCTTCTGAAGTCACAGGCTACTGCCGTTTTAACCCTCCCTTGACGGGAACTTTGGCAACAGCAATAATGATAATGATGACTATCATTGATCATTACCTATGTGCCAGAATCTATGCTAAGTGCTTGCATTTATAATTCCATTTAACTCTCACCAAACTCTATGAGGTAGGGCTTAGTGGTATCCCTAATTTAAAACTAACTGAACTGAATGTTAGAAAGTAAGCTTAATTTGGGAAAAATCATAAGGCAAGTATATGTCACAGGTGAGGTTTAAATATCTAGTTAACATCTGAACCCAAACTCTCATATTACAGAATAAACATCCTGTTGGCCAGGCATAATGCTCTATATTTTTTTAAAAATTTGCAGATACTCTGGGCACTAGAGGTGCTGGACACTCCCAAGTGGCCAAGGTTCGAGTCCTGGACCTGGTAGCTTGCTTTCTCACTTCCTCCCTCTCTCTCTCTCTCTCTCTCTTTTCCTCTCTCTCTCTGTGTTTCTCTGGTCAAAATAAAATAAATGACTTAATAAATAAAATTAAATAAATAGTTCTTTAAAAAATTTGTAGATACTCAAAAATACCATAATTATGTGGAAAGATATTATCACCCATCCCCATTTTACAAAGACAGAAAAGGGATTAACCCTGAACCAGCCAGCCAGTCAAATAATGACAATAGTAAACTAACACTGTATTGTGCTCACTATGAGCTAGGCATTGTTTTAAGTACTTTAAACATATTAGTTTTCACAACATAATATGGCAATAATAATAAACCTTATTATCATTCCCACTTTAGAGATGATTAAATTGTCACACAAAGGGAATTGACGTCTCTAAAATCTCACAACTATTAAATAGAAGCACAGAAATAAGAGCAGTTTTTCCTGCCTTCCAGTCTAGAGTTTTCTCCACTACACCTATCACATCTTATCACATATCTGTCCTTTCCTTAAAGACATAGAATAATGCTACCAGTGGGTGGGTTATTAGGCATGAAGGGCTTGAGGGTTTGATATTGAAGTAGTTTAATTAAGAAAAGAGGCCAATAAAGCCAGGACCAAAATACAAAATTTAAGGAAGCCCTCACTTTCAGGGGTAGCACTTGTATCACTCACTAAATTAAAATGAGAGACTCCTTAAAATTTTTCCTCCAGGGAGCCTCGCTTACTCCACCCTAACTCCTGGTTTTGGAGCATCTCAGCATTGGTCTCAAGAGAGACCTGAATGATGTCTAGAGGGAGCTGTGATGGGAGATATTATTAACACATCAATGTATCATTTCTTATCACCTAATGCATGCCTAATACTGTGGGAGCATCTGGAGAGGATCCTTTCATTTGGTCATTCAATGCTGAATAATTGAGACTAATTGTCCCAGTTTTACTGATGTAAAGAGAAACCAAATCCTTTCTTTTGAGGTAGAAGGTGTAGCAACTCTGTACAGAATCATATGCCTCACCACGTGAATGCTAGATCAGAAGTGCACAGAAGGCCCACTCACACCCCCTAGTCTGGGAGACTTCATACAGGAGAGACCGTTTGAGCTGGGAACTGCATGATGCTAGAAGTCATTGGCAGTAAGTAACAGAAGCCAGCACTACCTAACTTAAAAAGGTAACAAAACCAACAGAGGGTATAATGGTTACATCGCTGGACTCCCACATAGTCGACCACGGATCAAGTCTCGAACCTGGTGACTTAAAACTCACGCCAGATGCATGTGCGTGTGTGCCCAAGACCCCAAGAGGAGACTACAGGAGAAGGGATTGCAGTGTGGCCATCCTCCCAGGGAGTGATTTCTCACTTTCCATTTCTCTGTCTTTCCAGTGAGTGCACACACCCTGTAGCAAAAGTTTCTTTCTAAAAAGAAAAAGAAAAAAAAAAAAAAGATAACAAAACCTGTGAACAAAGTCTTTGGATGGATATGAAGCTGATCCTTTGACCCTTGTCTTGAAAAGGGGGTCCTGGCTGCTCCAGGGACCTAAAGAAAAGGAACAAAGAAGTAACCTCTTCAGAACAATGCTAAGAAGAGGGTTTAACTCCAGGCATTTATCCACTGGGTGCCATTTTACTTTTAGAATTCAGATTTCTAGGAGGGAGTTCCTGAATGACCTAATAGGTCATGAGCCTACTCTTTGTCCAAAAGAAGACAGATCAGTTTGACAAAGAAAAATAGGCATGCCCATCCCCAGGATGAGAAGACATGCTGTGTGGACAAAAACAGCAGGGACACCTGTTCAGTGGGAGAAAAGATACACAGAAACAACCATAGTAATTTCCCCGGGCTGCCAACACAAAGTACCATGAACTACATGGCTTACTATTCAGCCATAAAAAACAACAAAACCCTCACTTTTGACAGGAAGTGGATGAATATGGAAGATTTACTGCTGAGTGAAGCAAACCAGGCTATGAAGGAGAGGCAATGTATGTCCCCACTTAATATAAACCGAGTGTTTGCACTCTATGACTGGAACTAATTGACTAAAGGATATAGAAACACAGTATATGAATGTAAATACCAGATATAGTGTGTATGAAAGAGGAGGGTCTGAGGAAAGACATTTAGAAGAAAAATAGGTAGGCAAAGCATTAATGGCACAAAGAAATGTATTATCTGTTGAAGGTATTTTATAGTTTTATTAACTGTACTAGGAAGAAATGTTCACCAGTTGAAATATCCATTTTAAAAACCAAATAATAATGTGATTAAATGTATAAAATAAAATAAAATAAACAAAAATCTAGTTTCTCACAATTCTAGATGTTCAACACTTGAAATCAAGTTGTTAGGAACCAGATGGCACTGGAGGGATAACATAAATAAATCCATGTGGGAAGGTCCCTAGTTCCCTTCCCAGAGCCTCCCCGTGTACACTCAGTGCACATGTATGCGCCCATAGCTGGGCTGACTGAGGTTGGGGGTGAATTGTGGAATGAAGAGCCTGTTGGGGTGCTCCCTCTCTCCCCCTCTCTCATAGAAGAAATAAGTAAAAAATAAAACTTTTAAAAAGTGAAATAGAACTTTAGAGTGGGCCATGCTCCTTTTCGAGGGTATAGGAAAGAATTCTTTCTTGTCTCTTCCTCACATCCTATGGCTGCAGCTATCCTCGGGGTCCCTGGGCTTGTCACTACATTGTTCCAATCAACCTCTGCCCCCATGGCTTCCTCCTTGGAGGGACTCCCCTCTTTTCTCTTATTACATGGACACCAGTCACTGGAGCCCAACCTAATCCAATATGACCTCATTTTGACTTGATTATATCTGCAAAGATTTCATTTATAAATAGGGTCACATTCGCAGAAACTGGGGGTTAGGCTACTAACAATATGGCTATTAATTCAGAGAGGGAATTCAAGAATGGCAAAAAAAGCAAAATATATAGGAAATAAGAAATGAAAAATTATTTGTTGACAATAACATGTATGTTGATGTGCTTGATTGAGCCAATATACAGTGTATTCTGGATGGAAAATATCATTACATGTACTGTAATGATGTAAAGTGAATGAATGTAAATAAATAAATAAATAAATAAATAAATAACAATGAAGGATGCAAAGTGCTCAGGTAATAGCCAGGTATACCATGTGACCAGAGACAGGTAATGCAAGGTAAAGAGAGAGTGAAGGCAGCTTGAGGTCAGATCATAAAACATCTTCAGTACCCAGCTCAGGGAATTCAAACTTCACGCTGTAGGCGTGAAGATAGGCTGAGCCTATCTGCGTTTTAGAAGCCTTCCTCCAGCTGTATGGTAGAGATGACTGGGAGAGAACCCAACAGAGGGAAGGAGGTGACATATTGGCTATGAATCCAGGTGAGTAATGATGTAAGCAGACCCAGGAGCACTGACGGGGATGCGGGAGGTTCTCTGCTAGAGGAGGACTGAAGGCATAGCTCCTTCCTTCTCTTCCCAGTAAAGATCCTGACATAGGCACAGCTCCAATCTGGGCACACTGGAGGTGGCTCTCCCTCCCTCAGAGACTTGCATCTAATCTCTCCAGTACTTCTCCTCTGCCTCTTAAATGTCCTTTACACCTCCTATCCTGTCTCTGCTAAATCACATCCCTCTTCTACTTCCCTCCTGGTTACCTGATTTTCAGATTAACCTTCTTTTGTATTCTCACATTAGCCTGAAAAGTAACACAGACTGTTCTTTCTCTAAGCTAATTTCTCTGACCATCTAGTTAACCTCCTCTTCCCAGTGGCTTTACTCATCGCATCTTTTTGAAATATACTTGGGGAATAAAATGGGTGTCACCAAGTAAGAAAGATAAAGAGAAACATGTCTCAAGTGTACAAATCCAATCAGCTCTTCTTTTTTTTTCCACCCAGCTGTGTAACTGATTGAGCTCAAGTCTATATATAGTCTTCAGGGGCCCGTCCTGTGGGGCATTGGCTAAGTGCTGATTATGGGAACTGGATCCCACCTGACTGATGGCAGTTTGAATTCCAGCCCTGGTGCCTTCAGCAATAAGCCAGGTATGTGTGTGTGCCCAAAATCCTGATGGGATAGAGAAATGGTGGAAAAAGGGTTGTGGCATGACCATGCCACACTGGGGGATGCTTTCTCTTTCTCTCTCTGTCTCTTTCTCTCTATCTCTCTGATGAAAGCTCATGCCCTCTAGCAATAACTTTTTTTAAAAATTAGCCTTCAGTGCTCAAAAAGTTGCAGACTGGGTTAAGGTCCAATATAGACAGGGATCTTGAAAATATCACAGACAGGCTTCTGCCAAAGCAGAGAAGTAAAAAGGACTTAGCATTTAGAGAAAATGTCCTTCATTTTACAAGTGAGGAAACTGGGGCTTGGAGAGATTTGAAAGCTTTGCCAGGTTATTCTGTGAGCTCAGTGCTGAGCTGAGCTGGAAGCACTGTCATCTGTTTCCTGAGATGTCTTCAGAATCTGGGCACATCTCTTTCAGCACTCTCTAGCCTCAGCAAAGTTCTCTCTCTCCCATGACTCTCACCCCCATGTATTTTTGAAAATTTATTTTTATTAAAAATTCTAATTGACACATAATTATTATATATATTTATGAGGTAAAGTGTGATTTTTTTTCAGCATATGAATACAAGATGTAATGATCTAGTCAGATAATTAGCATGTAGTTCATTTCACACACTGAGCCTGGCTGCTCCTCCTTCAAATCTCAGGTTGGAGGTGATATCCTTTAAGAAGCCAGCTTGAATCCAGTAGGCAGGAAGAGGCCTCCCTCCTCTGCAAAATTTCACAGTTGCCTCTTTTCCAGCTCTTCCAGTAAACCCTCTTGACTGGTTCTGAGATTCACCTGCTTCAATCTCAGAGACTCATGCACACCAGTGCCACTGTAGATCTTTTTTTTTTTTTTTTTTTTTAAGAGGTTTTTGCTATAGGGCACATGCGCTCGCCAGACAGAGAGAGACAGAGAGACAGAAAGCGAGAAATCACTCCCCAGGGGGGATGGCCACGCCGCAATCTCTTCTCCTCCATTCTCCTCTCAGGATCTTGGGCACACACGCGCGTGCACCCAGCATGAGTTTTAAGCCATTGGGTCCAGGACGTGAACCACGGTTGACTATGTGGGAGTCCAGCGACATAGCTATTACGCTAACTGCTGGTCCCTACCACTGTATATCTTTGAACAAAAATTGGACACAATTATCTTTGATAACTCCTTCCTCTTTCTGGACCTCAGATTTTCTATCTCTGGAAATAAGTAGATTAGGTTAAAACTTTTCCCAAGGTTTTCATCCACATTATAAAAGCAGATAGATGGGGATCAGCAGGTGGTATAGTGATTAAGGCATTGACACCTACATGGTCAACTGCAGTTCAAGTTCTGGAGCTGGTGGTTTGAAAATCATACCAGGTGTGTGTGTGTGTGCCTAAAATCCCAGGAGGAGAACTGAGGAGAAGGGATTGTGGTGTGGCCATCCTCCTTGAGGAGTGATTTTCCTTCTTACTGTCTCTATCTCTGTCCAAGGAGTACATGTACCCTATGGCATAAATAAATAAATAAATGTATGTTAGGAAAAAATATTTTAACTTAAGAGACTCCATTCTAAAGAAGACTACCTGGATTTCTGTATTGTGAAAAACCATGACCATGCTATTATGCCCTGGGAAGACTCAGCAGGGAGTTATTATTACTGGCAGTAGTAGTAGTAATAGCAATAGTAATTATTTTCTCTCCCAACCTTATGCAGAATCTATTTGCTTATTGTTTACTACACACCAGACACTGTTCTAAATGCATTATTAGTGTCAGTCATTTAATGACCTTAACAACCTGAATTACTGTTGTTTTTCTATAGCTCAAGATTCTAAGGCATAGGGTGGTTAAAAAAATCTGCCCCAGATCATAGCTGAGAAGTGGGAAAGGCAGAATTCAAAGGCAAACATCACATGGGTCCCAAGTCCATGCTCTTAACCACTGGTTTATGCCGAAATCTCTCAAAGAACAAGGGTTCGATGGAGCACATATAGCAGGGGAAGTCTTCAGAATCTCTGAAATTCTTTAAGATCTCACTCAGAGTTTTCAGCCTCTGACTTGGGAACTGTTTTACTAGTCCTGATCATTGAGAGTTGTGCCTGCTGGTAGACTAGCATAGCTCACCGACTGCCAGCCTTCCTGCCCTGCCTCTGGGACTGGGTCCCTTGGCTACTGGAAGTTGTCAGGACCAAACACATAGCAGTAGTTGGTCTGATTACCTCTAAAGCTTTCTTTCCTAAAAGGTTTTTTCAGTCAGATCTTTCCCCATCCATATTCTGGTCTCCCATGCCATGCTATTGAGGTTCCGGCATGTCTCCTGCCTGGGTTAGGACAGAGATATTATGGAAGGATGGCCTCAGTGAGGACAAGGAGATGCCAATTCTAAGTTTCTGGTGTTTTCATGCTCCATTAATGAGAGTAGAGGGCAGCGGTCACCAGCCCCAGAAGGATGCCTGTTATCTCAGGATAAAAGCTGCTGACAATTGGTGCTTCTAGAAGCTTCATCCCTGCTCCTTCCCTTGCTGCTTTCTTCTCAGCCTTTGTTCAGCTGCCATTATGGTCACTGGGTTCAAAATAAGGGGTTGAGTGATCTCATAAACTAATAGTTTCCAAGCCACAAGGATCTCAGGGATTATTTCCTCCTGCCCCATCACGTATGCATAGAGAGACTGAGGCACACAGGGTAGAGTAGCTTTCCCAAGCTCACACTGTGAGTCAGTGCCAGTGGCAAAGTTAGAACCACAACTGGGATTTCTTATTTTTATGGAATGTGTTTTTAATTGTTTAACATTTTTAAGTAATGCATAGTAATTTTACATATTTATAGGACACGTCATATTTTTCAGTAGATGAATATAACGTGTGATGATCTAGTCCAGGTAATTAGTGTATTCATCATTTCCAACTTACATCATTATTTTGTGTTGGGAACATCCCAGATCCTTTCTTATAGCTATTAGGTCATCGGGAAAGTCATGACATATTTTTCTGTGTTTTTCTATGCAAAAATGCACCATGACTTTCCTGACAATCCAATATTTTGATAAATACAGTAAATTATTGCTAACTATAGCTACCCTACTGTACTATAGAATACCAGAATGTTTTCCTCTTATCCAACAGTAATTCTGTTATCTGTTAAACAACATCTTCATACCCCCCTCTCTCTTTCCAGCACCAAGTAACTTCTGTTTACTGCTTCCATGAGGACTTTTTTCAGTTTCCACATAAGAGTGAGAAGATGTGATTATTTTTTTCTTCTCTTTTTTGTACCTGGCTTGTTTCTTCACTTAACATCATATCTTCTCAGTTTGCCTGCATTGCTTCCAATCACAGGGTTTCAATTTTTTAATTCCAGAGGGTGTGTGTGTACTCATGAGACAGAAAGAGATAAGGGAGGACACCCCAAATGGGGGATAGTCATGCCGCAGTCCTTTTCCCCCTAATTCTTTTTTTTTTTTTGAGAGGGTTTTTTTTTTTTTACTATAGGGCGCGTGCGCTCGCCAGACAGAGAGAGACATAGAGACAGAAAGCGAGAAATCACCCCCCAAGGGGGATGGTCATGCCACAATCCCTTCTCCTCCATTCTCCTCCCGGGATCTTGGGCACGCACGCACACGCACCCGGCGTGAGTTTTAAGCCACCGGGTCCAGGACACGAACCGCGGTCGACTATGTGGGAGTCCAGCGACATAGCCATTACGCTAACTGCTGGTTCCCTACCCAGAGTGTTTTTAAACCACTGGAGCCAGGACTAGAACTAGTCAATGGAGTCCGGCTTCCTTTGCACAGTGCCCAACTGCTACACTCCTGGGCCACCACCAGGATTTTTTTTTAATGTGAGATAATATTTCATTATATGTGTATATACACACACACTCCATGTACATAAACACACCACATTGTCTATCCGTCTCTGATGAACACTCTTGGCTATTGTGAGTAGTTTGCATAGTGTTGCACAGACGCAGAGAGCCTGACCCCAGGTCAACATTCTTCTCAATAGCATAGTTGTCTCTTAGATTGTGAGATGAGGGAGATCTCTTTAAGTACAATTATCTTGTTTTATGGGTGAGGAAGTGAGATTCAGAAGGAAGAAAAGACTTGCCACAGATCACAAAACATTGCCTTTCCTTGTAACAATTTCTGTTCATAGGATATTTCTCTCCTGGTCCTGTAAGTGCAGTGGATGTAGAATTCCTGCAGGATTCATCTTTGTGCCTGGGATGTGCCTGACACAGAGTAAGTACTCAGTAAATAATGGTTAAGTAGGTGACAGGTCTAAGAACAAATGGAAAAAATGCATAGATAAATGAATAAGTGGCTGAATGGACTGATAAATGAATTCATCTAGTTGAAGATTTTAATCTGAAAGATTGGAAGATATAAAAACAAAGCAACTGTGGGTACTGGAGACGGTGTGGGAGGAGGGTGGACCATTTGGGATGGGAGAGAAGGAATAAAGCAAAACATTTAACAGATACATAAATGGAAAATTATCCATTGATGATTGTATATATGGTAATATTTTTGACTGGACTAATATGCAGTATAATCACAGTAGGACAGTTCTTTTTGTATGCTATAAAAATGCATAGTAGGGAACCAGCAGATAGCATAATGGCTATGTTGCTGGACTCCCACGTAGTCGACCACGGTTCGTGTTCCGGACCCGGTGGCTTAAAACTCACGCCGGGCGCTGCATGCGTGCCCAAGATCCCGAGAGGAGAACGGAGGAGAAGGGATTGCGGTGTGACCATCCCCCCTGGGGGGTGATTTCTCGCTTCCTGTCTCTATGTCTCTCTCTGTCTGTCTGGCGAGCGCACGCGTCCTATAGCGAAAACCTCTCCAAAAAAAAAAAAAAAAAGAAAATGCATAGTAATCAAATATTTTTTAAAAGAGAAAAAATAAAATACAATAAAGAGATTATGAGCTGTAGAAACAAACTAGTTTCTGTTCCCAACTCAGATGGTAAAAGCCCAGTGCCCAAGCATTGCTTCAACATCATACATAGGTTGGCATGCTAGGGCACTATGTGCTCTTGCTAAATTAGGAGTTGGCTGGTTTGATGTTCCCTGCATAGGAAAAGAGAAGATAATTATAAGAATGTCTTTAATTTTTCTATCTTCAACCTATAAAATGCTTTTCAATTTCTCTGAAAAAAATTAATCCATATGGAGAAGAAACCTCTGGGAAAGTAGGATTTGAAGTTGTCACAGGTATCATAGTCTAACCAGTTTATCTGTTTTCCTAAGCACACCATGGGCTGATGAAGAAAGAATAAGCAGGACCAGTCCCATATTCTGGTGGTTAAGGGAGTCAGATCCCTCATGGTTGACCATGGTTCAAATCCTGGTCCTGGAAGCTTGAAAAACACACACATCATGTTCCTAATCCCAACAGAATAAAGAAATAGCAGGTTTGGGACATGATCATTCCCTATTTGGGGTTGCTTGCTTGCTCCCTCCCTCCCTCCTTCTCTCTCTCTCTGTTTCTCTTTCTCTCTGGCTGGCACACATACCCTCTGGCAATTAAAATAAAGAGGGGGAGAAAAAGCAACTCATATCAGTGCTGACAATTGTTAGGTAGGAAAAAAACTTGGATCTCACAGACAGATAAAATATGTATATTTATCTCGAGACTATGAAGTTATCTTCAGACCCATTATCTCACTAATCCTCAAAATAGCCCACTGTGGCTGATATACAGTGCCCATTTCACAGAGGAGAAGAGTAAGGACCATAGAAAGAACTAGCTCATGGCCAGTTGGATCCCCAAGAACAGAGTCAGGCTTGGAATCCAAACCCCCTACATTCCTTTTTTCTGCTAGGCTGTGTTGGAGGCTGTTCTGAGGGCTAGGATGGGCCCTAAAGGTACCTGTCCACCGTTAAACCAGAAACAGCTTGTGCTTGCCCCCTACATTCCTTTTTTCTACTAGGCTGTGTTGGAGGTTGTTCTGAGGGCTAGGGTGGGTCCTAAAGGTACCTGTCCACCGTTAAACCAGAAACAGCTTGTGCTTTTCCAGCAAGGAATTGAAAACAGTTGGTATCCTGGTGCTGGGACCCTGTGGGCCTGAGAAGGATTAAACCACAGCTCCGTGGACTGAGCTCATTTCTCACTCTGTCTCATTAGGAGTGGCCTTCAGCGCTGGCAGCAGGGAGCTAGCGCATCATCCACTCACACCTCCTGCTCTCAGGTGACAGCCCTGCCAGCTGCTCCAGCCCACATCAGATGTCAATTTCTTGACAACAAACGATAGGGCTTTTTCTAAGAAACTTAAGATGTGTTCTTTGTTCAGTCAACATTTACTGAGCACCCTAATGTGTCTATTCCTATGTACCAGGTGTTTTGGGAGAATGAGCAGTCCTACTCTATGATAAGCATGATCCTATATGCTTAGATAATTACAGGATTATTATTCTGTGTGCATTATTTGCTACTATTAAAAGCTACCTTTCATTGGGCACTTATGCTATGCCAGAATTTTCCAAATGCTTTGTATTTCATCTTAGATCTGATGAAATATGTGATGATGATGATGATAATTCTAGAACATTTAAAATGTCCCTCCAAAGTTTGAGTTCACCCAGAAATTTCAGAATGTGATCTTATTTGGAAGTAGGTCATTGTGGATATAATCAAGTTAAAACAAGGTCTTTCAGGAATAAAGTTAGTCCTAACCCAATTATCTATATCATTATACAAATAGGGAAGTTGGGCAGATACACCTTACATACTGACATGGAAAGACACCAGCACACAGGGAGAATGCTATGTGAAGACAAAGGAGAGACTGAAGTGATGCTTCTACAAGCCAAACAATACCAAGTGTTGCCAGTATCCAATAGAAGCTGGGGAGAGACAAGGAAGGATTCTTCTCTAGAGCCATGAAATAGAATATAGCCACACTGATACCTGGATTATGGACTTCTAGTCTACAGAACTGTGAGAGAATCAGTTTCTTTATTTTAAGCCCCCTGGTTTGTGATAATATGTCATGGAAGCCCTAGGAAACTAACGTATTAGTTGCATGGTTCTGAGTACTTTCTATGGTCAGCTCATCATATGACTCTCACATGAATTATCTCCTTTAATTCTCATATCCAGTCTGATAGGTAGTTAGTTCAACCTCCCTTTTATAGATGATCTATACTCAAAGGAGTAAAGTGAACTCTCTAAGGTTCACAGATGTCTGAACACTCTTTATCAAGCAGTCAAAATAGTGTTTACATCAAACACATTCTTCAACCTAAAGTTGAGAATGGTCCTTCCCCAGACCCTAGATTCCCTATTTAAATAGAACTACCACCTCAACTCTTCGGTAAGTAACAGAGAAATAAGAAGCTTTACACACAACTTAGAATTGTCTTGGAATCCCAATAAGTTGCTTAATCACTCTGAACCACAATTCCCTTCTTTGCAAAATAGTAATAGTATTTATCTTTCAGTATTGCAATAATAATTAGTTTATGGGAAATTTGTATGCCATATGACAGATATTATCATATTATTTCATCTAAAATGGCACTGATACTGTAATGTTTCAATTTTTTTTCTTTGTACTCACCATTTTATCTTCTGAAGTGCCTTTGCGCCTCATCTACACATATGGCAATGCCACATATCATCCGAAGCCAAGTTCTTTTACATTTTTTTCAGAGGTTTTTGTCATAGGGATGTGTGTTCTCTGGAGAGAGAGAGACAGAGACAGTGAGAGAGAAAAGTGAGAAATCGCCACCCCCCCACCCACCCCGCTGGGAGAGAGGGAGATGGCCACACCTCAATTCCTTCACCTTCATTCTCTTCTGGCATCTTGGGCATGTATGCACATGTGCCCGGCGTGGTTTTCAAGCTACTGGGTCTGGAGCTCGAACCTTGGTAGGCCATGTTGGGGTCCAGTGGTGTAACCTCTACATCATCTGCTAGCTCCCAAGGCCAAATTCTAAAACCTCTTCCACGGAGCTCCTGCAGAAAGAGCTCAGCTGAAAGAGACCTCTTCCTCCTCTGAATGGGCAAGGCCATTTATAAATACCTCCCTTAAACAGCACCTGTATTTCCCATCTTGTGTTACTCTTTAATTTGATTGACAACTGAGGTCTTGTCTTCTTACTTTTTAAGTAAAAGTTTCTTGAACCCTTCAATGTTTCAGCATGGGAAGGTATCTGTAGTCGCAGAGTCTAGGGAATCTAACTCAACCTCTACAGGTTATCTCTAGTCCTCTGTCTGTCAGCTTAGACTTTTCACTGTTTTCCTCAAGGCTTTATTCAAGATGCACCTCTTTGCTTACTCTGACGGTCGGCATCACATGTACCAGAATATTCACCCATCTTCCATCTTCCTCCATCGTCCTGTCTCCTCTCCTGGAAGCCTTTCTGCCAGCTCTGATCACTTGGCCTCTTGGAACACTCTAGGACTCATGCAGCAGACTTACCAAATATCCCCCCAAATAATTTTGGCTGTGCTCTAAGGGGAAATTCCCTGTCAATCACAAAAAGTTATTTCTAAACTATAATTTACTATGTTTCAGATAGCACTCCAAGTGTAGTGCATGAGTTAACTAGTTTAACCTTCACAGAAATCACGTATCTGTTTCTGCTTTTTTTATAGGTGAGGACACTGAAGGACTGATTGACAACACAGAGCTAATAGGCAGAAGTCAGGATTCTAAACCAGTTTTACCCACAATGTCATACTCTTAAACATATGGTCTTCTCCTTTTAGTTACCTGCTATCTACATCTATCCCTCCCCATCTTTCCCAAGGGATGCATACTGGTGACCCTCTCAAAGTGCCTAGAAATATGTCTTACACTAAGTTATTAGTCAGTCAGCATCAGATAAATGACTAAAGACAAGGTATTTCTCAACAGTGATTTGCAAGTGATCCTTGCTGCTACATGTAAGATCTGTGGGAATGCAATGAGGTCACTTAGGTAAAGTATAAATCTTCCTGGCAGCCAGCAAGTGTCAGCTGCAGAAGCTTTGTGAGACACAGGCCTGCCCTCAAGGAGCTTGCATCTTGGAGCAGTGGCGTGCTTTGTATGGAAAAAAAAAAAGTGTCTTACACAGTAACAGCTTAATCTGCCTTAAAATGAAATGGAGACTGAATTACAGTAGTGGTTGCACAAATGCGAATTTACTAAAAATCATTGAATTATACATTTCAATGTAAAAAATATAAAAACCATTGAATATCATGGCATGTAAATTTCTTACATGAACAAATCTGTGAAAAACAATAAGGTGGAGAGAATAAAGGAAACAAATGACATTTAAGCTGCTAGGAGTCAGGCAATTTTATCACAAGAGCCAACAGCTACAAACCTAAAGTCTTAAGATTCAAAAAGGTCCATGAGCCCCTGGTGGGGGTGAGGGCAACAGGGAATATTCAGTTCAAAACACACACACACAAATACAAGCTAGAAAATAAAAATCAATAGCTTAATTAAATATTTCTAAGCCATGACTTTATATCAACTATGTCAACTGTAGCTTCATTCTAACATTTTAAAAATAAGTATTTATTTAACTTTATTTATTTTTATTATTATTATTTTAATTTGCTATAGGATACTTGCACTCACCAGAGAGAGAGAGAGAAAGATAGAGAGAAAGCAAGTTACCAGGTCTGGGACTTGAACCGTAGTCAACCATGTGGGAGTCTAGCATCTTAACCACAATGCCACCTGCTGGGCCACATCCTAACAGTTTTATTAGTTTAATGTGAGGTGTTAAGATACATCATAAAGTTTCCAAGAGTAGGAGTGTCCAGGATATATGAAACCTTAAAGTTACTTTCATTTCAAATACAAATCCTGTCTCCATGTACCATGAATTCCTTGGGCTTAGCACAGAGTTCAGCAAACATTTCCTGTAAATGTCTACATTATAAATCTTTTAGGCTTAATGAGTCATCTGGCTTTGGTTGTAGCTACTTAACTGCCATTGTAAGCCTAAAAGAAGTCACAGACAATAAGTA
>NW_006203694.1:798176-808826 GCF_000334495.1 Tupaia belangeri chinensis
TAAAACTTTACTGTACAAAATACACAGCTTTCTAGATTTGGCTGACTGACTGCAGTTTCCTGATCCTTGGTTTAGTGATAGGGATACAATGTTGGTTCTAAGAAATTGGAGTTCTCTTTCTTCCACTACCATGAATTTAGCCAGGTCACTTTGAGCTTTGGCTCTCTTATTCTAGCTCTTTCAGGAAGTGGGAAAGGTAGTTACTCTAAGAAGTGTGCATTTCCTTAGGATCCTAGGAAACTTTAGGCCACCTCCCTTTGTCTTTTCTCCCTTTCACACATGCATGCACAACCTCTTCTTTTTTATGTTCCCTCTCTCCTGCTCCATCCCCACATCTTCTGCTGTCTCATCTAGAACATAGCCCTTGAAGACTCCCAAGCCACAAAGTTCATAAAACATTCCAGTACCAGAAGCTGGTACCAACTGGCTCACTCTTTGAGTTTCCCAAATCTAAATTCCTAAGGAAGTAGCTCATAGCCCCACTTCATCTGAGGTGGAGCACGGGTCAAAGGTCATGATGGAGCCTCAGGATTTGTTGCCCTCCATTCAAGAGTCCATGTTAATTAGCCCAGTCTTCTGTAGCCTGGATTGGGGAAAGAACAAGAGACAAGGAAAAGTCTAAGACATGAGTGTTTAGGAGATCAGCACCAGGTCTCCCTGGGTTATATTTCCCCGCATGTCAAGAAACCACGAGGTAGAGCAGAGAAATGATGGGCTTTATCAGGATGAAGGGAGTGCTGTCATCCCAGAGATGTTTCTCCTCACTGACCTCAGGCAAGTTATAGAAACTCTCTGAGATTCAGCTTCTAGCAAAGGGATACTCGCTTTTTGAGACAAGTACACTGAGAAAGAAATAAAATTAATGTCAATAGTGGAAAATACAATAGACCTCTAATACACAGCAGCTTCTTTTACCGTATATGAATAACAGTGTCCATCCTGTGAATTTGGGTGCTGCAATTATCAATTTGAAGAAATTTAGTCACACACTTATTGAGTGTAGGTTGTTTGTGAGGGCCATCATACATAAAACACCTCTGAGAAGTGCTCTTCTATGGACACATGTCTGGATTCTGTTAGTGGCGTCATTGTTATCATCATCCTGAATTGTGTGTATCGGCTCCAGGGAGCCGGGCCGACGCTGTGTAAGACAGTCTGAGTTAGGCATTCTTGGCAGGCAGGCAGACAGAGACAGAGTCCTGCAATGAAGGCAATACAGCTCTAAATAGACAGCCAGGGGACTTTTTTTCTATATTAAACTATTGATTTTTCATAAACTAAGAGCACAAAAGGCCATTGAAAACAATTGAATCCCAGAGTTGGACGGCAAAAATATTAGGCAGCTCTTTGTCCCTTGTTGGCCACTTTCACAAAGTGACTTCCTTTTAGAGAAAAGATTAAACTCTATTATTTTTAGGAAATAAGTGGAAAGAATGGAGGAAGGAAGGAAAAGATAGGGAATGGAGTAGGTGGGAAGGAAGAAGGATACAACGTGAGTAAAAGCACTCCAAACTGGAAGTCAGGAACCCTAAGCTCTAGTCTGACTTAGCCCCTGAGAAAAGTTCTTCCTTTCTTTCAGAGATCAGGAGGTAAAATGATGCCCTCCATGTTTGGGATTCTGTGACTTCATTAAGGGAGAGAGACATGAAGGACAGAACAGATAAAAGGAACGAAAAGATTGAGAGGAGGTACAGTGGACTTGAGAGGATGATTCTTTTTGGATTCACTCTTCAGCTTCCCCAGATTCCATGTATGAGCCCAGGAGATGTTTCCATCAAGAGCTTTTGCCCCCATCCAGAAGCAGATCTGGGTAATTGGAATTGAAGTTTGTTCAGTTGAGGGAAGAAATCTACTTACAAAAATAAGTCAAGTTATTAATATTCAATTCTGGACTTTGGGAGGGCTCTGTAAGTAAGAAGCCCTAACGTACAAACTCATTAGCTTCAGGATAAATGCTCCTCTCTGAAGTTGTGCACTGGGTTGAATAGTGGGTAGGAAGACCCACTCAGGGAAAGATGGGGTCTGTTTATCTTCAAGTCTAGCCATATGTCTTTGACTGAGATTTAATGGCACTGAACATCAGATTGGCCCTCTACCTTGTAAAATGGTTACCACTTTACAGTTTTGACTTGGGAGTCAATTCACTGTTCTCCTTCAATAACCACACCTAATATTATATATGGATCTTAGTACAGGCCACTCTTCTAATATTACCACTACTCATCATGGTCCCGTGGCATACATACTATTACCTACATGTGAAAGATGGTCACAAAAGTAATCAAACTTGGTGCATTATTGCTTCAGTTTATCTCCTTGGAATCAGGAAAGCAAACTACTCTTTGAGTCTGAGCCACTACCTTTTCCAGATACTTCTGCTCATCTCAGTCCTAACTTGGAGCCAGGACCTAAGAGACACTCAGGGATCTGGGGCCACTCATTAGATATTTTCAAATGAGTTGGTCGCATAATTTATTTGCCTCCTTTCAGCTTCATGGGGAAAGAGGACTGGCTTTTATGGAGTGGTTATTGTGGAATGGAAGTGAACATATGAGTATATTCAGTCTGTCCACATGGGTCCTAGCTTATACCTTGTATCTGTACTCTTTGACCCATGTTATAGCTATATTATTCCATCAACTGTGACAATCCAGCTGCATGTTTGTATCATGCAACTGCAGAGACACCTAAACTCAAATAACCCTTGGTTAAAAGCAGAACTCTATTCTCACCATTTCTAGAGAGACTTTCTTTTATACTACAACTCTTCATGTACTCTCTCCCTCTCTCCTGATACTCTAGGACATTCTCTGAACTTTTTAAGTTTTATTTTAATTCTACATATGGAATCTGAGTCTCCTTGAGAATGGATTCTCATGGTTATTCCATCAGTAACTCTTCAAAGGACTATTGTGGCTCTTAGTTTGGTTCCTTTAGATCTAGAACAAAAGGAAATAAAGAGAGTGCAAGTGAAAAATAAACACTAAGAGAAAAATGGATAAGTGAGACAGGGAAAAGGAAGATATCCAATAAAGGATGGGCACTTGAGGAGAAAACTCCCTATGGGAGTTTTGGAAACTGGTTTAATACACAGACTTCTGAGTTATCTTAACCAAGAAGAAAGAGAGTGGGAATATTTATATACCTACTCCATGCTAATCACTGTGAAGTGCGGTCATTTCCAGCCTGCTGCATGAATAGGAAAAGTGGGTTTCAACAGAGGAAGATCTTAAGTGGCGGAAAGTCAGGCCCGGAGCATTAAAGTGGTCAGGTGAAGGGAAAGAATGGCAGCCATTCTAGTAGGTGTTTGCATCTCTAGGCTGTCTCTAAGTGTTAAATATTTAACTCACAAAACAGGAGTTTTTGGAAAAATTAAATGAGCACTCAACATACTTGTAAAGAGTTAGCACAGGGGATAGCTGTGGTAAGCACCTAAGAAAATCTTGGCTATCATTACTTCTTTTCAAACAAACACTGGATCTGTCTCTGAGTAACTCGAGGGATTTATACCTCCTAGGAGTGAGGAAACTGAGGGCAGAACTAGGCAATGATGTCTTCAGAAAAACTGGCTTAGTGGTAGATGTATGTGACTGTCCTAAGGGTGGACTCCAAGGTCAAGGTCAGGAAGGTTCTGAATCAATGTGCCCTTCTCCTTCCAAAGGGCAGGATCACATAGTTTCACAAGATCATAGCCAATACCGGTGAGGACCTACTGGGCAGTGGTTTTGTTAGTAAATTCTCATCATTGTCATTCCTTCTCAGAGAGGGTGGCTAATGAATTTACCTTATGTATATGGTGGAATGATTACCTTTTATTTCCTTAGCAGCTCAGTAAACAATGATTATATTAAGGACAAGATGTTAAGTGCATGCTGAATCTGAATGAATAACTTTCTGGGAGATTTTAAGCAAGTCCATAAGCATTTCTGCTCTATAATCAGTTTCTCTCATGATTTTAAGAGTTATTTATTTAAATATAATCTATATTCAGTAAAATTCATCTTTGTCGGTATATATTGAATGAGTTTTGCAGACACATCAAGTGTTAAAAACACTACCACCACTAAGACATAGATATACCCATTAGACTAATACACTTCTACTTTCAATTCTCTCACCCTGAGTGTCATGTGACCACTCACATGGTCTTATTTCTACCCCCAAGTTTTGCCTATTCCAGAACATCATATAAATAAAATCATACAGCAGGCAGCTCTTTGTGCCTAACTTCTTTCACATGGTATAATGCTTTGAGATTCATTCATGTTGCTGCTTGTATTAGTTTGCTCCTTTCTATTGTTGAGTGGCATTCTATTGTATAGATGGTTCACAGTTTATTTATTTAGTAGCTGATGGTTATTTGGGTTGTTTGTAGTGTTTGGTGATTGTGAATAAAGTTTCTAAAATTGTGTGTATGTATTTCATTCTGCTTACCTAAATACATAAGTGGAATGTGTGTGTTGTAGGTATAATAGGCTGAATTAATTGAGTTCCCCCAAAATCCATGTCTTGAACCCTAACTCCTAGTACCTCAGAAGGTGACTGTTTGGAGACAAATGTATTTGGAGAGAGATGCCTCAGGTGAAACCAAACCTACCAACGCCTTGATCATGAACTTCTGGCTTCCAAATACATGAGAAAATAAATTTTTGATGTTTATCAGCTACCCAGTCTGTGATCTCTCGCTATGGCAGCCTTAGTAAACCAAGGCATATAATAAGTGTATGTTTAACTTTATAAGATGCTCTCAAAACATTTTTCTTTTGTTAATGAGAATTTTTATTATAGTTATTATTTTTTTATACATTCAATTGCTGTAAATCATTTAGCATATATAGAGAATTTACCCAACATGAAATTCACCTCAGACCAGTCCAGCTGAGAGTACTATACACATCATCATCAACAGGTAATAAACCATTTCTGTGTCCCGCAAATGTCTCACCTCTCTATTTTATCTCCCTAATTACATTCTCTGAACTCTTCTCCTCTCCCACCCCCCTTCCACACTCTCTCCAGTGTCCATAACTATTTTATTTTATCTTTTAAAAAATATTTTTATTTTATTTATTTATTAATTTTCATTTTAATTTGATCAGAGAGAGATAAAAAAAAGAGAGAGAGAGAAAGCCACCAGGTCCAGGACTTGAACCGTGGTTAGCCATGTGGGAGTATACAGTGCCTTAACCACCACGCTACCTGCTGGTCCTGTCCATAACTATTTTCAATGCTTTTATGTCTTTGCAATTGTGGACCAGCAGATCGTATAATGGTTACATCGCTGGACTCGCACATGGGTGACTATGGTTTGAGTCCCAGACCTGGTGGTTTAAAGCCCACGCTGGTTATGTATGCAAGTATGCCCAAAAGCCCAAGAGGAGAATAGAGGAGAAGGGATTGTGGCATGGCCATTTCTCCTTGGAGTGGGGGCTTTCTGTCTCTGTGGCGAGCACACATACCCTATTGCAAAAATCTCTCTAAATAAAAAAAATAAAAAATAAAAATTTTCAGAGTGGCTGTATCATTTTACATTTCTACGAAGTACAAGTCTCAGCTTCTACTTATTCTCCTTTGCTGGTGTTACTAGCCACTCCCGTCCACCCACCCACCCTCACCCCCCCCACACACACACATTGTTTTAGAAGGTATAAAGTGATAACTCATTGGTTTTAATTTATATTGATTTAATAACTAATGATATTGTGCACTTTTTCATGTAATTATTTATCACCATACCTCTTTGGTAAATTGTTCACATTTTTTACCCATTTTATTTTCTTATTAGTGAGTTGTGAGAATTCTTCACATATATTAGATACAAGTTCCTTATCAGATATATCTTTGCAATTATTGTCTTCTGTTTGTAACTTGTTTTTTCCATTTTTCAATGGTGTTTTTTGAAGAGCATTAGTTTCCATGAAGTCCAAATTCAGATTTTTCTTTCTGTATTGAAATAAATTTTTGCCTACCCCAAAGTTCCAAAGATTTTCTCTTCTGCTTCTCTATGCCCTAGTGTTCACAAGGAAATCCCTCACTGTAGAAAGCATGCAGTCTCAGCTCTATGTGGGATGGGGATGCATGAGTTTATTTAATTCAGAAAGGAAGGATAGAAGCCCCTTTGGATAACCAACCTAAAACGGTGTTATTTCATAGCACTATTAGTTAAAAGGTGATATTCTGATACCCTATGTCAATTTCATCTGCTTCCAAAACCAGTTATGTAAGAGAAGGATAAAGTGTATTAAACTCACTCAACAACCAACATTAAACTGAGTCAGGAATGAATGGAAGAACCAAATGAAATTTAACCTGTCAGATATGCAGAATGAGGAGGAGTGTAGTGAGAGAGAAAATAATGGCCATCTTTGGATATAACATTAAAAAGTCTGCTCTTTTTTCTGAAGTTGTTGAAAAGCCACTGAAGGCCTCGGAGAGGACATATCTGATTTGTATTTCAGAGGGATTCTGGCTTCAGTGTAGAGAATAGATTAATGGGGAGTACAACTGGATCAGTTAATTGCTCTTAATAAGAGCTGGATTGATGGCTAGGACTAGAGCACTGTGGAAGTGAAAAAAGGTGGATTAATTGTCTTTAAGTCCCCCTTAAACTCTGAGAATTCTCTGAGTGCCTCTTAAACTCTATGTTTCTAACAAAACAAAAATGCTAATTGTTAATATTATTAAACCACTCTGGACCTTTTTTCCTTCTATGTACTTACCGCACTAGATAGTTATACTCCAAATCACAATGCCGATGAATAATATAGTAATACCAGTTCCAAAAGGAGGAGCATAGAAGAATAGTCAGCAAACAACTCATTCTACTCCCCTTGTACAAACTTTGAGACAGAGGCAGGTCTTTCTTTCCCAAGAGTGGTAAATCAAGTCATGATCATACAAAGTATAGTACATTTGAATTTTCTACATTAATTGAGAACTTACTGTGTACCAAGTAAGTTTCTACATGTTATTTCACTTAATCCTCATAAGAACCCTACAAATATAGACATGACAGTCCCAACTTAGAGGCTAAGAAAACTAAGGTGAATAAGCGGAATTAAATGCTTCCCATCAAAATGCCACTGTCACATAAAGGAACGTAATATCTTCCAGAAACAGAGAACTGAAGTAACTTAATGGAATTAGCATTTTTAATGTGTCTTAGTGTTGGAATTTTTAAAAATGTCTTTATTAGAATCATTCTCCTTAGGGAAATATTGTTATTTTTGAATTGAGGAAGAAAACACATGGGTATAAAGAAATGCCATCTTGTTTGACAGCCAGCAGGAACTAACTCACAAAATTTAAGGGAGGATTCAATAAAAAATGGTTTGGGTCCGGGAATTTTGTTTCTTCAGTGAACTACACCACCCTCTGGACTTAACGAGGCAGAATGTGATTTCTATTAGTATCATTGGTTCTTAAATGGGTAGGGTGTCATAAATCCTTTTTAAAATATGAGAAACTATTATAGACTATCTCTTTCACAAAATCCATAAAACATAAAGTCAATTGTTTTAAAGAACCCCCTCCACAACTCATCTATAAATCCTAGATATAAACTCCATGTAGTGAATTACCACGCTAATTTAAATATTGGTTTTTAATTTTGGTTGCTTTTTACTGATGGTGTGATGTAGTTGAAACTGAAGTAAGAAATAGAAGTCCTGGGCTCTAGGTGTGCTGGTTACTCATTGAATCACCTTGACCCAGATTCAACGGCTTATGATAACAATAGCATATGTTTCTTGCATATGTGTAGGTCAGTTGGAAAATGACTTACTAGATTGGACTTAGCTGGGTACGATCTATCCCCATGTCTTTCTTCCTCTTTCTGGATTCAGTGAATTAGCTTAAGCATGTGCTTTCCCTGACAATGGCGAAGATACATGAGAGCAAGCTGAAACACATGAGGCTTCTTAATGCTCACTCACAGGATTAGCACAATGACATTTCCACTATATCCTGTGAGTCAAAGCAAGTGGCACAGCCAAATCCAAAGTAAACAAGTGAGAAAATAGATCATATTTATTTTCTATGTTGAATAAGAAATTTCCATCCACAGCAACTTAAAACAACACGTATTTATGATCTTATTGTTTCTGTGGGTCAAGTGTCTCAACAGGGCTTGATTGCATTTTCTGCCAGGCTGTAATGAGGTATTGGCCAAGGCTCAGTTTTCATCAAGGGACTCAACTGGTGATGGACCTGCTTATAGGCTTACTCATTGTTGTCCAAGTTCACTCTCTGGGCCTGTAAGTTCAAGGTCTTCAGTTTCTTGTTTAGCAGGCAGTCCTTACCATCTGACCTTCTCTGACATAGCCACTTACTAACTTCATGGCAACTTGCTTCTTCAGTGCCAGCAAAGGAGGGTGTGTACAGTAGCAAGATGGAATCTTATATAACAAACTAAAATCAAATCCACATTGTAATTGTATCCCATCACCTTTACCACCTTCTTTAGGTTAGAAATGGGCTACAGGTCCTGGACACACTCAAAAGGAAGGAATTACACAGAGATGTGAGCACCAGGAGGTAGGATCTTGGGGCCATCTTACAGTCAGACTGCCACATCCCAATTATAATGAGAAACTGCCAGATCACAGAGCAAAGTGTATGGTACAGAAAGGGGCAACTGAAGGATCCAACAGCCAATTCACCACAGTATTATAGAAGTCACAGGAAGCAACGCCAGGGCTGCATGAGATAAAGAAGTCAGGAAGTCCTCTCTGCAAAGGTTATATTTGAACAGAGACATGAACAAATGAAGAAAACAGTTGTGCCAAAACATTTTGGAATTTTTAGAGTTTGAGAACTGTGAAAGATATGCAGAAATAGAGAGCAGGGAGTACGCTTTAAAATGGACTGTTGCTCAGTCTATTCTCAAATGATGGCCAGGACACCAGGTCTTTCCTAATCTTCCAATTAAATTGACTGTTTAAATTGCTGTGCCAGAAACCTGTCTTCCAGACAAAGGGTACCAAGTGGCTAATGAGGTGAAGAAGAGATCATAAGAGGAAATGCCAGGAGTTTATGCCTGATGGAACATTTTTCTGTCTGTGATGTACACCAGAGCAGGGGAGAGAACACATAAAAGACACAGGTCCTAAGAGAGCTTCCTGAGAGACACCCAGGGCTGCAGATCATGGCAGGTCACAGAATGAAGGAAGAGGCTTTGCTCAGCCTGTGGTGGATGACTTGGTAGAAGGCTGAGGCACCGGTTAATTGACTGAACTGGTGAATCTGACGCTGCTATACCGAAGACGCAATTCCATGGAGAGAAGGCGATTTCACAGGTCCAGATGATCCTATGTAAACTGCATAACCTCTCTGAGCATCAGATTCTTACTCTTTGAAATGGGAGAGTTGGGTTTAAGTCTGGGGTTCCAACAGATGATGGTAGGGTCTATAGCAAATCTTCTGTTAAACAATAGAGATTATCATTTTTATATTTCTATTAAATAGATCTTGTTCTAAGTAGCACTGATTTTTAAAACACTATTAAGGTTTAAAAAAAAAGATCAAATATACATTGATTTGTGGCCTGTAGTAGACAGTTCCAAAAGTCCCTTTCAGCTCTAGGGAAAGTGCTTAACACAGCACTTGGCACATTGTAAAATTTCAATAAAACGACTGCTATTATTATTATCAATTATATTATTTCATGATTTTCCTCAAGATGTTAAATGCAAATGTACTTAGAGAAGTACTCCATTAAAATGTCATCAGCCACTAATTTTACAGCCAATTTAGTGAACCCCTCTCGAGAGTCCAAGACACATAAAAGACCCTAACTTTTACATGGTAGGTGCCCCAATAAAGTATTTTTTTAATTAGAAAGTAAGGCCCAATTACATGGAAGGTCTCAAGATTGGCCACTGCCTATTCACAGTAATTTATAGCATGTGAGTAGAAATGTGAAATATACCATGTGCACTACTATTGATTATCTCCTATTTTTCATACATTGGCCCTTCAAGATTGCTAGGAACAACATTTTTTTCCTCACTTTATTAGTGGGGAAACTGAGGGTATGATAGGTTAATGGACTTCTCCAGGGTCCCAAAGTAAGTTGTAGAATCAGAAATAATGCATACACCAAGCCTTCTGAAGGTCTTCTATGTTCCATATTTAGA
The DNA here is from genome assembly GCF_000334495.1 of Tupaia belangeri chinensis. Lineage (NCBI taxonomy): Eukaryota > Metazoa > Chordata > Mammalia > Scandentia > Tupaiidae > Tupaia > Tupaia belangeri. The sequence goes on from NW_006203694.1 coordinate 808,313, forward strand.
AGAAGTAGTCACAGAATCACAAAACAGTTCTATGTCCCAGATCCTACTCTGAATATTTGTTAATTGGTAAGATGAACATGTAGTTCTGAAAGTTATGCATTTTTTAAAAGTTCCTTGAATTAATCTGGTAGAGGAACTATAACATAAGTACTGAGAGGGCAGGAACCACCTCTGTCCTGTTCACTTGGGCACAATGTCAGACACAGTCAGACATTACACAAATGAATGGATATTCGTTATATAAATAAATGAATAAATGAACAAAAAGATGGATGAGTTACCACCTTACTTTAGAATTCCCTGGGGAGTCAGAATTCCCTGTGGACTTTGAGGAGGATTGTAAGAACTATAAACCCACAGAAAGAATCACTGAGTTTAAATTTAAATTCAGTATTAATCTGTGCACCTACTGTGTGATACAGGCTGCTAGGCTTTGGAAATATATGGTAAGTAAAAAATATCCTCCCTTCCAGGTGCTTTCATCCTGGAAGGGAAGCACATTATATATATATAT
>NW_006203694.1:809406-810717 GCF_000334495.1 Tupaia belangeri chinensis
TATATATATATATAGATGCCTAGATACAAGTCAACAACAGCACTAACGAGAAGTGGTATTGACTGGGAACTCTCCAAGAGCCAACACATGGCATATTTGAAAGTCTTAAAGGACTGAAGTTGTGGAGTTGAAGAGGAGTGAGAGATGTACTTCACCTTCTTCCCAAGTTTGCTTTGTTCACCTGCATAAATAGCTGCTCTCTCCGGGAGCTAATGGCTATTTGCAGATGTGTTGGACAAGAGTTCTCTTGGCTTCTCTCAGAGAAGTCTCTGATCAGATATCAGGTGTTGGGACAATACTTGCTTTTGGGTAGAGAAACTGAGGCAAAGAATTTACAAAAGGCCTGATATTTCCCATATTCTAGTCTAGAGAAGGAAGGGAATTGTTTGAATCTGTGATTCTTCACCTTTACCATACAAATCCTCTGATAACACCATCCCTGTTCTCTTTTCTGGACCTTTTATATATCCTTCAAAATTAGCAAAACGTTTTCTTTGTCCCTAGTAATGGCTCTATGGCTCAAATCCTCCTTAGCTAGAGTAGGCTCCTAAATACAGTTACTATTCCCTTCATCTCACCTCCATGACTTGGTTCTGCTAACCAGAGAATGGATAACATACAGGTAGGAATGTCAAATACCTGTGGGACCACCTTCCATATGTGGCTAACAGAATCAAATCAAGTTTATGACATGGACCCTGTCCCACCTGGTCGTCTTATCTTCAGCTTGTCTTCCCTTTAATATATACTTTTTAACTTCCAGTGCATAACAGGTTTTTACTATGAGTCTCCAAGAATGAGAATTCAGGCATTTCTTTAGAGAGGGTTTTTTTTTTTGCTATAAAGTATGTGCACTCACCAAAGAGACAGAGAGGAAGAATGTGAGAAATACCCCCGCCCCCAAGGTGGATGGCCACACTGCACTCCCTTCTTTTCTGCTCTCCTCTTGGTATCTCAGGCACACACATACATGCATCTGGTGTGAGTTTTAAGCCGCCGGGTCTGGGACTTGAATCATGGTCAACTATGTGGGTGTCTAGAGATGTATCCATTATGCCATCTGATGGTCCCCAGACATTGTTGGTAGGTCAGTTGACAGAGGGGAATTACAAAATGAAAACATTATGTAAACTTGGTAGATGAGGGACAAATAGTACTGGTTCAATTTACTTTCTCATAGCATAAGACGGAGGAAGGACTAGAGAAATATATTTTGGGGCTGCTGAGTTCATAAATATATCCACAGGGTTTTTAAAAATAATTATTTATTTTAATTTTATTTACTTATTATTATTATTCAATTTCAGCAGG
>NW_006203694.1:810738-877139 GCF_000334495.1 Tupaia belangeri chinensis
AGACAGAAAGTGAGAGAGAGAGAAAGCTGCCAGGTCCAGGACTTGAACCACAGTTGGCATGGGAGTCCAGTGCCTTAACCACCATGCCACCTGCTGGCCACCAGGGCTATGTTTTTCAACCCCAGGGTCAGCAACAATCTCCATCAAGCCAAATTCAGTGGTCAATTCTCTCTTCTCTCTCCTGCTTTCAGCACTTCTTTTCTATAGCTTCTAGTACTTTACACTCTGTGGTTTTCTTCTTACCTCACTAACCAATTCTTAGTCTTCATGTATGGCTCCAATTTCTTATTCTGAGTTCTAACTGTTGCATTTTTGAACTGTCAACTTTCCTCCCACTACTACCATGATAGTACTCACCTCCATAAACGCCACTCATCTTCCAGTGGCTATCATCAAAAATCCTGAATTTACCTTGACTTTTAACTTTCTCAAATTTCACATCTAAGTCATTTAAAAACCCCATTTATTCTACTTTACAAAGTAGAGCCTAAAATGTCCATACCACTATCTCATTTACTTGGACAAACCAAGCAACCTCTTAACAGATCTTCCTGCCCTCGCTCTTATTACCTTGTTTTCAGGTCTCCACACAGTGGTCTGGATGATTTTTAAAACCTTATGCCACTCTCATGACCAAAACTCTTCAATGGTTCTCCATCAACTTCAGAATAATATTCTCATGCATTGCTTGTTTCCACTGAATGAAAATCTTTTTCCCTAGAAATGTGCAAAGTGTGCTCTCCACTTTTATTCAATTAACTATTCAATGTCACTCCTCCAAACCAAGCTTCTTAGGCCACTTATTTAAAATATCTTCCTTCTGTTGGTCAAAGTATAAAAGGTTTCAGATATTCATACAGACAGCCTGGCTTGTTCCTCTCTGAATTTACTGTGCTGTGTACAGGATCTGGAGCATGGCACACATGTGAGTCTTCAGAAATGACCAAACAGATCTCTTTGTGAAGAACATATAGCCCTAGCATATTTTTATTTATTTTTCTGTAACAACTATCAATAACAGCAGTAGTCATAGTAATTATAGCACCATTTATCGAGTGCAGGCCCTGTACTAAGCATTTTTTTATGTGTGTTTATTATCTCTTCTAACAGTACTGGTCCCTTTCATGGGTTTTCAATGACCAAGAGATTTTGGTGCCAAAAATGACTCTATTAGATTTATGCTCTCCTTTGCAATGACAAAATCATCCTGTTTCTAAGAATAAGAGGCACAAGCTTTCAAGCTCTTTCCTCTTCTGAGACCAGCCAGCCTTTCAGGCTTAGATAGTAAAATGTTAGAAAGCCCCGGTTCAGAGGAATGGGATACAAGATTAGAGGGATAAGGAGAAGCTCTCTTTGGTAGGATGGCAAAATATTCTGTCTAGAACTTCATTGTGACTTTATTATGTTGGTTCAGAAAGCAACAATATTTAATTTCTAAATAAGAGAGGTATACAGAGTTCTCCAGCGTTTCTTAGCCTTCACTATGCATTACAATTATCTGGGAACATGTTTTTTTTTGTTTTGTTTTGTTTTTTTAAAGCATGCCTTCCCCAGGCCCAGGTCTAGTAGTGGTGCACTGGTTACAGAATGCTCCACAATGCTCAAAGCCATATGGAAGATCAGGATTTAGTTCCAGGGCAAACCTGTACACATTGGGTCTACACATATCCCTATCCTGGGTGACTGAGAAGGCTAGAGTGGGGATCATTCTGTGAGACCCTATTGAGAATGCTTCTCTCGATAAATAAATAAATAAATAAATAAATAAATAAATAAATAAAGAGAGCTTTTTTTAAAAAAAATAAAGACAGAGTGCATCTGGTAGAGCTGAACATCCCTGTAACCCAGGCAATTTTATTCTAGGTAGACATTCAACATAAAGGCATACACTTGATACTTGATATCCTGAAGATTTATATAAGACTATTAATATTCTTCAACAACAGATTGGCTAAGTAAATTGTGGTATTTGAGGTATTTAAAAAAATTAGTGGTAGGACCAGCAAATGGCATAACAGTTACATCGCTGCACTCCAGAGTAGTTGACTGTAGTTCAAATACCAGACCAGGCAACTTAAAACTCATGCCTGGGATGTGTGCATGTGTGCCCTGAATCTCAAGAGTATGGAGGAGAAAGGATTATAGTGTGGCCATCCCCCCAGGGGCATAATTTCTCACTTTCTATCTCTCTGTCTCTGTCTCTGTGTCAAGTGCATGCACCCTATAGCAACAATTTCTCTAAAAGAAATTAGTGGAAAAGGAAATTAAAGTAAAAGCTACTTTTGGTGCAAAAAAATTGGGAATCTATGCATAATTTTTTATAATATATATTTTGCATAAACTTTTTGAAGATCCTTTGTATTCACACAAGAGAATATTCTACAACCACAAGAATGAGCAAACCATTATCACCTTCTACACTATTCATGGATCTCTTAAATGAAATGTGAAGTTAGATGCAGAAGTGTGTCAACTGCGTAACTTCATTTATATGAAGTTTAAAAACAGGCAAAATAAATGTATGCTGTTTAAAGTTGAGATGATGATGATTCTTAGGACAGAATAGGGTAGTAGTGATTGGGAAAAGGCACCAGAAGACTACCAAGATACTTCTAGTACTGACAGCAATGTTCTGTTTTCTTCTTTTTCTTTTCTTTTCCTCTTATTTTTCTTTTCTTTTTTCTTGTTTTTTTCTCTTCTTCTTCTTCTCCTCTTTCTCTCTCTCCTCTCTCTCTCTCTTCTCTCTCTCTCTTTTTGCTATAGGGTGTGTGCATTTACCAGAAAGATACCACATATGCACACACAAATAGGGAAAGTGAGAAATCACACCCCACTCCCAAGGGAAATGGCAATGCCATAATCCTCTTCTTCATTCTCCTCTCAGAATTTTAGCATGTGCACACACATGCCAAACATGATTTTCAAGCTACCAGGTCCAGGTCTCTAAACGTGGAGTTAGCCATGTGGCATCCACTGCTTTAACCTCTATGCCACCTGCTGGCCTTCTTCTTCTTTTTAAAACTTAATTAATTTAGTTCTTCCATGAGCAAGAGAGACAGAGAGACAGCACTCTCAGGAAAGTCTTCACACTGCAATGGATCCCAGTTTTGGCCAGCCCTAGATCAAAAACTCTCATCTATGCAGTACTCTGAGAGGCCTCCACACTTGACTATGAACCTGCCATGTAGGTCAGCCTTGTGGAGCATCACATTTTACTTCTGCACCACTGTCCAGTCCCAGATAACATTCTATTTCTTTTCTTTTTCTTTTTCTTTTTTGGAGAGGTTTTTGCTATAGGGTGCATGCACTTGCCAGATAGACAGAGAGACAGAAAGTGAGAAATCACCCCCTAGGGGGGATGGCCACACTGCAATCCCTTCTCCTCCATTTTCCTCTCGGGATCTTGGGCATGCACGCACACGCGCCCAGCATGAGTTTTAAGCCACCAGGTCCGGGACATGAACTGCGGTCAACTACGTGGGAGTCCAGCGACATAGCCATTACACTAACTGCTGGTCCCAACATTCTATTTCTTAAACCATGTGCTGATACCTGGGTGTATTTACTTCATGAAAATACAACATACTACATTTCACTGTGCACTTTCCTATATGTCTGCTATAATGTATTAAATATTTACTTAAAATAGTATGTCTACTTCCTATCTTCAAAGAGTAATGATTTAGGGACTGTCAGGAGGATAGAACCCTGATATTTGTCATTTAAAAAAATCTCCCCACGTGATTCTAACATGGAGCCAGACTGAAAATGACTCAAGTTTTGGTTAGAAAGAACCAGATTTGAGTCACAGTTCTGCTAGTTGCTGTAACTCTCCTCTCTAGCAAGCTACTCCATCTCTTACAGGTTTATTATTGTAAACAGAATATACTTGAATGTAATAATATAGTTAAGTGTTAGCATTCTGAAGAAGCAAAACAAAAGTATATAGTGAGTGTAAAGTATTATCATATACTTTTGTTCAAGATTGAGAAATAAGTATTTGTGAGATCTAACCCAGATCCAGTTGATTCCAAAGTCTGTATTTTTATGTTTGTTTCTATCTCATACGCTGTCTCAAGGACTTCAGGCCAACACTTTCAAGAGACTATGACCCTGTGAGCAAGAAAGAGAGGACCTGATCTTTAATCACAGGGTGTTGATTAGGTTTGATTGCATGTTCCATGGTTATTATTGATCTGGGGAGTGATTGATGGTCACTGGTTGTCACTGTCTCATCTTTGCTATAATTGCATGAAATATGTGTCGGGGTTGAGCACCTCTTATTCAGATGCATTAACAATAATTTCCCCAAATGTGTTCCCTTGAAAGAGATTGAATTATTTCCAAAGGTCCTGTGCATCTTTTTTGCAGTGCAGGAAAAAGTGCATCCATAAATTACTCAATTGACACAGATGGGGACCTGAATGGCAGAGCAGTCGGCTGCAAATTCTTCTTCCCAGACACGTCCTGTCTGATGGCGGGGCTGGCAGAGGCTCTGGGGGTGCCACCCTGGTCACACACGAGCATGACTGGTGGTTTCTCTCAGAGGAGGAAGTGGACAGGCCGCTAATCCATGTCAGGGCTTTGGAATCTGACAGCAATGGCTAAGGCAACTTGAAATTAATTTCCCTGCGGTGAAAGCTCTCTCTCACTTTGCCTATCTCTTCAGAGCTAGAGCAAGCTCTGAAAGAAATCAGAGTGCCAAAGCTAACGTGAAACAGGATGCAAAGTCTTATTGCACCTCTCACTGGATGTGCTATTTGTTTTTCCCTAAACCTTGGTTTCTTCACCTTTGAAATGGAAACATGCTTACACGTCTTATATGTAAAGTTCCTGCCACGTGTGTAAAACTGGTCTCTGGAGAGGCATGCAACCTAAATCATTGCTGCTTGAAGATTGTTTTACAGATGTTTATGCCATTTCCAAGCAGCTTAGTTTTCCTAAATAGTAGTTATTCCCAATATATTCTATATATTCCCCTCAAATAAGGAAATCTCTTTCAAATATTTTTATCTTTCTTCTTTCACTTCTCTGATCAAAAACCAACTGAATGAGCAAGTTAAGAGCTGGGAACACATTTCTTATATTTCCTCCTAAGGAATCAATAAATCAACAATGTTGATTTTAATAGAAGTAAATTCAAAAAGCATTTTAAATCCAATAGTAAATTATTTTGTGATTACCTTAACAATTACACTTAGCTCAAACTAAATCTGTAATACCAAGGATTAAACAAAAGTTATACCATCCAGTGGCAATAGAAGACCAAGAAAAAAGAGTTAAGCATTATGCTAAAAGCTTGTATTTCCAATTATTTGTGTAACGTTTAAATTATAGGGATGATCATTGGACCAAGTATTGCACTAATTTTTCTGTGATTATTATTATTATTTAATAATATCCTTATTATCCCTTCTTTACAGGTAGAGAAATTAAAAGGGTTAGAAATGTTACATTGGTCCCCTAAATTCATGCAGTTATGAGTAAGAAATTCAAGCCCAGGTCTTCCTGAAGCCAAAGTCAAAGCCGTTTTTACATTAGACTGTAGTAAATATATAGTGAGTATGCATTAGGGCCTATATAAAAATAAGAACGGGTAAAGGAGTTTCACATTTTAATGTCATTAAGCAAGTATAATTTTCACATGAATTGACTTCTTCATTGGGCTCAAGCTCTAACAGCAAGTTCAGGTATTGATTTATCTAAGGAAAAAGTACTAAACACCTCCTATGAGTCAGGAATTGGACTTGGCACTAGGGATAAAGTAGTGACAAAGTTAAGTCCAGACCTGGCCCCTTAAAGCTTATATCCATGTACAGGAAAGAAAGATGGACCTGAACTCAAGAACCGTGCAAGAATATAGTAATCCTAAACTTGATAAATAGGAAGGGAGATAATGGAGAAGACCTGATTGAGTTTCTATGTGTGGATCTGGATGATGATATCAAGAAATGATTCCCCCTGAGGACATGGAAGGAAGTGATATAGTAGCTAAAATTTGTAGTGGAAGTCAAATTAAGTAGACAGGACCAGCCAGTGGTATGGTGGTTAAGGAATCCCACATGGCTGACTGTGTAGTTTGGTCCTGGATCCAATGCCTTAAAAACATAATGGGCATTTACATGTGCATGCCCAAAATCCCAAAAGGAGAACAGAGGAGAAGAGACTGTTGCATCACCGTCTCCCCAGGGGAGTAATTTCTCACTTGTTCTCCCTCTTTTTTCTTTTCTTTTTTTTTTTTTTTTGAGAGGTACAGAAAGTGGGAAATCACCCCCTAGGGGGATGGCCATGCCACAATCCCTTCTCCTCCATTCTCCTCTCGGGATCTTGGGCACGCATGCACACGCGCCTGGCATGAGTTTAAGCCACCGGGTCTGGAACTTGAACCATGGTCAACTACATGGGAGTCGAGCGACAGCCATTACACCAACTGCTGGTCCCTCTCAGTTTTTTTTTTCTCTCTCTCCGTTGAGCACACATGCCCTATAGAAAATTTAAAAACAAAACAAATTTAACTAAACAAAGATTGGGAAAGAAGGCATTTTTAAAAAGCAGACATAAATAACAGTGTCTGCAAAGATCCTGAACCTCAGGCATAGAAGAAGCATCATGTATTTGTGGTAATAAAATAAGGTCGCTGTAGCTAGAGAATAGAAAGGAATAGAAAGGAAATGACAAATTACATCTCCAAAAAGGGCTACAGTACTATCTCCTATTCCATATGCTCTTCTATTATATGATGCTGCCACTCCCTCTCCCTCATTAAGAGATAGAGACTATTTCCCCACCCTCTGGGAATCCTAGTGGCTCTGTGATTGATATGATCAGCTAAATGTGGTTGATATGACAGTGAGCCATGTTGAATGTAGCTTTTAACTGGCCTAACAACTCATTATTCTTGCCTCTTGGGAGCCAACTTCTGGGTAAGAAAGGTCGCTGCTGGGGGAATATCACATGTTGGGATCCTGAAGCATGAGACATCATGAGCTGAAATAGAGACCAAAGCACACTGAGTTGCCAGACAGTACCCTACCCATGACCAAGAAGCAGTCATATTAGAATGGATCCCCTAAGTTCAGCTATCTGGCTGGTATCTTGTAAAGAAACCTGAGTTTTTCTTCAATTCCTGACTCAAAATTATGAACAAAACAATCCACTACATTTTGGGACAATCAGTTTTGTAATCAGAACCTGAACATACAAGTGGAAATAAATGCAGGACACCCAAAAGAGAGGAAAATAAAAACTATTCAGCACTTGCTATAGCGAAGGAGTCAGTCAACATTGTTGTGTTTAACAGAGACTCCAAACCAGGCAAGAGAATAGGAAAGATTTATAATAAGGAAAAAAAAGAAAAAGGAAATAAAGGAAATCTTCAGGTGTGCTCTGGGCTCTGACTAGAGGTTGTTGGGAGGCTGGATGGAGAAGGGAATCCGAGGTGATTGGTTTAGGGGCATATCTGACTTTCTCGGGCTGGCCTTGACTTGGAAATAGTGACAAAACTTCAGAAAGCTGACAGAAATTGTTCAAGTTTTGACCATTTTGGGCCATTGGTTGGATCTGTCATTCTCTGGCCTTTTGATGGGATGCTGCAGAGATTGTGGGTGATCATTCTACTGTTATGTATGGCCCGGCCATTGCTTATATATTCAGTATTTCAGGAAGCATGGCATAAGCAAATCTCACCTCCTTAAACATTTTAGGCTTCCTTAAAAACACTGTTCAGACATGCAAAATAGAGATGATCTTGCATTTAGCATACAGGCACCTATATAAAGAAAAGTGAAGAAATTAAAGCTAGCTTACAAAACATAGTATTCTGAAACAATGACAGATAACTGGAAATAAACTAGTGAGACAGTAGAAATTAGGAAAATTGAGGAAGTGTGATATGCCTTGAGCCAAGCAACAAGGGATCCAGAAATGAAGAATAATCTAAGACCCAAGCAAATGTCACTGAAGAAGTGTTTCAGGCCCCAGGCTTGGACCCATTAATTTATTCATTAAACAAATGCTAATTGATCATCTCTTATACATCAGGGACTGCTCTAGTATAGAGAGAGTGTTGAACAAAACAAACTCTCATCTCATGTAATCTGCCATCTAGTGGCAAAGAGATAGATAAGTAAATACGAGAGGACTTAAAAACTTTATAAAAACATGGAATTAAAGTTTGAGTGTTAGTGCAAAAGAAATTGAAACTTTTTTCCTTAATACACATTTTCCACGAAGCTTTTTGAAAACCTCCTCATGTGTAACAAATAACAAGTAAACTGGGAAAGAACTAAAGCATGGGGCTGGATAAAGAGTGACTGCATAAAGGGTGGGGTGATGGCTATGGATTAATTTAGAAAGGGCAATCCAGGAAGGCTTCCCAAGGAGGTGACCCTAGTAGTCAGCAGAGAGTGAGTGGTGAATGATGGGTGTGAGAAAAAACATTTTAGGACAGTCATGTCTGCTTTAAAGCATTGTCTGTTAAACCAGTCTGCATACTGCTTCATGCAGGCTTTATCAAATTATGAAAGTTTCAAGTGCAATATTGTTTGAAGACAATAAATAATGGTGTATCTTGTTCCTTTTCTTTTTTCCTTAGTTTTTGTCATAGGGCATGTGCTGTCAGAGAGACAGAGAGAGGCAGTGAGGGGAAAGTGAAAAATCATCTTCCAAGAGGGATAGCTATGCCACAGTCCCTTCTCCATTCTCTTGGGAATTTTCAAGCTGCCAGGTATGGGACTCAAACCACAGTCACGTGTGAGTCCAACACCTTAACCAACATGCCATCTGCTGGCCCCAGAATATCTTGTTCCTAATTAAAATAGTTATTTGATTTGATTTTTAAAGAAAGGGCAATGCAGGAAGGCTTCCCAAAGGGGTGGCCCTAAATAATGAGAAAGAGACAATGATGCTAAGGTCTAGGGAAAGGCTTCAGTAAAGAGTGTACCTGTCAGACAAAATAGCTACGCAAAAGTACTGAGTCAGGAAAAATCTAGGTATAGTCAACGGACTCAAAAAGAAGGCTGTGGTGTCCTGAGCATTGTGAACCCGAGGTTGAGGAATACAAAATGAGGTTAGGCAGGAAACAGATCATACTGGGCCTTTTGGATCCCTGTGAGGTATCTGCATTTTATTTAAATACTATGTAAAGCCATTTCAGAGCTTTATGCTAGTGGTTGGATGGGAGTGAGAAGAGTAGTTTGTTCTAATTTACACTTTCAAAAACTCACTTTCCTGGTCCACCAAGAATAACCTTTAGAATATGCTAAAATGGATGTGAAATTCCAAAGAGACCGTAGATCTGACAGGAGAGTAAGTCAGGACACAGTTCTAGAATAAGAGAGGCACTGGGGATGCTATTGAAGCAAAGGAGGATGGTGCCCAATTTTTTAAACATAGAGCATAAGTATTAAACGGGAAATTTGAAGACCTAGCCACCAAAACCAATCTCAAGTCATGGAGACTCTCAATGAGGTCACGAACCAGGCAGCTACCGTTCATTCAACATACACCATGTGCCAGACAGTTAAGTATACTGTCTTCTTTAACCTTCACAATCACCTTATGAGGTTAATACCATTATTTTCATCTCACAGATGAGGAAACCAAAGCTGAGAGGGTTAAAGGGACATGTTTACACAGCTCGTACATCTCTGCTGAGATTCAGATACAACCTCCATGACTGGGATTCGTAACCATGGCACATACTGCTTCCTCCAACAAGGCAAACTTGATATTTAGTCACCTGAATACTGAAGCCAGCTTCTTGAAATGTGCTGCCTCATGACTAAGCCAGGCTCTGCCTTTATTTTATTTATTTTTTTTTTTTTTGGAGAGGTTTTTGCTATAGGGCACATGCGTTCGCCAGACAGAGAGAGACAGACAGACATAAAGTGAGAAATCACCCCCCAGGGGGATGGCCACTCTGCAATCCCTTCTCCTCCGTACTCCTCTCGGGATCTTGGGCACGCATGCACACGTGCCCGGTGTGAGTTTTAAGTCACTGAGTGTGGGATGCGAACCGCGGTCAACTACGTGGGAGTTCAGTGGCTAGCCACTAACTGCTGGTCCCCAGGCTCTGCCTTTAAAACTGGGAAAGGATCAAGGTGCCAGTCCAAAGACCATGTAAAGGAAAGAGAATTAATATGGTGGCTGGGAACTGGGCAGGTCCCAACTCTTAGGCTCTTGTCATACTTAAAATCACCCCCAACAGTGCTTAAAGAACCCAAATTTGGAAGCGATTGAATGTCTCAGCTGCAGCCATTGCCGGTCTGTAGCCTCCGCATGTACACATGCATACAGATAATGCATATATCCGCCTCTGCATGTGCCCAGAGATAGGTACGGCACGTGTGCCTTCTTTTCAGTTTTGCAGAAGCAGCAGATGGATAATTGCAGCCCCTAAGTGCCTAATCTGCTCCCCGGGACACAGGCAGATTTCTGAGCCAACAAACTTAATTGAACTTCTATTCCAGCTGGAAAAGGTTACAGAGTTGCTGCGCACACAGCACAGGCAGAATGAAAAGGTCAGCGGCTCAGTCCTCTTTGTAATGGATTGACCAAAGGCATATTGTTTTGTTTTGTTTTGTTTTTCTTTCTCTCTTTTTTTTTTTCCTCGCTTGCTTGCTTTCTTATTTTTAAAATATTTCCCACCACCTCGGGACTGTAAAACTTCATTAGTCAAGTGGTATTTTTCTCCCCCGTTTAAAAGTATGGGTATTATACTGATGCTGTCCATGGTTCTCCACAAGGTTTTTTGGTGTTATTTTTTTTTAAGCCTCCATCTGAGATTGTGAGATTTACTTAAATGGTAAGTGCCTGGCCTTTACAAAACTCTTTAGACACATAGTCAAAGACCTTCTTTAAAGGTGCATCTTAAACTTTAGCATATGTTAAGAATCACCCTGAAAGCTTTTGAAAACATAAATTCCTGTGCCCATTCCACAGAGCTTCTGAGTCAGATCAGGATAAACCTAAAAATGGTTTTCTTGACTCAGCTCTGAGAACTGAGGTTGTTGGTCCAGGAGCCAGACATTGAGCCTTCCTGCACTATACCCCTGTCCCTGCTCAAACTGTGATCTTTCCACTTCAGTAAGTATGTCAGTAATGGCATTGTATCCTCAAGTAGAGAAGATGGAAGAGAAGGAAACCGTGTTCAAATGTGTGCTGTTAGACTGCTTAGAAAGATGGGGTTCAATTCTAAGTACTACAAGAATCCCATTGAAAGCTGGAATCCATCCATAGATACATGACCTGGGGACATCATAGTGACAGTGGACTTCAAACAAGTAGAACTTGAACGTGCTGTGTGCTAGGAGCAGAGTGGAGGTTGCTGAATCCCACAAAGAACTAAGGAATTTTTTTTTTAGCTGAAAAGGAAAGAGTTTTTGAGAAACATGATTCCTGTCATCAAATACCTGAAAGGCTGTCATGCAGAACAGGGATTAAGCTTTGTCACTGCAGCTGCAGAAGACAGACAAAAAGTTGTGGGGGAGGGGCAATTTTGACTCAATGTAAGATTGTAGTTTCTCTTCTTTTTTTTTTTTTTTGGATGTGGTTTCTAATAAGTCAAGTGAGATTTGAATGTGGCATAATTAGCTCTTTCATGATGTCAGTGTCCAATCAGAGACTGGGGAACCACTTAGTGGGGGGTTAAAGCAGATTGATGCATTGCATAAAAGTTGAACTAGATAGTTAATTTCTCCTATAGTATTCTATATACAATTAGTGTTCAATAAATGTCAAAATAATATGTCTCTTGATTTGCTGGTCCTATTTCCTAAAAAATTTCTCAGATGGGTCCCTCACGACCTCTTATTTACATTCTTGCAGTAGCTTTTGATATAATCTCTTGGCTTCTAGATTTGCCTGCTATTAAAATCCATCCTTTATATGACGGCCAGATAAATCTGTTAAAATGCAAATATTACCATGTCATCCTATGGATAAACTCATCAGCTGCTTAATATCCTTAACTATTTGGATACATTTATCCTCTGCTTAATACCCTTAACTGTTTTCCCACTGTCTATGAAATAACTATCAAACTATTCTTTGCATGACATACACCCAAGGGAAACTGAGACACCATGCATCTTAGGTCTCAATTCTTGATACTCTTTTTCTCTAGGAAAGGCAGCTGATTTGGATTTCCTCACATACAGCAGTCTCCTGCAAACCTCTCTGCCTTTGCTCAGCATATATTCTCTACCTGGAATATCTTTGCCTTTCTTTCTCTAGTCAGCCCTTACCTACCTCTCAAGACTACTTGAGGGATTATTGCACAGAACAGACCTTCCCTGGTACCTCAGGCTGGGTATAGAGAAACATGTAGGAGCCAGCAGGTCGCATGGTGGTTAAGGGTACTGGACTCCTACATGGCAGACCATGGTTCCAGTTCCAGACCTGGTACTTGCTTTCTCATTTTCTCTCTCTCTCTCTCACACTCTCACTCTCACTTTCTCTGTCTCTCTTTGGTCAAATTAAAATAAACAAATAAAGTTAAATAAATAATTATTTTTTTTAAAAAAGAAGAGGAAGAATGTAGCCTGTTATTCAGAGGTAAGTAGATTTCTCCTGTTATCTTAATCTTAAGGTAGAGAGAAAAGTGTTCTCAATGACTGAATGAGGTAATACATTTAAAAAAATAATGGAACCTCAGGATGTGACTGTGTTTAAAAAAATTTAAGACGTGGCATTTGTTTAAGAGGCTGTAAATGATTATGAGGGTTGTGAGCAGGTAGGTACTATACAGGTGAACCTGGCCAGATGGGCACTGTGAGAAGGCCATGGGGGCTGCCTCTTCTGCACTCTGGCATGTTGTTATCAAATACATAGAAATGTGAGTCCAGGCTTCTAGATCTTATTTTTCAAAAGAATGCAAAACTCATGTTTTTATGAGAAACCACATAATTTTTAAATGTTTCGAAGTGTTTATTTTTAAACACTGTGTGACTCAAAATACAATATCCGCAGGAAAATGCCAGCTCATAGATTGCTATTTTGCACCCTCTGTTTGAAGGCATTTTTATGCTGGTCTTTCAGCCTGCCTGTTATTCACCTGGATGTCTCCATAGGCATGAGAACAAGTGAGAATGAGTTGCTGGCCTATAACCCAGGTGATGTGGGTCAGGAGAGAAAAGCACCCATTAGGGTTTAGGACCTCAAGTGTCTTATTCAGCTCATCTCCAGTTGTACAAGGCTGGGCATATGCTTTCATTTTCCCAGGCCTCAGTTTCCTCAACTGTCATGCAAGAATCTTAATTTCTATTCTGTGCACTTTGAAGAGTGTTTCTGAAAATTAAGTGAGATAATAAGAGTGAAATTGTCTGAAAAGAACAAAACACTTGCAGACTGAAGGTACTGAAATGTGAGTTTCCCTAGGCAGACGCATCTACCCTATCCACAGTGTACTTCCTAATGGGCTAGTTCTACTGTAAGGGTAAAAATGAGGTCGTTTTCTGGCAATATTCGAATTTATGGCAACCTTCTTTTCTGAAAAAGAAGTTTCCTCTATATCCCATAAATACTTTGGTCCAACACAGGCTGGTTCACTAGGTGAAGTTAAAGATTGATTGATAATTGGTTTCTCAATCCAGAGATCAACTGAAGGGGTGCATGTGCTTCTCCTTCCCACGCTGGTGACTGAACTCTGGTTTAATGTGTCACGTTTCTACTCTGAGCTCTGCCAGATAACAGAGATTCTTGTCAATTGTTTTTATTTTGTGGGTTTTTTCCCCTTATTTTAGAAAAATAAAGACATAGAGAAGAGTCTATCAGTGCAAGCAAGTTGCTTATATAGACATAGCTGCAGCTGACAGTTAACCCTCTATGCCATGGTTGATACAAAAGACTGAGAGTAAGCTTTTTCAGAAAAGAAGGTTGCCATAAATTCGAATATTAATCACAAAAGAGTTAAATCTCTACAGCAGAGCAATAAAAAGCATGGACTTTGAAGTGAAACTTAGTCTGAGATCAATTGTTTTCTGTATAGAAACTTGCGGTTGATTATTTTTTTAAAACAAAAGCAACTGAAATTCTGACTTTTTGTTAAGTTTATTTACTTAATCCATGAGAGAGAGAGAGAGAGAGAGAGAGGACCCCCAAAAGGGTCTTCATACTGTAATTCACTTCCAGTCTCAACCAGCCCGGATCATAGCCCAGGCACACAGGCCAGAGTGCTCAAAGAGTTCTCAGAACACAAATCCAGGACCTTTCCCATTTGAGTCTAGCTGTATAACCATTGCCCCACTGCCTGGTTCATGTAATCTTCACTTGTGCTCAAATCAGTGGCCTCTGGAATGCAACCTTGTAGCCCCTCTTATCAATAAAGAAGAATCTGTTTTCCCCTGAATCAGGCTAACAAGTAGAATAGGGCTAGGGTGACACTATCAATTCCAAGCCTAAGCCCCAAGAGACCTTGAAGTGGCAGCAACTGTAGCTGCTTCATTTCTTTCCTCTATTTCTTCTTCTTCTCCTTCTTCTTCTTCTCCTTCTCCTCCTTCTCTTTTTCTCCTCCTCCTCCTCACCCTCTTCCTCCTCTTCTTTCTTTTCTTCTTCTTCTTCTTCTTTTCTTCTCTCCCTCCCTCTCTCCTTGATGCATTCATATGCACTGACTTCTGCACTTACTGAAAGGGCAACTCTAGCCTAACCTGCTAGATGATAAGAGATATACAGTCACCTTCAACACCTCAGTTGACAGCCAGGTAATGCCAGATATGTGTGGTGGAGGGTGTCCTAGACCAGCCAGCTCCCAGCTTACATGCTATCTTACTGCAGATGCATTTGTGAGCCCAGCCAAGGATTGCAGAGCCTTAGTCAGATCAGCAGAACCATGCAATTGGCCAAAGGACTTCTGAGAAACAATAAATGCTTTAAATCACTGAGTTCTGGAGGTGGTTTCTGGGGCAGCAGTATTTAATCAATGTAGAGTTTGAATAAGTTAGAGACTTTCTGCATCTAGATTCCTTGGCTCTTCTTCAGCAAAATGGGAATAATACTAGACGCATAGAACTGTAGTGAGTGTCTGGTTAATGCTGCTCTCACTAAAAGAAATCCACTTAAAAAGATTCCACTGAAGCTGCATTTCTGTAAGGTAGCCAGTGATTCTGGTTTACCACCTTCCAAATGCTATTGTCCACCTGTTCCAACTCTGTTACCCAAACCAAAGAAAAATGAATGAAGTTTCACTGTGAATTCAATGTGTCACCGAGTACAAATAATAATTATATTTACTTTTACCCTAACATTATCGAAAAGTGGCCAAGAAGAATTAGAAACCTAGTTTCCCTGAGAGAAAAAAGACAAAATGAAATATGCCATCATTCTCACCACATAACTAGGATTAGTGTAAAATTCTATACCGTACCCAGTTTGATAATTTGTGATTTCAGAGACTGCATCTTTTCAATTCTCTGGAAAGAAAATGGCTCTGCCAGAAATAAGACCTTGTAATAGGGCTCCATCTGGAAATTTCCAGAGAGGCCTGAGAATCCAATCACTTCTACCACATTCTCTGCCCCCAAAGCATCTCTCTGTGTATTCCTGCCTTGCATGCCTTGTTCTGTCATGTGTAATTCAATATCACAGATCCAGAAAAGAGAAAGCTCTCTCCTCTCACTCTGCCTCTCACTTATAGCCGTAATCCTAATCTCGTCTCCTTCAATGAAGTCAACTTTTTGCACAGCAGATCATATTAGGAAACTTCAAAAGTCTGTAGAAAAGTGGAACTAAAGAATGAGTTCATTTTAGTGCAAAAACATTTTGAAATCCATGTATAGTTTTTTCATAATATCCATTTCCATAAACTTTTTTTATTAATTCTTTTTAATGGATAGAGCACACATGTGCTTGCCAAAGGGAGATAGAGAAACAGAAAAAGAAGGAAAAAGTGCTCCCAGTAGGGTGTGGTCATGCCACAATACTTTCTCCCCCATTACTCCATTTTGTCAGAATGTTGGATACATACCTGCCCAATGTGTTTTTCAAGATCAGGATTCATGGCAGTTGGACATGTGGGTTGTGGCTATCTTAATCACTAGGCTATGGAGATTGGTCCTCTATAACCTTTCAGAAGACACCTTCAAAGCCTATGACCTACCTAACGACTACCAGTAGGACTTTCCTGGTTTTTGTTTTTCTGTGTGTGTGTGTGTGTGTGTGTGTGTGTGTGTGTGTGTGTTGTTTTGTTTTGTTTGCTTGCCATAGGGTGGATGCACTCAACAGAGAGAGACAGAGGGAGAGAAAGTGAGAAATCACCCCCTGGGGGAATGGCCAAGCTGCAGTCCCTTCTCCATTCTCCTCTTGGGATTTTGAAAATGCGCACACACCTGGCATGAGTTTCAAGCTGCCAGGTCCAAGACAAACTATGACTGGCCATGTGGGAGCCCAGTGCCTTAACAACCACTCCACTTGCTGACCTGGACTTTCCTATTTTAATCACATATTTCCTTAAGTTACTACAGAAAAGGAATGTCACCATCTCTCCTTTCTAGGCCTTTGTTGGACACAGCTAGCCAGTCATAGCACTTCTTTCTCTGAATTCAGAAGTGGCCTCAGAATCCTCCATAACAGCCACAACAAAAATAATACAATAACAAGCACTTCTGTGGCATTCACTCTATGTGAGACACTCAGAACTTAAAGAAGATTAAATCAGCCCTTACAACCATCTTAATAAGGTTCTCATTACTCTTATTCTGCAGATGAGAAAACTTAAGCATAGCAAGATTAAGTAAGTTGCTTAGAGCCATACACAGAAAATAAACAAGAAAACTGAGATAAAGACAGACAATTTGGGGGCAGAATCTATGCAGTTAATCATTACACTGCTCTAAGAGAACATTCCAGAAAGCTACTTACCAACCGTTGGAATATGCAGAAGTGATAAAAGCAATAGACCTCTTTGCTCTTTGACTATAGAACATTATTACTAAAAGGTTGTTTTGGAGAATCACCCTCTTTCTCTCCATTTTCACAGATAAAGGAACTGAAATCTACAAGGAGATTATTTGTCTGTGAGCAACATATTTTGAAATTATGGCTAGTGGAAAAGAGTCATTCTGATGACTCTGGAATCATGTTATTGGTTATAAGTCACATCAGAGCTAACATTTATTGAGTGCTTATCATAGGTCAGATATTGTGTTAAGTATTTTACCTTTCTTTTCTCATTTAATTCACAGAAAAAATCTAAGATGAGTAAAATGAAGCTCATAAGGAAAAAGGAATGGCCCAAGATCACAAAGCTAATAATGGGAGGGACAGAAATTCTGATCATATTCTGGCTGACCCAAGGCCTCCTGAGTTTAACAACTATGCAACACTGGGCAATAAGGTCAAGTTCTGACTGAAGTCATGTGACTGTTTTGGACAGAGAAGAAACCAGAGATTGCTATTACTTTAAAAGTTCTTTTCTTACTGCCTATACTCAGAGAAGTCTGAGATTTCACCTCTCTGAACTTCACAGAAAAAAAATAGAATTTACTTCTGAAACCTGAAGAATCAAATATTATCTAGAGAAAACATTGTATAGATCTATCAATTGCATATCTAAAAAAATAATTGCATGGAATTAGGTGAGATTTTTTTTGGGAAATCCAAAAATTCAGAAGTAGACTATAAGGGGCCAGCAAGTGGTATGGTGGTTAAGACTCTGAACAAGCCCACATGGGTGACCATGGTTTCAGTCCCAGACTTGGTGGCTTACTTTCTCACTTTCTCTCTCTCTCTCTCTCTCTCTCTCTCTCTCTCTTTGTGTGTGTGTGTGTGTGTGGTCAAGTTTAAAAAAAATGAATGAATATATAATTAAATAAATAATTCTTTAAAATATTTATAAATATATATATAAAAAAGAAGTAGACTATAAGCTAAAGTAAAATACTTTGTACTTATTTTTTTCTTTTTTTTTTTTTTTTCCGCTACAGGGCACGTGCGCTCGCCAGACAGACAGAGAGAGACATAGAGACAGAAAGCGAGAAATCAGCCCCCAGAGGGGATGGTCACGCCGCAATCCCTTCTCCTCCACCCTCCTCTCGGGATCTTGGGCACGCACGCACATGCGCCCGGCGTGAGTTTTAAGCCACCGGGTCCAGGACGTGAACCGCGGTCGACTACGTGGGAGTCCAGCAACATAGCCATTACGCTAACTGCTGGTTCCCTACCTTTTAAATTGATAGACATAACAATAAGCAGAAAATTTTCTGGAAAATTAAACTGCTTGAGGCCCAGAGTCTTGTTTATAGATTCTGTCTTCTGCCCTCCTGTCAGACCACTGGCACACTGCAGTGCTAACTAGAAGTCTTCCTTCAGAGCAGAATTGACCATAATGATATTGAGGACAACATACATTCTGTAAGCACAGGAATAAGTCTTAGAGGGATGAGGTGACTTTCTAAACTCAAGTCTCCTAATTCCAAGTTCAGTGCACAATGCATACAATTAACCACTTAAATTGGTGAGATGAAAGAAGATGCGAAGAGGAACTATTTCCAGTCTTCACAACACTTATGGTACTGTGTTACAGGTTATCTAATCTGGTTCCCCAACTGGTGTTTAACTTCAGTATAATTTGAGCCAAAAAGTTAGCCAAATTCTAGGTGAACATAAAGAATGGGGATTTCTAGGTAAAATTTGTTACAAGTAAAAAGAGAATAGGCAGATCTCTCTAAAGCATTGGTTTTTCTCTTAACTATGACTTTTGTATGAATATATATATAATTTACATTTAATGACTACACATCTATACAGTGTACAACATGGTTTTCTGCAGCATGAATATAGTGCTTATCAGTCAAGACAAAGATACAATATCACTGGCAAATAAGTTATTTTTGCATGTCAATTAAGCATATTATTTGTTTTTCCCCCATTCCCCTCTATCACTCTCTTAACTATGACTTTCAATTCCACTTTTAGAATCAATTAAAATGTGTTTTCTGCAAGAGTAGGCTGAGATGAGACAGAGACGTCTCCTGCAAGAAGTCTTATTTGTGGTTATATAGGGATTCACAGCTCAGGCTACTTTTTTATCTGACCATTATTATCTTCTACCTCCTTACCCGTGCCCCCCAAGTTATACATGGGCAGGAAATAGCAAACAATTTTCTGGTGGATCAAAAAGAAGAAGACTAGTTCTGAAGTTTAAGTCATTTTACACGGATGGCTCAGTGTTTCTCACCCAAAATTCTTCTCCTAGCCAGAGGCCATTATTGTTGATAGAAGGAAAGGTTACAAGGGAGACATTCATTCCAGATTCTACAGACCATCAAGTCCTTGGCTTCTACAAACCTGTTAATTTCAGGGCTAAGAATTGCTCAGAAAGCATTGAGCCATGACCACCTAGTGTCTTTAGAATCACAAGACCATAGCCAGTTAGTGCTGGAAGAGACCTTGGAGATAATTTAGTTCTGGCCTCTCATTTTGCAGATGGGGAGACAGAAGGGTTAAGTGACTTGCCCAAGGTCACACAGCTGCTAAATGGCAGAACTGGATCCAGACTCCAGTTCTCCAGATGCCTGATCACATTGTCTGTCCACTCCCCCATGCTGCCTCCTCAGGCTGCTCAGCTGTCACCAAAGCAGCTGAAGCATTTACTTCTCAGTATCCAGCCCTTAGAAACAGATAGGAAAGCCTTTATTTCTTGTATCTCATAGCTCTAATCTGCCATTCTCTTCCATCTAGAGTATAAGGGCGTTTCTAGTCTGATTTCATCTATGAAACAAGGGGTAGCTTTGGATATTCCCTCTCTAATAGTTGCTTATACTTTGTTGGAGTTATTGTATAATGCAGTAGGCAGCTCTGTCTTATTTAAGAACAATTTTAATGGAAGATAAAACCATGACTGTCACATAAATACAAAGTGAGCACATGCCAAATACTTTATTTAACTCATGAATTAATGAGGAAACCAATAAGATGTTAAAAAAGCACACACACACAGGCAGCCAGTAAGGCTGACAAAGACTTACAAATAGATGCAGAACTGGTCAATATCCAGAGAAGAATAATCAATTGTATCTCCACTGGGCATAATTTGGATCCTTAAAGAATAATAATAATTTACATTAATATCCATTTTCTTCAATTTAAGGAGTGGTACAAGAGCTCAAAGACAATAAAATATAGCTAATTGAAAGGACAATGTCTGTAAGTAAGATGGGTGGACTAGAAAGGATTTCAGTAAGATTTTTTTGACCATTTCAAAGATTTTCAAAATTTTCCTGACAGCTTCAAATGACAATAATCTTTCCCTTGATAACAACATCTCTGCATCTCTCCAGGCAGCAAATAAAGTGTGTTACTGCCATTCTTAGACCCTCTCACTGTCTCATTTGCTCACTCTCCTATTCCTTTGGATACACTTTGCATGACTAGATGTCACCAGCCTTCTAAGATTTTTCTTCCAGCCATCTTTGAGGACTATAAAGAGTCTGACCAATTGATTCCAGATTTCCTTTTGACTTCTCTTTCTGTTTAACCTTTGAGAAGTCACTTGACCTCTTTGAGTCTTGATTTTTCTTATCTGTAAAATGATAATTATGGTTACTGCTTCACAAGTTTTTTTGTTGCTAAGATTTAGATGGTATTATAAGGTTTGGATCACAGTGTGTTTTTTTGTTTTGTCTTTTGTTTTTCCTTTTTCTTTCTTTCTTTTTTTTTTTTTCCCAAGGGCACATGCATTTGAGAGAGAGCACACAAGAGAGAAAGGACCTTCCAATGGGGTGTAGTCATTAGCTAATGACTGCTCATCTAGGCTCAAACACATCTCTCTCTTGGTAGAAAAACTTACAGCCTTCAACTATGCAAGGCTTCTTAGGAGGTAGCTGAACATAACCCAGAATAGTAACTTGTTTGCAAGTTCCCTCTCTCTTTGATAAACCTTCTATATACACTGCCCTTAAGAATTTGATTAGATTATTTTGCAGTATTGAATAGAAAACATCTAGAAAGGACATACTTTGGGCCTGTCATTTCAAATAGGAGACTTCATTTGTGTTTTAAGTTTTTATTTTCCCAAGTATAGGATAGGAAGCCATTCTGCATATTCAGAGATCTCAGGAGAGGCATTAAGAATATAGGTTCCAGAGTCTGGCTGAGTTTGCCTCATTGCTTTTCCACTCTTTATTAAATGTGAGTTCTTAAGCAATTTATTTAACCATTAAGAGTCAAGCTGGGGGACCAGCAGTTGGCATAATGGCTATGTCACTGCACTGCCATGTAGTCAACCATGGTTTGAGTCCTGGACCCAATGGCTTAAACTCATGTCAGGTGCATGTGTGTGCATGCCCAAGATCTTGATAAGGGAATGGAGGAAAGGGGAATTGTAGCATGGCCATCCCCCCAAGGGTGGGGGTGATTTCTCACTTTCTGTCTCTCAGTCTCTGTCTGTCTTACTGGTGAGCATACATGCCCTATAGCAAAAAAAAAAAAAAAAAACTCTTAAAAAATGAAAGAGTCAACTTGGTATATCTGCAAACTAGAATAAGAACAGTACCTACCATTTGAGGAATAAATGAAATAATTCATACAAGCACTTGACTAATCACCTGCAAAATAGCAAATATTCAATAATTAGATGTCTTCATGAATGTGGACTTTTCTATTACTATTTACAGAAAATACTTCTAGGGCATAGCAACAAAAGCAGAAACAAACTGTTTACAAATGGTGATTGTATAGAGATGAAGCTCTTGATCTTTACAGTGAGACATTCATTTCTTTGCAGACCGTGAAATTTCATGCAATCAGTGCTATCTATTCTCTTACACTAGACAACTTTTGAGTTATATTATGGAAGGTCCATAAGCTTTGCAAGTCCAGAATCCAATGCCTCAATGTATTCTCAGTAAAACAATGAGAAGTGTTGGGAAGCTTTGAAAGGTGTCTCTCTTTACCCAGGAATAGGAAGTACATCTGACTCCCAAAATACCAGAGACAGAAACTGGGACATGTATTTTTCTCTCCTTTTCTCTTCAAGACGAAATGGTTTCTTATGTCTGTGTTTCTGTGCTTTTTCACTATCTTCTCCTCTCTAGGAGTCTATCTTCCTTTGTCAACCCTTCCACTCAAAGTACACCCATTATGACCTCCTCACATAATGGCAGTCTGAGATGCTCAATGGACAGAAGCCTGCAAATCCTTAGCTGATTGACTCAGAGTCTATATCCCAGTTCCAAATTTCCAGGAGAAAGAATAGAATAAAACAGCCCACCTATGGGCTGGTATCTTGATTGCATTCCCATTTTTCCAACCAGCCTTGGCCACAGGAAGCTGGTTTATATCGTACAAGCTAGGCAGAGAGGACCACTTTTGTGGGAGTGCTGAAAGTATCTGGGACCTCATGTGGGGTAAATTGCCCTACATAGACACCCTT
The DNA here is from genome assembly GCF_000334495.1 of Tupaia belangeri chinensis. Lineage (NCBI taxonomy): Eukaryota > Metazoa > Chordata > Mammalia > Scandentia > Tupaiidae > Tupaia > Tupaia belangeri. The sequence continues at coordinate 833,105 of NW_006203694.1, forward strand.
GAGAGAAATGATCCAAATCATCACAAAGGAAGGATTTTCAGACAGAAAACAAGGGATAGAATGCCTAGATGAGTGGATTTTCAATGAAATTCATTATTTTTTTGTTAATTTATTTATAATATGTCCATTTTGAAGTTTAGGGAGATTTCACTAAACAAATGGTTCTGTTTCACCACCCAGGAAACAGAATCTGCATGTGCTGCAGCCTGTTATTCTCTGGCTGAAAGGCTCTCCACAGTCACTTCCCTGAGTGATTTGGGGTGATTTTTCATAATTGAGGATTTCACTGCATCTTGACTATGCCTTTTGATATCACTATGAATCAGTGGTGAATTTTGGTTCAATAGCATTTGACAGGGAGTGGACACAAGGAAGATTTGTGATGTAAATATCTAAGGATTTACTATTAACTTCATCCAACCAATGACACAGAAAGAAATGTGCTATCACTCTCCTCTCAGAACATACACATTGAAGAAAAGTGTTCTGTACATATTCATTTGCGTGCCTTGGTTTCTACAAAGATAACTTGAAGGATTAGAAATATATGCTGATTTTAAAATCGTCAGCAGGGGTTTAGAAAATAATTTAAAAGATTCTTCAAAATTCAGAGTTTTCCAGAAATGGTTTCATGAGACAGTAGGTTAAGAATGGAATTTTTGCGACCAGCAGTTGGTGTAATGGCTATGTCACTGGACTCCCATGTAGTCGACTGCAGTTCTAGTCCCTGACCTGCTGGCTTAAAATCATGCCAGGTGCGTGTGCGTGCGTGCCCAAGATCCCAAGCGGAAAATGGAGGAGAAGGGATTGTGGTGTGGCCATCTACCCAGGGGGTGATTTCTCACTTTCTGTCTCTCTGTTTCTTCTGCTGAGTGCACATGCCCTATAACAAAAACCTCTCCAAAAAAAAAAAAAAAAAAGAAAAGAAAAGAAAAAGAAAAGAAAGAAAGAATGGAATTCTTGTCTATGTAGGGCCCCTGTTTGAAGTGATGGGGAAAGCATGGAGCTAGGGAGCTGAAGACCTGTGCTCAAGTCTTGGCTCTGACACTTTCTAGATTCAGTAACTTGAGAAAGTTGGCCTTTGAAGTCTGAGTTTTACTATTTGTAAAATTGAGGCTAGGCTTCCATCATGAATTATTTTGGAGATCACAGTTACTAAGTTAACAGGTTTGAAAGAACAAACTGCCAAGTTCTATATATAATAAACACCAAGTTTTAGTTCATCTTCTCATTTTTCTGTTAGAGAAAGTGAGGATATGGAAAAGTCAAATGACTTGAAAAACTTTGCATAAACAATTGGTGTCTTCTAATTGTAGAACTCACAACTCTTGACTTTCAAATCAAAGCCAACAAAGGGCTGCCTTTGCAATCCTAAGTACCTGACCCATTCATAGTAGCGTAGATTGTGCCTGACAGGCTTAAAATTATACCTTGCCTTGAGTGTTCCTATTTACCAGCCAAGCTAATAGCAGGGTAATTATTTAATCTTTACAAACACCTATTTTATTATCTGAAAAATGGGTGCAATAATGATAGGAAATGATAAGGTTTTCTATCTACAAGTTACATATTTCTATGTAAATAGCTAAGTACAGTGTATGCTCAATAAACATTGGTTAGTATGATGGAGGGGCAGAGGAAAAAAGATGTTTGGGTGAAATTTAAAAAGAAAGGAATTTTTCCCATCACTTTAAAGCTTAAGTACGTACCAGCATGTAGTGTGGTGGTTAAGGTGGCTGAACCCCCACATGGCTGATTGTGGTTTGAGTCTTGGACCTGGCAGCTTGCCTTCTCCCTTTCCTTCTCCCTCTCTCTGTCTCTCTCTGATCAACTTCAAAAAAATGACAATGAATAAAATTAAACAAAAAATAATGAAAGTTTAAGTAAATAACCTTTTCTGGGAGCAAGAGGAAGGTATGGCTGATACATCTCTCCAAGTTGCAGATATAGCATTAAAGGATTATATAGCATCTAATGTCCTTGAGCAGAAATTAATCCAGAAGCAAATAAGGAAGACCTCAGATCATTAACTAGTTATCCTCAGAGACATTCAACCTCCTGCAGAGTTAGGTTAAAACTCCTTCACCTGCCTATCATGAATAGAAATGATTTGACACTGACCATTGTAGAATCACCCATGTTACAACCCCTTCCCTGGTCTACCCAGATCCACAAACTCTGTACTACAGTCACAGTAGATGCCCTCCTTCCTCCAACTACCCTCTGAACTCCACTGAATCTAAACTTAGTCCAAATTATCTTTCAACCTCAAATCCCTCCCCAATATGTTTTGCCTATGAAAATCATATTTTACCTCTATGTTATGTTAAAAATAAAACCCATCATTAAACTATTCTCTAATGAAGATAAATGATTCCTTATGTTGCATTATCACTCACCATGTTCCTTTACTTAGAACATCTTACTACACATGCTTGTCCTTCCCTATTACGCTCTAAGATCCTTGAAGACAGAATCGACATATACTTCATCTCTGCATTACTTGAAATGCATAGTATGAGGTCTTGCACATAGCAGGTGCTAAATATTAGTTAAATGTCATTAAAATTTTGGGTGAGATTTTCAGGATTTTCAAAGAAATGCAATTTTTAGAAAAGATACACATGGATGATTTAGTCTCTGCCAAAACTTCAAACGATGTCCCTTGGAAGAAACAGAGCTCCAAACCAATATCCTAAGAGGGAATATTTTTTATAGTAATTAAATTAGCTACTACTTGTTGCGCACTTATCAAGTGTTGATCACTATTCTAAGTTACATGTATTACATCTCTCAGTTAATTCTTAAAATCCAGTGAGGTAGTTTCTACAATTACCCCATGTTATGGATTAATAAACTGAGTCCTGAAGAGATTGGATGACTTGTCAAAGGTTCCATGAATAATTGTAATGGATTTGTTCCTAGAATTCACATTTTTAACCACCATTAATGTTCTTCAGAGCCAGAGAAACCCTCAGCCCACCACAAATGCAGAAGAGGGATTCAGAACCAAGGACAGCCCAGCTTCTGCATGTCCTTTCCCTTCTCTGGGAAGGCAGCCATCTCTGGATCACTTTCTAGACTCCATGTCCACCATCCCACAATCGCTAATGAAAATCATTCGGGGACTGCATGGACCAGCATGAGGAGAGCTTACTCAGGAGGACCAGAGTTAGATCTACTAGAATGGTAAAGCTATGGTGAAATTTCTCTGCTATTTTGTCTTCACAGTAGAGCATTAAGAACGGCTTCAGGGACAGTAAAACAGTTTCCATTGCCCATTTTCTCTCTCTCTGTAATGTAGCCAGAGACTTAAATACGATTGAGTTAATCTTTGAAGAAAACAGAAAATACTGTAACAATAAAGGCCGTAACATGGTTACAAATGAGAGCTACTGCTCCCTTCTGCATTCTAAATTCTGAAGATAATTCTGCAGAGCTTCATTACCAGAGTATAATTGTGTTATAGAACTCTAAATCACCCTGCTACACTTAACTGGCAATAACATTAAGATAGCGCAGATATTCATTTTAATTAAAACATAGCCTCAAACTATTTCCATGCTATAAGAGGCAAAACTTTCTCTCTTTTGTTCCCCCTACGTAGAAACTTTCATTTGTTAGCACATCCATGGCCAACAGTAGATGGGAGATTTAAACACAATTAGGAAATTCCAACTTATAAGCCAGGAATGGTTAATGCTTTGCTGAGAAAGATGTGTAACAGGAAAGCTGGTTCTAGTTTTAATCTTTTCCGATGTGAGGCACTGGCAGAGAGTTTGGGGTTCCCAGATAATCCATTCAAGAGCCATGCAAGTGGAAATGAAATGTAATGATCCCAGTACTAACAAAAATCTTGGAAACAGCAGTCTTCAAAAGTTCCTCATTGCCTGTAACACTAACATTTTTTTTTTCATTTACCAAATATTTACTGAACATCTATTTGTGTTGTGTACCAGTGATAAAGAATGTGAGTAGAACATGGCTCCTCCCCTCAAACATATGCCAATCTAGTGAAGGGAAACTGACATGTATATCAGAAATTGTACTACAAAATGTTCTGTGGAAGATGTAGTGAGGTGGTCCAATAGCCCTCTCTTCCTCCAGTTATGGGAAATTTGCTGTAGATTCTGGAGTGCATTCAGTTTTCCAGACAAGTTAATGATGAGATGAATGCTATGTGCAAAAGCAGACAGACATGGAATAATATAGGCTATCCTGGAGATTCTAAATAGTTCAGTAAGGCTAGATTGTAGTATATAAAGAGTTACAGAGAAATGATGTTGTTAAGGTCCAAGATGTAGAGAATCTTAAGTATTGCATGGTGGGAAGGAGTTTGAGACTCCTCCCAGGTAATGAAAAGTTGTTAAAGAGTTTTAGGGGGAGATTTTTATTGCTAGAAACATGACCATGTTGAAGACCAGCAGGTGGCATGGTGTTTAAGGCACTGGACTCCTATATGGCCAACTACAGTTTGAATCCAGGACCTGGTGGCTTGCTTTCTCACTTTCCTTCCATCTCTCTCTTTCTATGTCTCCCTAGGCTACTAATAATAAATAATATTAAATAAAGAATTATTTTTTAAAAAGGAATGAAATATGACTATGGAGGCTTTAGGACATGAAGACCAGATTCTACAGTTTTGTATTTAAGGTTTCAAATTATTTTTCCATTTACAAAGGAACTTTTTTTTTTCAAAAGACAGACCGACAGATAAAAAGAAAGGAAGGAAGTACTCCCTAGTGGGGCATGGTTACACTACAATCCCTTCTCCTACATTTATCCATCATGTTGGGATTTGGGGCACACATGCCCTGGGATTCAAGCTGCAGTCAGCCATGTGGAAGTCAGCTCCCTTAACCACAAGGCTACAGGGCCAGCCCTACAAAGTAATAATAACAAATAAGAGCAGTGACAATTGGACCAGCAGTACTGATTAACACTTCCAAAGCTGTACTGTAAGTCACATCCTTTGCTCATATCTTATTATTCCTTAAATGTTTAAGAATTATCATTTGTCATTTCACATGTGGTGAAAGGCACGCACAGAAAGATTGCCCTCCTTGATCACAAAGGTGGAGCTGAGACTCAAACTCGGGTCTGTCTGATTCCAAGTCTCCTGCTCAGAACTACAATTGCTCAGCAAATTTTGCAGTGCCAGCTATAACACTCCATTATAAACAGATGTAGAACATTCTGCCTCCACATCTCCAGATACAAAGGATAATTCTGTGTATTGGTCTCCGAATAAGAACCAGGTCATTTATCATTAATCTTTCTCATGCCCCTTGAGCTCCTAGATATTCCTTCCCCGTCCCCTACGCATGTTAAATCCAACTCACACTTCAAGGTCAGTCTAAAAGCTTAGCTGTCCCAAGATATGGGCCATGAACATTGACGGTAATGGATGACTTCCACTATGCATCAGTCTTTGTACTAGGTATTGGGGTTACAGAAACTATAGAACAGATCTGGTCCCTTTCTAGTGAAACTTACTTAATAAGCTAAATATTGAATGAGTGTCAGAGCTGAGATAGAACCCAGACAGCCTTATTCTACAGCTACACTGTCCAAAGTGAGCTACTGGCCACAAATAATGGCTATCAAGCCATTGACATATTGATGCTTGCTGTAATTATAAAATTACAAAAAACTGTGAAGAATTTGTACAAAAAGTGGGAAGTATCTTCTTGCTTATAGGCGTATATTGATTACATGTTGAAATAATCTTTTGTATATTATAAGTTAAAATTCGTATTGTGACTGTTATGTATACCTGTTTCTTTTTAGTTTTTTGTTAGTTTTAGGTTTTGGCCATAGGGCATGTGCATGCATCAGAGACAGAGAGAAGGAAACTGAGAAATCACCCACCAAGGAGATGGCCATACAATCCCTTCTCTGACCCTCTCCTTCTGGGATTCTGAACACTCATGCATACCTTCCCAGCATGATTTTCAAGCTGCTGGGTTTGGGACTTGATGTTCAGTTGACCTCATAGGAGTCCAGTGCCTTCACCACCACACCACCTGCTGGCCCCTCCTTTTACTTTTTTTAAATGAAAGCTGCTAGAAATTTAAAAAGCACATGTAATTCACATTTTATTTCTATTGGATAACACTGGTCTATACTCTGTACTCCTAACCATTATGTTATATGGAGGAATGAATTATAAAGATAATTTAAGGGCCAGCAGGTGGCGTAGTGGTTAGGGCTCTAGACTCCCATGGGGCTGACCGTACTTTGAGTTCTGAACTCAGTGACTTGAAACTCATGGTGGGTGCATGTGCATGCATGCCCAAAATCCTGTTTGAATGGAGGAGTAGGAAATGTGGTATGGCCAAGCCCCTGTGAGGTAATTTCTCATTTTCTCTCTCTGTCTCTACCTTTCCAGCAAGTACATGCGCCCTACAGCAAAAATCTCTTAAACAAAAATAATAATAGTTTAAGAGAGTGTTGGACTTTATGGTATTCATAAGATAATAATGTAATAAAATGTGTCAATGGAAGGTCCATCTAAGGATGTGGTATTTGAGCAAAATGGGACAAACAGCCATGCAAGATGCAAGGTTGGCTGAGAGTTGAAGACAGGCAGTGTACTGTTTCTAACACTGATTTAATGGTCAATATCTATTTTTAAAATAGTTTTGTTTACAACTCTTCTTTTTTAACTTAAAGAGAGCGCTAAATATAGTACAAAATGTGTGGATTTTAAAAAGTACTCTGATCTTTATGTTTAAACTTCAAGTACCCCAATCTTAGTCCTTTACTTAACATCTGCAGAACTCATTTGCATCTATAAAACGGGGGAAAAAATTCTTCCTAATTTATTACAACACTTAATGTGAGATATAGTGTGAAAAACATTGACCAATACAAGCATTTAAATCTTCCTTATCTTCCCTTCTTCTCCAATTTGAATGGTAAACTCATTTACAATAGAACATGGAATGTTAATGCCCTGTATTTTACCAACCTTCATGGAATCTATCATAGGGCCTTACACATGATAAATGTGCAATAAAAGAGTTCAATCAACATTCTTTATTAAGTACCTAAAAAAATGCAACAAGTATTTTTAAAAAACCAAGGGCTTTGGGGATGTTTTGACTCAATTCTTACATTGGACATTGTTTTCAGGATGTCTCTGCTACCAGATTCTTTTCACTTATTTAATTACAATTCTGAAGTGCTTTTCCAATCATTCCCTTTAGTTACATTTGTAAAGCTTTTAATAGTTGACAAAGTGCTTCTACATCCATTTGATCTTACAATTGCACTACAAAGTTAAAAGAGCAGGAATCATTAGAAAACTGAAGTAGGAGACAAAATGGCCTTTCAGAAGTAGAACTACTAATAAGTGACAGACCTGATCCTCTAAGTCTGGGCTCAGAGCAGTTTTCACCACATTATGCTGATTCCTCAAAGTAAGAGTTCTTTGTTCTGATGTTGTATTTTGAGATATTTTTTCTATTTTCCTACAGCTTCAACCTCAGCTATGTGCCCATGTTAGCTTGCCTTTATCTAGGTATTTTCTCATGGGTATCTATTTATAATATGGCACTCAAAAATGTGTTGAGTGATTGGGCACATTTGTTCAACCTTTGGGCAGTTTTTTTTTTTTTTTTCCCCACTCCCTCTTGATTGTTTTGCTATATCCAAGTTCTAAAGTGCTGATAGAGTTTGAAACTCTTAACTTGTAAGAAAGGTACTTGCCATCTTCTTAGAGTTCAACTACAGATGCTCTAAGATGAAAATAGACAAGCTTACAATGCCTCCAGGCTTCCAACTAGAGATTTCAAATATTTCTAATTTCTTCAATTTAGCTTCATTTAAATTTTACTGAGAGGTAATTGCACTGAATTAATATAGTTACAATTATGCTGAAATAAATCCATTAACATCTTGAAAATTCTTATTAATCTAGCAGCAACGTTATGGATAAAAACAGAAATACATCCTCTATTTGGAGTGTACATTAATATAATAAGAATGCTAGAGTTAATTTCGCCAGGATATGAATTTCTTGAGACAAGAAACTAAGACTTAATTTTCTGGCTCTAAAGTGTTGTTTTCAGTACATGAAGATAATATTTACATGCAAAAGTACCTGGATCCACTAGTCCATATAACCATTTCATAAAAAGGGACTTGATGACACAGTCATGTTTTTTATGTACTTGTTTGCTTTTTAATATCTCTCTATTTTCTCTTCCATAAACATACTTGAGACAAGGAATGTGTCACCCACTCCCCTACTTTTAACTTTATACCCAGCACAGTTCTTAGAATTCAGTAAATATGTTCAATAAACTGCTGAAATGACTATGATGGCAACCACAACAATGACAGTGATGATGATTATACTAAACCACCAGTAATAGTGTATTTCCTTTTAATATACTATGTAGCTTAAAATGGTGTGTGACACATAGATCTTAAAATTAACTAGAAATGTGTCCTTAAGCTACCCAAAGTGCAATCTAAACCCTGACTCTTTAAACATCAAATATGCCATTTATCTGCATCTATATTTTGATAAGTATTGCCCATCAACATTTATTCATTCAATAATTATTTACAAAGTTCCAGCTGTCTGAGATTATATATATATATTTTCTTTATTTCTTGAATAAGAGAAATATAGAGAGAGAAACAGTCCTGACAGAGTCCCCACACTGTGATCCACCTTCTGCCTCAGCCAGCCTCATGCACAGCCAACGTGAAAAGGGAGGCTCCATGATATAAAACTGAGACTTGCTTGCTTAGTCCAAGTGCTTCACCACTGTACCACTCTCTGGCCCTAGTTATTGTTCCTATTTAATGGTGTGAGATTGAAGACAATGAATTCCCAGTAGGACTGGAATTCTGGCGGTCACAACCATACCATGAATAATGTGACTCCATAAAACATCTACTTTCAATTTATGAACTCCATTTCCCTAGGTAAAAATATATTAGAAGTTGAGATTATAATATTAAGGAATATTTATTTTCACAAATAAAGTATGAACAAAATTTGCCATACTGCTAGTTCCCAAGGACAGAATATTCAAAACTAAAATACCAGTGCTATTATTACACGTTTATGTTAGCATTGGCATTGACTACCAATTTGTTGACTTTTGAAACTTATTAGGAGACTATGTATTACTCTCAATATTTCCATGGTTTTCTAATAGTTATTTTACCTCAGTGAGCTTTGATTTCCTTGTGTATAAAATAAAAGTACACTGCACAGAGCAATGGTGGAGTGCTGAATTTAAAAAAAACTGGATCACACATGGCTCACCATGGTTTGAATGCTGTACCCCAGTGGCTTGAAAAACACACCAGGTGTATGCATGTGTATATACTCAGGATCCTGACAGGAAGGAGTGGAGTGAAGGGAAGCAGTCTTACCATGCCCTACTAAGGGATTCTCTCTTCTTTCCCTTCCCCCCACGCACACACAGATATATGGTTCCTGGCACACAAAAATTAAAATAAAAAAGTAAAATTACTATCTGTCTATATCACAAGATCATTATAAGAGACAGGCAGCAATGCTTGAAAAAAACTTTAAAATACTGCACTGATATAAATGATAATTGATTAATTTTATTATCCATCTCCCCCATATCCAGGGTATTGCCTGAAGAGCGGGTCTGCCTCTTTAATGTTATCAGTAGATAAATTTTCCCTATCTGTGTTTCCAGCAGCAGTTGGCAGTAAACTAAATGTCAACTCTTCTTCATTTTGACTCTCAGGTGAGGTTGGACAGATACTGTGCATGCTGTATGATAGATACATCTGAGAGATACTCCAATCAGAACTCCCTTATCTGAGAGCAGTCCCTTCTCTAATCCATAGAAGAAGATTCTGATTCCAACTTTTCCCCAGGTGACTTCACTGTTCAGAAATGGGACTATTTCAGATGAATTGATGCATGTTTCTAAAATAGAGACCGAATCCTGAAATATTTCATAGAGGAGACAAAGATGGAGTTAAGCTGGTCCTCACAATGGAGTATACCCTCAGACTGGAAAACCACTGGAAACCAGAGGAGCCGCCCTCCCCGAGGTCAGGGCTTCAGATTAACTTCCTATTCCTCTATCACTGCACACTGCCTCCATCTTATCAGGGTTGTGAATTATCCAGGCACAGCCAACCCAACCTCAAGTTAACAAGTGTCCATTTGTTATAATCTTATAAACTAGTCCAAAGATAGAAATACTAGGGATAATAAATACTATCCTAATAAGCTTCAGTAACAACAAACTGGCTGGCAATGCAGATTAATACAAATGTGTGACGAGATGACATCGACGTTCAATGCATTTAATGCTTTGTTCAGTTTGAATGCTTTGGGACCACAGTGTTAGGGCTATAGTGTAATAGTTAAGAGTGGCTAAAGCTCCATTGTCCATTTGTATAGGGTCAAATCCTAACACTACCAGTTAACACAATTTGACATTCATTGGATAATGTCTTAGTTTCCACACTTATAAAGTGGGTAAAAATAGTACCTACTTCATAAAATTGTTGCAAAATTTGTGTGTTAATAACAGCTAAAAGGACTGGTCCTATGACCTAGTGAATAGGGGAATTGGATCCCATATGGCCAACTGCATGATTCAAAGCTTAAAAGTCATGCCAGGCACATGTGCATGCATGCCCCAAATCCCAATAGTTTAAAGAAATGTAGAAGGGATTGCAGTGTGACCATTCCCCGCTGTAGGGTGCTTTCTCATTTCCTCCTCTCCCTTTCCTTCTCTCTCTCCATCTTCCTCTTCTCCTCCCACTTTCTCTCCCTCTTTCTCTCTGGTTAGCACATATGCTCACTGGTTTGTGAACAAACAGACACAAATATGATAATAATAACTAAAACCACTTAATTCAGTGACTGGAGCATTTAGTACCCTGTTACTGTCAATGGTAATTGTTACTCTTCAGTGGCTGTTCCCTTCCATACCCAGAAGGGACTGACAGCTCTTTGAAAAGCTCCCTATCATGAGACAGTGAAGTATAGCTTATAAACTAAGTACTTTGAACAGAAAGATAGACAACAATCTAGAGTGATAGAAAAGTGCCCAAAGATTCTTCAACCAGAACTTGTATTCCATGATCCCAGAGAATTAAACAAAGGATAGACAATTGTTCCAAGTGGTACCAAAGATACATTGGCTTTCCCAGAAATATGGCTGGGAGAAAAGAATCCAGTGAATCTTATCTGGGCCTGAAATCATTGTATCTACCTGAAACCAACAAATCAATTCTTATGCCCCAACCATAAAATGAAGAGATCGGACTAGATTGTTCTCAGTGATCACCTCCAGTTCTGACACTCTAATCCCTTGCTGAGTGCTCTGATGTGCAGTGATACAATATGGAAATTGCCAGTGCAGGTAAGTGAAACTTCAACATGAACTGTGCAGATAGCTGGCGATTACACAATGGGAAATGTCGAGAAAATAACCTTATGGAGTGGAAAGTATTGGATTGTCTGATTATGACTTACTCTCCAATATGAAGATATAACCATGCTTGGCCGCTCAAGGGTGAAAATGTGGTAATGTGTTAAAATGCTAATGAAATTGGAATCCTATAATAGATGTTTAGAACAGTTTAGGTTACCAAGACATGGGAAGTTAGAGAGCATAGCTCATAAATCCTGATGATAAGGCCAAACTCCTCAGAACATTCAAGGCCTTTTATAGCCTGATTCCAAGTTGCCTTTTCAAGCTCATCATCCCTCACACACCCTCATGCACCCTGTGTTCAATCCATAATGAGCCATTTGACATTCTCCACACACAGCAGGCTTCTCTGTGCCGTATGCACAGAAATTCTGTTGCTTCCACCCCCGTATTTCATGTCGCTCCATCCTACTGTCGTCATCTATTCCAAGTCATCATCACTCACCTCATAGGATTACTCAGAGGGTTTCTTGACTGGTCAACCTGCCCCTACTCTCTGTTCACGCTAATCTATTGTCCTTGTGACCACCAGCATATTTTTCTTAATCATATATTCAATCATATCTACCTTGTTTAAAATTTTCAAATACTTTTTTTGTTGCCTCTAAGACAATTTCAAATTTTTCAGTGTGGTTTCAGAGACCTTTCATGATCTAGCACTGCTTTCAGCTTAACCTACTTCCTGTGCTTCCTTGTATGACACACTCCAGGCTTCCTGACAGAATTTCACTTTCCCAGAAAAGATGACTTCTTTTTCACTCCAGGGTTCCCTAATGCTGATCCCTCTGCCTGCAATCTAACTCTCTCTCCACTCCTTGCCTCATGCACTTCCACAAAGTGAGGCTTCCTCTCACCAGTAAGGTTAGATTAAGTCCCCTGGCTCTGTGCCCTGTCTCTTGCACTTTTGCTGTTGTAATATTTCTGCCTTATTGTAGCTATCCATTGTATAATGCTATCTCCTTTGCTTAAATTCCCCTGCCTTAGGCAATTTCTCTATTGTCCAAGCTCAGTTCAAATGTCACTACGTTGGGAAAAACTTTCCCATTCCCACCAGTTCACTCCTTATTTCCCCTTTGTTGCCTTCATGGAATTCATACAGAGCAGCTCTGTTTGTCACAGCAAATCCTGCTGCCAAAAATTAGAACCTTACTTTAGCAAGCATTCATTGATCTACCATAGGCAGAGACATGATTGTGTTGTCTGAAAAGTCATGATATATTTTTCAATGTTTTTCTATGCAAAACTGTGTCATGACTTTCCCAACAACCCAATATTTCTGTGGCAATGCAGAAAATTAAGGAGAAACTCAGTTTCCAAAATAATTAGTTACTAAAATAAATGCCAGAGTGTAACCCTAGGGCAAGACTGGACGGGAAAAGATATTTTACACACATATACATACACACTTCTTTAATACTCCAGATGATTAATCTTAGAGATGGCCATTGAGTCTTCCTGAATGTGTGTGAGTATTTGAATTTTCATTCTCCTTGCCAAGAAGTAATAATTCTACATATTCCATGTTTAAAGCTCTCAGTAAGATGTGGCCAAGAGTATAAATGTTACTTCCCTTTCTTTAAAAATATAATGATCTTCCTGTTGCAATATTAATCAATAACTAATTTCATAGTTGGACAACTGTTTTTAATGACCTAGTACTTTGGAGGCATTGTAGCACAGTCTCCAGAACATTCCCTGAAGGACCTGTCACCAAAAGGGCAAATTCATTTACTTGTCATAAAGCTGGAGCCAAAAGCCTCATTACACTAATTAAGGAAAGACGCATTTGGGTCTTCATTGGTTGAGAGCTACAACGTCTCATGTCTAGACCTGAAACAGGAATAAAATGGAGCTACTCACTCAAAGCATTTGGGATAATAATGATGATGATGATGAAAGGGCCACAAATCATGTTATTTGTGAAGCCATGAGTATCTGTTTACATTTGAATATTTCTTAAAGAATACATCTACACTGTCTTGGTGGTAGAATCAAAACCAGGAATTTTCCAGACCTCTTCTTCTCATGAGTTTATTCATCTTCAGGAACCTTATCTTCTTTCAGGTGGCCTTTTAAATGAGTATTTTGAGTCTCTGAAGAACTGAACTACATACTCGCCTTGTCTTCAATTACTCTTCTAGAATAGATTGAATGAATTTGTCAATGAACAATTCTTGGGTCACTCTTGCTAATGGTGACATCCCTGATGTATGTGTTTCAAGCAACTGATATTTAGACTGAAATTAGGCAAAAATGTATTAACTACCTATTATGTCCCAGGTCCCATCCTTTAGCATATACCAAAATTCTCAAAATCACCCTGAGAAAACATTTTTTAAAATCTTTATTGTATTGATGAGAAAATCAAACTTTAACAAGTTAAAGTGAGCTGAGATTTTAAATATAAAACCTCTACCTCACTGCTCTTTCTGCTACACCTCAGCAGCTCATCATTTTTCTCAATAGTCTTCCTTCTATGTTATGTATACTCTCTATCATCAATCTATCTCTCATCTCATTATTATCAAAAGTAATTCCCTCAGAGTCATCTTGGTTTTCAGTTGGCTAAACTTAAAGAAAGCAGTCCAACTTGCAGCTCTTGTCTTTTCATTCTTTTCAGAAAAGTCCATTAGAATAGTTCCTTCTTTTCAGTGAAGAGGACATATTATACATGTTGAACACATTTCACACTTTCCAATCGTCATCCATTTGTTCACAATTTTTCCTCCACCTAAAATGCCTCTTTCACCAATAATCAATATTAGAGATCCTTTTAGTCTTCTAAGTCCATTCTAATGTTTCTGTCTCTCCAAAGTTCATCTTGAGTCTCATTCTCTACATTCTGAAAATATCAATCCCTTCTTCTCTTGAAATCCCCCTACTATGTTATTTGGATTTATTCTGTGACTGTTACCTCTGCCTACCGTGAATTATATGTGTGCCTGACTTATATTCCTGCTAAACTTTAAACTTTCTAAGTACAAATTCAGCATCTAACTTTCCCCATCTGTGCACTGTTAGATCCCTGGATTCCCTCCCACTTTGCTCTATTATTAAAGACTCAACAAGTGTTTCCTACCCATTTGAAGCTCTAGGGAAGAGCTACATTCCCATGCCCCATGGCCAACCCTACAAAGCAAACAGATTAGCCAGACTCCATGGAGCCCCGTTTGCTTTGCAATGTCCCTTCAATAGTCCTGCATTTAGCTCTGCATGGGAGGAAAGGCGATGCCAACCTGAAAATGAGATATCTACATCAGTCAATTGTGAGCCAAGGGCTATGATGTTGAAAATATTATTTGTGAAAGAAGTATTACCCTGCAATGGAAATAAAAGCTCCTAGATTCTGAGAGGAATACCAATGCTCTGTCTCCCAAAGGAAAAAAAAAATATTATTTTCCTACTGCAGATTTTATTGTTTTCCAAAATCAGATAGGGCTTAGTAGCTGTTAGAACACTCTCAGCAACACCCCATTTCAGTCTGTGTGTTAACTCATTGAGATCTGACAGGTGTCTTTCCTCTGTCTCCTCTCTCCCACCCTCCCTCACACCTTTCTTTCTTCTTACCTTTCCTTTCTCCTTTCCTCACCTCCTTCTTCTTCCCTTCCTTCCTTTACATAATTCTGCATTAGAAAATCAAGTGATATTTGGGTGCTATTAAGGTAGTTTTAAACCATATGACCAGAGAATTTGGGACTTTTCAAATACTGCCCCAAATCCCTCATTACAAAGTACCTGACAAAATATGAAGCAAAGTTACACTGTAGTTAGCTCTGGCTTTAGCCCAAATCCTAATGTCGAAAACTCTAGTAAATTAGACCCAATCTTTGCTTTTTCCTAATCTTGTTAGTCCTACATAGTTTTAGATCAAAACAAGCTATAGAGCTCACTTTGTTTCATGACCAGTAACAGCCAAAGGCAATCCTGAATCTTCCCTCTAAGAGATGAGGAATAGCTGATCCAATCTACCCTTGCTGTAACTAGGAAGGGAGAAATGAAACTGAGTTACCATCACAATGACTCATTTTAAAAATAGCATTTTTTTAAAAAAAGATTCACTCAATAAAACAAAAAGAACAAGACAAAACAAACAAAAATATAGCCCAAACTTACATATGACCAATCAAGGTCAGGGATACTTCCCTTCAGAATGGGAGGAAATGCTCCATCTTAATTTGTTAAGGAGAGCCCTTAATTTTTTTCCAGAGATCAATAGTCCTGCTCCATGCCAAGTGCCATGCTAGACTCTAGAGACTCAAAAATAAACAAAACCAAAGGACTCTGTCCTGGAAGAATTCTCATTCTAATGAGGAAAGTTGACAAGTAAATAATCCCAAATCTATGTGATGAGTTACAGTAGAAACAGAACTGATATTGAACTGGTGGATACTGACTGGTACAACCACACAGATTGGTAAAATACTGAAATGCTCTGAGTTCTCTTATAAAGACTTGACTCTCTGAGTAACATTGAGACTCATCCTCACTGCTCTTACCAAGAATGGTCCCTCTCTGCCTCAGACTTCAGCATCCAGCACTGGCCTCCAGGATCCTATTCAGATCAAGAGTTGGTAAATATTATGATTGGTCAGTGCTTAGAATAACCCCAGAACACAGGTAGGTGCAAAGTGCAACTATAAGATAAAGGAGGGAAAATTACTCCTGACTGGAGAGATTTGACTCTTACAAAATATGGGTCGATTCACAGAAGAGAGGATACTTGTGCCAAGGCTTGAAGACTGAAGGGGAGTTCACTAGATGGACTTCACAGGCAAAGCATACAACATGTGTCAAGACAAAGAACAGAATCCTTTGTAATGAAAATGGAATTAACTCAATGGATCTTAGGAGCAATATAATCAGAGAGAATTACATAAAGGGGAGGATGGGAGCAGAAGATGGTTCTGAGAATTAAATCAAGGATCTAGCATGCCTTCCACTTAAGGGTAATAGGAAGTTTTAATAAGGCTATAGCATGACAGTTGCTTCCATAGTGATACAAATCATGAGAAAAACATAAACCTTGTTTCATATTTGACTTACAATGGGGTTACATCCTGATAAACCCATATTAAGTTGAAAATATTGTGAGTCAAAAATGTATTTAGTACATCTAACCTAACAAACATCATAGCTTAGCATAGCCTACCTTAAATATGCTCAGGACGCTTAGATTAGCTGATAGTTGGACAAAATCATCAAATGCAAAGCCCATTTTATAATAAAGTGCTGAATATCTCATGCAATTTTATTTATTTATTTATTTATTTATTTATCTATTTAAAACTGACAGATTTTTGCTTCAGGGTGCATGCACTCTCCAGATAGAGAGAGACAGAAAAATAGAAAGTGAGAAATCACCCCCCAGAGGTAATGGCCAGATTTATGGCATGCCCTCATGCACATGCACCTGGTAAGAGTTTCAAGTTGCCACGTCTGGGACTCAAACCACCATCAAGCCATGTAGGAGGCCAGCACCTTAACCACCATGCTACCGGCTGATCCCTTCACGTAATTTATTTAATACTGTATTGAAGGTGAAAAATATAATGATTTTATAGGTACTAAAAGTATGGTTTCTACTGAATATGTGTCACTTTCAGATCATCAAAATGTTTATGAAAAGGTATATTAAAACTTCATAAGTCAAAGACTGTTTCTGTTACGTATTGATATGTGCGATTATTTATTTTATTAAATTAAAGGTTCTTTTTTGGCAAATTTTTGCGGTAATCACAATACAAAATTTAGAGCATGGTTCTCCATTCAGCTCAATAGCCTCACAGACATTGGGCAGCATGTAAGAGAGGGAACTGAGGTTCATGTAGATATTGCTTCCAGTCCTTCACACAGAGGAGGTGCTCAGTGCTCTCCACACTTACTAATCATTATTCCCTATCAATCTTCATCTTTCTGAAACAAAGTGCTATTCTCTCCAGAGGATATAATTAATGCTTTCCTTCCCCTTGGCCATTTTAATCACTGTTCTCTAACTACATCTATCTCACTATCATTTGGAAGTACAGCAGCCAGAGCCCCAGAAACACACCTTCCCTCTGCAAAGGGAAACAACTGGTCTCTGTCTTATGACCAACACTTACCAAACTCAGACCAAGTTTAATTAAGTACGTATAGCATATCAGACACTGTGAGATAGATGTTTATGTTCCAAGAGCAAAAGGGATAGGCACTACCTTGACAATCTTTAGATATAAAAGAGGTACAAACAGGTGAATCTGTGTTTCTACATAAAAGAAGTACTAATGGGTGAATCTGCATTTCTACCATTTTTACAGGTACATGTGGTCTTTGCCCCAAGGATATTAACTTAGAACAGTGTCTCTAAGGTAGAGTTTGTTTTCCCAAGTGTGTCTAGTGGATTACTAGTGGGTTACTTCAGTGTTAATAGGTGACACATAAGCAAAAAGATTTGCTGATGAATTACATTAGAAAATCACTGGGTAGACAATTACCTTTCCTGTAGAACTTTCATTAGCTTTTATGAAGCATATGCACGTGTGGCTATCAACAGGGAAAAGGTCTCCTAAATTCAAATGATCAGAAAAACATTTACTGAAGATGGTCTCAAGGAAGATGGGCTTCCAAGAGTGCATTTGGGACAATGCTAATCGGTCCTTCCCTGGATAAGGAGTAAACCCATAACTTTAGGAGCATTTCTTGGAATATTTCTTCTAGTATCATTTCTTTACATCCATTTATGTTGGAGCCCATATGACCTCATGAGTTAATTCCTCCTGTCTCATGGGGGTCTTCTTACAGTGGGTCATAAAATCTTGGCATTTCACTAGCTAGAAGGGTTGGTGCCATCATAACTGGAGACTCCACTGCAAATATACATTCGTTTTTCTAAATTGTTCAAAAATTTCAATTCTATGAGAACCAGCAGTTAGCGTAATGGCTATGTCACTGGATTCCCACGTAGTCGACCGCGGTTCGTGTCCCGGACCCGGTGGCTTAAAACTCACGCCAGGCGCGTGTGCGTGCGTGCCCAAGATCCCGAGAGGAGAATGGAGGAGAAGGGATTGCGGCGTGACCATCCCCCCTGGGGGGTGATTTCTCGCTTTCTGTCTCTATGTCTCTGTCTATCTGGCGAGCGCACGCGCCCTACAGTGAAAATCTCTCAAAAAAAAAAAATTTCAATTCTAGCAATGATCTCTTCTTTTTAAGAAGGGGAGGTGTGTGTGTGTGTGTGTGTGTGTGTGTGTTTATGTCGAATACTTTCTTTTAATTCTTAAGCTAGAAAACACTTATTCCATTTGTTTCCATTTTCTAAAGTATGACATATTATACTCCCTAAACTATTGTGCTCTTAGCTATCCTAAGAAAACCTGTTTTATGATAATGGAATCCGTAGGTCCTTGCTAAATTCTTAGTTTTGATAAAATTCTTCCTTAGCAGAATGAAGGTACAGTAAGTTCTATAAATCAACATTTAGAAAATGATATTCTATGCTGGCATTCCTTTTGGAAATTGATGTTTTATTTGGGTGAAAGACATCTGCTGAATTTCTTAAAAGCAGTTGACTTGTCTAAAGAGGTCAGCTATTGTTGATGAATCTCTTTGTCCTTCTTTTTCTCATTTTTATGGTATTATCATTATGGTTTTTTTTTAAATACATTTGATCACTATATATAATTTGGCTTGCAAAGAGATTTATCCAACATAAAATTCGCTTCAGACAAGTCCAGTTGAGAATGCTATACTTATTATCATCAAGTAATACACCACTATCGTGTCTCACAAAAGTCTTCCTTCTCTATTTTTTCCCCTAATTTTCTTCCCCATACTCAAATATCTTTGTTCTTCAGAGCAGTTTTAGCAGTTTCTTTATGTGCTATGGGGCTTTCCTTGAAGGTAACCATTAAAAGGAATGTTGTAATTCAATTATTCTAGAGTATTCACTGAGTACTCTCTATTGTTCACTTGCTATCTTTCTCTATCCTCTTCTCTTCACTTACCCCATTCCACACTGTCCTATTCTCATTAAGTACCTTCACTGTTTTTATGTCCTCCAATTTTTTGCTCTCTATTATAGAGTGCGGATAGTTGGTATATATTGAGTGGATACATACAATATCTTTCTTTCATAGCCTGGCTTACTTCACTCAGCAATAGATCCTCCATATCTGACCATTTTCTATCAAATTCCAGGGCCTTGTTATTTTTTATGGCTGAGTAGTATTCCATAGAGTATATATACCACACTTTTCCAATCCATTCATCAGTTTGTGGACATTTAGGTTGGTTCCATGTCTTGGCAATTGTGAATAATGCTGCAATAAACATTGATGTGCAAGCACTTTTCTGACTGAGCATTCTCCTGTCTTTTGGGTAAATACCCAGAAGTGGGATTGCTGGATCAAATGGTAGTTCTATTTGTAGATCTTTGAGGAACCTCCATATTGTTCTCCACAGTGGTTGAACTAGTTTACATTCCCACCAACAGTGTAGGAGGGTTCCCTTTTCACCACATCCCCGCCAACACTTATCACTTTTTATATTCTTAATCTTTGCCATTCTGACAGGGGTTAGGTGGTATCTCATTGTGGTTTTTATCTGCATTTCCCTTATGATGAGGGATGTTGAGCATTTCCTCATATGCTTTTTGGCTGTTCGTATGTCTTCCTTAGAGAGACTTTTGTTCAGCTCACTTTCCCATCTTTTAATCGGGTTAATCATTTTTTTTCGCATAAGGCACTTGAGTTCCCTATGTATTCTCGTTATCAGTCCCTTGTCTGAGGCATATTTAACAAAAATATTTTCCCATTCTGAGGGTTGTCGGTTCACACTTGTTACTGTGTCCTTTGCTGTGCAGAAACTTCTTAGTCTAATATAGTCCCACTTGTCTATTTTAGGGATTATTGCCTGTGCTTTGGGAGTCTTATTTAAGAAGTCTTTGCCTACTCCAATGTCTCCCAGAGTTTCCCCAGCATTTTCCACAAGTAGTTTTATTGTCTGAGGTCTTAGGTTCAGATCTTTGATCCATTTTGAGTTGACTGTTGTTAATGGTGAAAGATGGGGGTTCAGTTTCATCTTTCTGCAGGTGGATACCCAGTTTTTCCAGCACCATTTACTAAAGAGGTTTTCCTTTTCCCAATGGATTGACTGATATCCTTTGTCAAAGATCAGTTGGCTATAAGCTTTGGGAGTTATTTCTGGGGTCTCTATTCTCTTCCATTGGTCCACATGTCTGTTTTTATGCCAATACCATGCTGTTTTGATGACCACAGCTTTATAGTATATCTTGGGATCAGGGAGTGATATGCCTCCTACTCCATTCTTCTTACGCAGGATTGCTTTTGCAATACGAGGTCTTTTATGGTTCCAGACAAATTCTATAATTGTCTTTTCTAGATCTCTGAAGAATATCTCTGGTATTTTGATTGGAATTGCATTAAACATGTAGATTAATTTGGGTAGAATTGCCATTTTGATTATGTTAATTCTACCAATCCAGGAGCATGGGATGTCCTTCCACTTTTTTATGTCACTTTCAATGTCTTTTTTAAGATTCTCGTAGTTTTCTTTATAAAGGTCTTTGACTTTCTTAGTTAGGTTTATCCCTAGATATCTTATACATCTTGTGGCTACGGTGAAAGGGATTCCTTTCTTCAGCTCTGCTTCATTCAACTTGTTGTTCATAAATAGAAATGCTATAGATTTTTGGATATTGATTTTGTATCCTGCCACCTTACTGTATTCACTTATTACTTCAAGCAGTTTTTTCATGGATACCTTTGGGTCTTCTAAGTATACCATCATGTCATCTGCAAATAAAGATATTTTCAACTCTTCTTTGCCTATTCGAATGCCTTTAATACTGTTCTCTTCTCTGATTGCAATAGCTAAGACTTCCAGTACTATATTAAAGAGCAGTGGAGAAAGTGGGCAGCCTTGCCTAGTACCTGTTTTCAGAGGAAAAGCTTTCAGCTTTTCCCCATTCAGTATAATATTAGCTGTAGGTTTTTCATAGATTGCTTTTATTGTGTTCAGAAATGACCCTTCTATACCAATCTTACTGAGAGTCTTAATCATAAAAGGATGTTGTATTTTATCAAACGCTTTCTCCGCATCAATTGAGATGATCATATGGTTTTTATCTTTCTTTCTGTTAATGTGGTGTATTACATTTATGGTCTTGCGTATATTGAACCACCCTTGCATCCCTGGTATAAAGCCTACCTGGTCGTGATGAATGATCTTTGTTATATGTTGTTGGATACGATTTGCGAGTATCTTGTTGAGAATTTTCGCATCTATATTCATCAATGATATTGGTCTGTAGTTTTCCTTTTTTGTCATATCCTTATCTGTTTTGGGGATGAGGATGATGGAGGCTTCATAAAATGAATTTGGAAGGTTTCCTTCCTTTTGAATCTTTAGAAATAATTTTAGTAAGATAGGGGTTAATTCTTCCTTGAAAGTTTTACTATTTTTATTGCTTTTATGCCCTCCAAATTTTCTATCTCTACCATAAAGTGCAGATAGTCGGTATACATTAAGTAGATACATACAATATCTTTTGTTCATATCTTGGCTTGCTTAACTCAGCAATAGATCTTCCATATTCAACCACTTTCTATCAAATGCCAGGATCTTGTGTTTTGTTTTGTTTTGTTTTTTTATGGCTCAATAGTATTCCATAGAGTATATGTGCCACACTTTTTCCATCCATTCACCTGTTTGTGGACATTTGGGTTGGTTTCATGTCTTAGCGATTGTGAATAATGCTGCAATAAACATTGATGTGCAAGCACTTTTCTGACTGAACATTCTCCTGTCCTTTGGGTAGATAGCCAGAAGTGGGATTGCTGGATCAAATGGTAGTTCTATTTGCAGATCTTTGAGGTAAATCGTTCTTAAAACTGCAGTTTTTATTTTTGAGGGCCAGCGTGGCTAATGAAAACTCAATAGGTTTGTGAAACTAACAAATGTCATTTTCTTTTTTTAAAAAAAAAATGTTCATAGCACTTTTATTCATAATAGCTCACAATGAAAACAACACAAATGTCCATCAAAATGTGAATACAAAACTAAATTAGATTACAAGTATATGGTGGAATAGTACTAACCAGTTAAAGAACAGGAGCAGCCCCATTGCTCAGCAGTTAAGCTCTGTGCATAGGGAGCTGGATCCCACATGGCTGACCATGGTTCAAATCTCAGCTCCTGCAACTTGGAGAACATGCCAGGAACATGTTTGTGCATACCCAGAATCATGAAAGGATGGGAAAATGGAGGAAAAATTATCTCAGTTTTGCCTGTTCCACACAAACATCTACTGAGAGACTACAAGACAGAGAACAAAAGATTGACTAATGGTTCTGAAATCCATGAACAGCTCCTTTAGCTGTAATCACAGAGAAGCAGCCTTCATGATCCAGGTACCTTCTACCAGCTTCTTGGAACCACAATAATGTTACTGCAGAAGCTGAGATGGAATGGGGTGGGGGAAGGTGGCAGTCCAGGGATCTATTTTAATGAGGAATGAATTTCCTCTTAATGTAGACTAGCAGTTGTCTAACATGACTGATTGTCTAACTTCACAATTATCTGGTAAGGGTGTGAAAACAGACCTTGTTGGGCTTCATCCCCAGAGATTCTGATTCAGTAGGTCTAGGGTAGGGCCTCCTAATGAGCAGCTCTAATAAGATCCCAGGTGCTTCTGATGCTGATCCGAGGACCCCTCTTTTCCACATTGTGAAAGTGTCTTAGTCACTGAAGTTGTTCCAGCTGCACAGCAACTAGTAAGAAAAACTATTTAGGACACTGATTTCAGAGTGGGAAGGTAGAGGAGTTGGCTCTGTTGGATGGAATTGATATTTTTGAGAACTTCCTCATATACCAGGAGTTTTTTACATACATTGGTTCATTTAACACAACCGTGTACCTCAGGTTTGCATGCATTAAAGTGAAGAGCGACTCATTATCCAGGGAACAAAAAGAGCTCTTTCTTTTTTTTATGGTTGAGTAGTGTTCTACATGAAAAGTTTTCTGTCAATGATAATATATATAATAATTCTTTAACTTCATTGATATGCATGGCATTCATGGTAGGAAAAGCTATGCTGTACACTGTGAAGATGTACAGTGATTGAATGTAAATTTAAAAATGTAAAACAAATAAAAAACTTTATTTTTAAAATAATTAAAAATTAAATAAAAAATAAATAAGCTATATGGAAGGGCCAGCAGGTGGCATGATACTTGGGGTGCTGGATTTCTACACGGCCGACTGCAGTTTAAGTCCCATACCTGGTGGCTTGTTTTTTTCTCTCTCTCTCTGATGAGCACATATGCCCTATAGCAAATTGAAATAATAATTATTATAAATTAAATATTTCTAAAATTTTTAACTATATAGATACGAGAAAAAAAAGAGCTGTTTTCCTCTCAAAAGATTTAAATACCATTTCCTCACTATCCATTTGTATAAAAATACATAATGCTCTCTTATTTTTAACACAGGTATGTATTAAATGCTTCTTGAGATTCAACTCTAAGTAATTGGAGGAGGCTGGGTTGTCTCACTTATAAGATAAAAATAACGAAAGTCACCACTTAGAAAAACTGTACTTTCATAGGAATAAGTGTTAATGCATTTGAAGCTTCTCTACAGCATCCTACTCAAAGTGGGCGCCATGATTATTGCCACCTAAGGTTCCACAATTTTTTGAACATCTTCTGTCCTTTCAGATCATAAGCTTTGCATATGATTAAAGGAGAATTTGGTACTTTTTTTAAGCCTCATTCTTTTGCTAAATGGCTTATGCTCAGTACATTTTACTGAATAAATTGACCCTTGACTTATGCAGGTAGGGCACATGTCCACAAGTGAGTAAAGTAACCCAAAGTCCCCTTCTCCCCTATAAGATTTCCTGTCTGTTTTAGAATCCATGTTAAAAATACAACAGTACCGAAAAGAGACTGTGTCATTTCATTATCATCTTCTCACCAGTTACTTCAAAATCACATGGACTCCAAGGTCTGACCTCCACCTTTGTTAGGAAGGGGGCAGCAGAGTAGAAACCTGGGTGGAGAATGCTGGGGAAAGCAGACCTCGTTGGAGCAGGGAAGGAGAGAGTCCTGGGTAAGAAAAGGCCAACTTAAATGCGCAGAGAAGCCTATGTAAAAGAGTAGGAAATAAAAGGGCTCTGAAGCCAAATTCTTTCCTAGAGAACTGCCTTTGCTGTGGGAATCTAAGGTCAAATTACTATTTTCTTCCTCCAGCAAGCGCTTCATTCAGAATTGTAGACCAGGGGCCTGAGGGATTTAGAGTTCCTCTTATTAATTCACAAATATCTTTTTTAAAAAGAATTATTTATTTAGGAACCAGCAGTTAGCATAATGGCTGTCACTGGACTCCCATATAGTCGACTGTGGTTCGAGTCCCAGACCCGATGTTTTAAACTCACACCAGGTTCGTGTACATGCGTGCCCAAGATCCCGAGAGGAGAATGGAGGAGAAGGGATTGCAACGTGGCCATCCCCCTGGGAGATGATTTCTTGCTTTCTGTCTCTCTGTCTCTCTCTGTCTTTCTGGCGAGCACACGCGCCCTTATAGAAAAATACCTCTACAAAAAAAAAAAAATATTTATTTAATTTTATTTATTCATTCATTTATTCTAATTTGACCAGAAAGAGAGAGAGAGAGAAAGTGAAAAAGCAAACCACCAGGTCTAGGACTTGAGTCATGGTCGGCCAGGTGAGAGTGTTCAGCACCTGAACTACCATGCCACCTGCTGGTCCCCAATCCATAAATATCTTTTACCAAATACTTGTCAATTACTCTGATCACCTTGATTAGACTCTTCCTGAACAAGCCCAAAGCTCAGGAGTCTATTCCATCAAGGGACCACCCAGGCAATTTAAACATTATTGTATCAGTGATTATCAGCATTGTGAATAAAGTTACTATTTCTTGGGAATTCTGCCTCAGTCATGGAGTGAGCTGTGGTAAGTATACGATCTCATTTCACCCTCATCACTACAAGTTGAGGATGATGTCAGCAAACTCAGGTTTGGTGTTTGGTTGGCCAGAACCTCAGGAATCAGAATGCATGGAATAAGTTGCTGGACCTTGGGGTAGGTCATATAAATTTTAAGCACTATTTTGTCATCTCTAAATGGAGATACTAATCACCTTATTTTGAGTCTTCTGTAAGATAACGTAGGGTGGGTGAAATGATTACCAGAGTGTCTAGTAGATAATAAGCCCCCAATCTGCAGGTCAGAGAATGTTGACAGCATAACAGAGATCACAGAGTCAGTGCTGGAAATCACCAGGTCTCAAAACCAGCATCTTTGATCCTGAAACTACATCCTCACTATCTTGCCTTCCTTTCCCAGTGCAAATTCTGCAATGTTATTCTTGTACACCAAGTAGAGGATTTTTCCCAGCTCACCTCTCCCTGGTAACCTAGAGTTTTTAATGAAGTGAAAGACACATGCAGAAAAAAATTAATCTAAATTTTGAGACCCATAGGTCTAGACACACTGGTGCAACACTCTGGAATGCTAGAAATCATATGGAAGACCAAGCCCCAGGTTGACCTGTATATCCAGGAACACACATGTGCCTATGATCCTGGCTGGCTGGGAAAGGCTAGGGGGGGATTACCATGAGAAACTCTGTTGAGGGTGCTTGTCTCTCTTTCTCTGTCTCTTTATCTCTCCCTCTCACTTTCTTTCTCTATCTCATGAAAAAAAGAAAATTAAAAAAATTTACAATATTAAGAACTGGGGTCCAGCAGATGGCATAGCAGTTACATTGCTGGACTCCCACATGGCTGACCATGGTTTGAGTCCCAGACCCGGGCACATGTGCTTGCATGCCCAAGATCCCAGGAGGGGAATGGAGGAGAAGGGAATGTGGTATGGCCATCCTCCTGGAAAGGAGGGTGATTTCTCACTTTCCCTCTCACTGTCTCTGTCTCGCCCTCTCTTCTTCCAGTGAGAGCACACACCCTAGGGCAAAACCTCTTAAAAAACAATATTAAGAACCATAATCCTTAAATCAAATAATGATATCAGGCTTATCCTATTCCTTGTGGGAATCCAAAGACATTCCTGGAAAGGAATTCTGTTTCTCCTCTGAAGTCCAGCATGGGGCAAGCCAATGTTTTGCCTTCAGAGAGCACCCTCTTCCAAAATAAGCCATATCCTACCTTTTGATTCTGACCTTAAATGCTGCAGAAATCAGAGGGTGCTCAGACCATGAAAAGGAGCTCATCCTAGCCTTCCACAGATAACGCCAGGGGGTGTACCTCAGGTTCTTTGCCTATCCCCTAGTCTACTTTGGAGAAGAAACCAATCAGCCTTTGGTAAAGAATTTACAGGTGGCAGGAATCGTCTGACAGGAAGAAACAGCAGGGCCCAGTAGTAAAATGGCTTTTTGAGTGACAGGCTAGATTTCTGGGGATGGGAAAGAAAGAAAAAACAAAACAAAACAAAACAAACTGGCTGCCTAGAAATGCTTGGGCTTCAGATTTAATTATCAGACTATTTCTGGAGAAGGAAATACATATCATCTGATACGGGCTCACAAGGTGATAAATATTTAATGAACAAATAATGAATCTTGGCATAAATATTTAATAGGACAACATCAAGGTATATGACAGAGGGAGGAGGGATGTTGAGAGAAGGAAGCTGTAGACTGTAAGACAATTGAGTCAGAACGTAAGTGAAGATAGGTCCAAGAATCAACAATCTCCCTGAGGAGAAGCCGGGTCTCCTTCGAAACCAGGTTGGTTGCTTAAACAAGAGAATAGATGAGCTCTGTCACAAAATACGAACTGCAATAGAAATGAATGAAGGTTGTGTTTTTTATCACTTTCATTATTTATTTGACTTGACAATATTAGATTATTAACTTGGAAATGGTAACCATTGATGGAGTTAGCACAAGCAAAGCAAAATCTAGATGGAATGATGGGCTAGCTGGTTGTATGGAGATTAAGACACTGGCTCCTGCATGGCCAGTTGTATGGTTTGAGTCCCAGACTCAGCAGCTTCATAAACATGCTGGGTTCATGTGTGTGCATGCCCAAACTCCTAAGAGGAGAAACTAAAAAGAAAAAAGAAAAGAAAAACTAGATGCAATGAGATGAACATTCCATTGAGAGTTTACAAGTATTTTGATAGGTGTTTGGACTTAGGAGAGAGAAGGCTATTCAAATAGAAAAGAGGCAGATAAGGCAGCTCGTGGAAAAGCTCTAATAACAGCTTTTGTTTATCTTGAACCCACCATGTGGCCAAGATTAATGAGGTGCTAGAACCAAGGAGTGAATGAGAATAGATGTGGCCTAGCAGTTACGGAGCTCACGATTGGCCCATGGAAACGGTGACTCGGAAATCACCATGGTATATAACCA
Source organism: Tupaia belangeri chinensis (assembly GCF_000334495.1). Taxonomy (NCBI): domain Eukaryota; kingdom Metazoa; phylum Chordata; class Mammalia; order Scandentia; family Tupaiidae; genus Tupaia; species Tupaia belangeri. Next base: position 860,958 of record NW_006203694.1, read on the forward strand.
TCAGCAGGACAGATCAGAAAAGAGCTATGGAAGCATGAGGACATATCAAGGAAGTCTTCCTGGAGGAAACAGCTTCCAACTCTCTCTGTCTTTTTTGTTGTTGTTTTGTGATCTGGCTCTTTCCATTTAGTGCAAAGTCTCATAAATGGAGAGACCCCTGGAATAAAGGAGGGAATCCACAGTATGACAGCTAGAAAGGTCTTGAACGCCCAGGGAAGGCATTCTAATTTGAATTAATAAATGATATTTAAACACAATATACACTCATGAGGGAAGTGCTGTGTATTTGTGTGTTTCCATCTCTTGGGAACGCGTGTCCATGCAGCTGCACAAAGTCTAGAATAGGTAGAAAGCAGAGTGTGCCTCTCCCTGAAATTCCTTGAAGAATTTAAAAGCAGGAACCAAAAATAGACTTAAGCCCCTTTTGTTCCTTGTTTCTTTCCACCATCTGTCAGCCCCACTCCCCTAGGGAGAAGCTAAGACTGTCAGTAGCAGAATGAGGGAACATGGGTGTGGGTGGAGGAACTTTCTTTTTTTTCCTGCCAGGCTGAGATATTAATTAGCTTCCTGGAAGGTAGAGGAACACCAAGTTTTAGTCTTCTCACTTGACAAATATTGCACCAGAGAGGGCTAACAGCCCACCCAAGGTCACCCAGCACCTTCAAAATAGAGGCAGAGCCAGATTCCCAAGGCCATCTGGGATTCTTTGCATCCGTTCTAACCATACAATTGCCTAAGCTTCCTCTCTGAGGGGCAAGCATGATGTATGTCTGGGAAAGGTGATCCCAGCTTTATGGGATGCCAAGTATTTCCTAACCTCCTTCCCAAGGACAAGCTGACGTCCTCACATGAACTTGGCAACAGATGCTGTTTATTTCAAGCAGCGCAATTCCTTCCAACTCCTCATGCATAATAGGAAACTGAGCCTTTCATCTCTGGGGCCTTCGGACCCCAGGAAAGCAGGCAGGCAGAATGAAGCTGAGCCTTTCATGCTCTGGAGGCCTGTTGTCATACTTCCAGCTTCTTCTTTCAGTCCTGAACTGGAGCTAGAACATGATGGGAGGAGGTCGGTGTCAGTCTCAAAGGTGCCCAGGTGTGCTCTGATGCTCTCTCACCTTCCCCAGGGGACTTACATCACCATTAAGGGCTGCATCTGGGTTTCATCCTCTTGCTTTACCTGGTGAGGATGGAATAGAGCTCTCCGTTTCTCCTCAGGTATTGCTTGGCTTCACCTCATCTGACAGTGCCAATTGTTCCTAAAAGACCAAACTCTCAAGATTTAGCCATTTTCAGTCTTAGTCTGAACATTCTCCTGAGACATTCAAGCCTTAGAAAGACCCATACACCATTGGCACAGGCTCTTTCCTTCACATGAGTTCTTAACAAATGCCTGGTGAGCCAATGAGTGTGGGTACTTCACTGAGTGCCCAGACACCAAGGCCTCCCTCCCCGACATGGGGTTATAGTCTAGGAGAGGAAGAGATACATTAAACAAAATTGTTATAATAACTAATTAAATACGATGTCAATGAAGCCCAAGAAACAACACAACACCCTTGGCATCCTCAACTAAGTTTGTAATGGAGCCGGAACTCAGACCTAACCATAGCTGTCTATTATTACATCTTTGATAATGTATGTTCATATTTGGTTGAAGACTTCTTACCCCACTCAGGAATTCCCTAAATCCAGTTATCTTCTCCCTGCAATGGTATACTATGAGAAAGTTCAGATTCCACTCTCCTGCTTGCCTACAACTTACGTAGCCATGAAAACACAGGTGTGACATGTTTTTCCTTGGGACCTCCCAAGGTAGAACACCGTTCAGGGAGTCTGCATTGATAGGCCTAAGAAATTCCTGTGGCCTCAGTGTCAGGAGCTTGAAGGGACCTCAATCTGTAGAATGCCCACAGCTTTTTCCTCTTTTAACAGTAGTTACTTTCTTTCCAACCGAAAGTCATAAGCTAAACCCTTATGTGTAAATTTGACCAAAGTTGAGGTGCGCTAGCTCTCATGGACTCAGTTTTTCTTGTAACCTCATAGACCACATTCTCAAAACAGCCTCTGCCTTTCTCAGCCTCACTCACAGAAACCAGCAAGCTCATGTATGGCCATTTGTTCTTTTTCCAAACCCAGCACACGCAACCAATTCCATGGGAATGTGCTTTGAAGAGGCAAACAGTCCAATTACTGATCTAATGAGCCAATTTCCTCTCATCTCCCCCATAAAGGCATGTGCAGCCTCAGTGCTCCCTCAGCCCTGCTCACGATGACAGTGGGATGGAGAAAGAGCTCTGTTTGGCAGTTCAAACCCACTTACTGCACAGGCTGGAAAATGAAATGACTGATACCATGTAATTAGACCTTAATTATTTATCATTTTTGGTTAATTACTGCCACTTGCAAGTTAACAGGTTGTAAAACTCTTGGGCTGTGTTTATTAAATGTTAGGCAACCATTAGCAAGAAAATGCCATCTTCTAGTGTTAATGAAATATCCGTAAAAATCCATGATCACAAGCAATGCCGGACTTGAGGCCACTTGGGAGACAGTTACATGGATTTATGGCCAATTATGTATTTTTGGAATTGGTATTGCTATGTTCGAGAAGAAGACTTAAATTAAAGGCTGCAATGCTTCTGCGGACTCTCACATCATTCGCTCTGATACACAGGGATCGGAGAGTTGGAGATGGAAGAGAAAAGGACTAGGACAAAGAGTAGGAAATGACGACTTCTGTCTCAAAATACTCAGGGTCATGGTCTAATGTCTGCTACTAGAAAGCCACTCCATGCTGGGAGTATAGTATAATGTTATCCAGACTATGTAGATGTCCCTCAGAAAGCAAATATTCCTGGGGAAAGTTCTTTAAAATTAAATGGAAAAATGTGACTTCACAGTATCAAAAAGGGCTGGTGGTTTTACCCAATAGTTAGTTCAACATGAGTGTGTAGACCAACAAACTTAATGGGCCTTAGGCCATAACAACATAGGCATAAGGACTAGAACTAAGGAGGTGAGACCATAGGCATCCCTCAACTAGGATTCCAGATTCACTTCTAAAGATCACATTTTTTTCTTTTCTTTTTTTTCTTTCTTTTTTTGAGAGATTTTTGCTATAGGGCACATGCGCTTGCCAGAGAGACAGAAAGTGAGAAGTCACCCCCCAGGGGGGATGGCCAAACTGGAATCCCTTCTTCTCCACTCTCCTCTTGGGATCTTGGGCACCTATGCACATGTGCCCAGTGTGAGTTTAAGTCACCGGGTCTGCGACTTGAACTGTGGTCAACTACATGGGAGTCCAGCAACATAGCCATTATGCCAAATGCTGGTCCCGAGATCACATTTTGAAAGGAGCATTGAAAAGGTAGAGTGAGTTCTTGCCAACTTAATTGTATCATAGAGGATAGAATTCATTTCACTGGAAGGTCATTTGAAATAATTCAGGACGTTTAGTCTGAAAAGGGAGGGATTAAGTAGCTAGGCAGTTGTCCTCAAATACTTTAAAATCTTCTGTGTGATTTGGAAGATTTATTCTGTATGTCCAATGGCTAGAAGTCTTCTGGAAAGCTTTGGCTGTAAAATTTTTCAAAAGGTGAAATCTGTCCACAAATTAAAGGGACTGACTCAAAAAGTAGTGAGTTCATCTTCTCAGAGGTAAGCAAGCAGCACCTGGATGGTCACCTGTTAATGACATATAGAGAAATCACTTCACTAGGTGGAAGGCCAAATGAGCACTTCAGTATCAGTTAGTTGATTCCATGTCTTTTCCTGGTACTCTAAGCTGAAGGCAATCAGAGATTCCCAGAGACCTGGATGTAGGTCACCGGGTCTGCGACTTGAACTGTGGTCAACTACATGTGAGTCCAGCAACATAGCCATTATGCCAAATGCTGGTCCCGAGATCACATTTTGAAAGGAGCATTGAAAAGGTAGAGTGAGTTCTTGCCAACTTAATTGTATCATAGAGGATAGAATTCATTTCACTGGAAGGTCATTTGAAATAATTCAGGACGTTTAGTCTGAAAAGGGAGGGATTAAGTAGCTAGGCAGTTGTCCTCAAATACTTTAAAATCTTCTGTGTGATTTGGAAGATTTATTCTGTATGTCCAATGGCTAGAAGTCTTCTGGAAAGCTTTGGCTGTAAAATTTTTCAAAAGGTGAAATCTGTCCACAAATTAAAGGGACTGACTCAAAAAGTAGTGAGTTCATCTTCTCAGAGGTAAGCAAGCAGCACCTGGATGGTCACCTGTTAATGACATATAGAGAAATCACTTCACTAGGTGGAAGGCCAAATGAGCACTTCAGTATCAGTTAGTTGATTCCATGTCTTTTCCTGGTACTCTAAGCTGAAGGCAATCAGAGATTCCCAGAGACCTGGATGTAGGGTGAAGGGTTATTGAAATACATTTTTAAAAATACCTAAGAAGTAGATGTGTGAGTAGCTAAAAGCAATACAATTTTGGTCAAGTAGTTTTTATTTTGGGGAAAAAGAAGATACTGTGTTCGGTTGTTTAGTGGGAAGGAGCTGGAGTAAGATTTTTATCATAGATGATCAGAAAAAGAGAATTAGCCTCAGTCCTGACCTCTACTAACTCACTCTGGACCATGAGCTATTCTTTTATTCTAGGCCTTAGCTTCCCTATCTGTAAATACAAATCTAAGCTTGGAAGTCTTTTAGGAATTTTCTTTTATTTTTAAAGTTTATTCATTCCTTTTCTCCATGAGAGAAAGAAAAAGAGAGCATAGGGGGGCACCTCTGACAGCATTTGGTCCATGCCCAACCTCAGCCAGCCCGTACATAGGCACATAAGCATACATGTAGCATACTCACGGAGGTCCCAGGATGAGAACCCAGGACCTTTCCCTGTGAGTCCAGTTGTATTACTGCTGCACCACTGGTCAGACCCAGAACTTCTTCATATCTTCCATCAAATGATTCTGGGTTTTAATGTGGAAGTAACACTGTGACCTCAGCCCACCAGCAGATCTAACCAAGTCTCTGTTTCTTCACTTAGGAAGCATCGAAAATGATGCCTGTCTCTAAGCTGCCTCTCTTAAGATGCCATAAGGAATAATGAGGCCATTTGTCGCTCCTCTGAGCTCCGTGTTGAATGTTCAATCACCATTGAGAGGTACTTGTACGCAGACATTTCAGGTACATAATATAATATTATAGGCATAGAAAAGCATAAAAAGATTTGTAATTAAGATAAAGAATCAATCAACCTACCCTTTTCAATTTTATAAGCTCAGCCCAAGCAAGTGGCAAGTGGCTACATTCAAGGTCACAGAGTATATATTTGTGGATTTATACGTTTAATGTGAAATAAAAATCTCAATTCAAACAAAAGGTGCTTCTACAAGTCTCTGATTTAGTCAATATATAGAAAATTGACACTGTGCTTGGAACACATAAGGCACAGTGAGTAGAGGTAGGTATACCCTCTGTCTTCAAAGATATTATGTCTACAGTACAAGATTGGTATTGCATGAACCACCAACAGAAACTGATCATTCAACTCTGGAGCCCCAGTGCCCAGGACAATGAGTAGGCATTAAATGATTGTTTCATTAATATATCCTTTTCTGGGCCTTATGAAGAGCAATACAGGAACTAGATCACAGCACAACAACAACAACAACAACAACAAAAATACAGTGCTCTTCAAGACTGACCTACATGGAACGGTTTGAGATTTGCATCCAGAGACCAGATATGTGCTTGCTCATAATCTGGAACTGAGGATGGGTGTAGATCACAGCATCAAGACCATGTTACAGGTACAATCTTGCTCTCTCTCTCTCTTGTCTTAAGGAAGCAATAAACAAACGAACAAACAAAAAGAGCAGTGCAGTTAAAGCACTAGGAAGAATCCAGCGAATGGAGAAATTTCTGCCAGCTAAGAAACTCAGAGGATGCTTGTGGAGAAACAAGGTTGACACATGGCGCTTTGGAAGAAGAAGACAGGAATAGGACATTCCAGATGGTAGTTTCAGCAAAGCCAGTGTCACAGAGGCAGAAAGGTATGGATCAAGTTTACAGAGCTCTCGCTTATAGATTCATCCTCTTTTCTCTTGCTAATTTACCTGAGATAGACTAACTCCTAATTGATGTCTCTGCCTTCAGTTTCCCTGGCGCACTCTATTCTACTTACCACTGCTGGCCTCATCTTTCTAAAGCACTGCCCTTGTCAGAAACATATGCTGACGCCCCACCATTAGCTGAATAAACTTCAAGCCCCAAAGCCAAGCAACCTAAACCTTCATGAGCTGGTGTCTGCATATCTGAAGGAACAAACTTACCAATGCTCAGTCTCTCTATGCTCCTCCTATGTATACTTCTCTACCCTCCATTACAGATAGTCCCTTGTTTCCATGCCTGACTTATGCTCCTCTTTTCGTATAAATATTATTCTCCTAATAGCTTCAACTCTGGAGCCCCAGTGCTCAGAGTTTCACCCACCCTGAAGGTATCAATTTGGTACCACATCTTCAAGAAACTTCAACCTGAATTCCTATGAACTCCTATTTCTGTGCCTGCATCATATATAGCTATGCTCCCTTTCTATCTAGTTAGATGTGTGTGTGTTTTGTCTGTCCCACTAGACAAAGGAAAATCTCCTTGAGGACAACTTCCCTATAACTCATCCCAAATCTGAGCCAAGAACAGGTGGTTAATGTGAGTTTAGTAGGTCTCACTTGATCTCCTTCCAAATTCTCAGAGATTCTCCAGTGACTATTCATGTCCCACTCCATTCTTTGCTGGCTGAGGCTAATTGATACCTAGGCAGAGATCCCTGGGTAAAGTTGGGCCAATCAGATTCTTGCTGTGGGAATCAGGATGGAGACACGTAGTGAGGGAAGATGTTTGGAGCTGAGACTTCTCAGGCTCGCTCTGCAAGGACGATTGTAGAGGTATATTTGCTGAAGTCCCTGGAACAACACCCCCTTGTTACGTCTGTTTTTATTTATTTATTTATTTTACCTTACTCTTACATCAATGATTGAGTTGGTTTGCTAGAAATGCCATAGCAAAGTACCACAACCCAGGTGGCTCAGTCAATAAAAATGTATTGACTCATAGTTTTGGAAACTGGGAGTCAAAATTTGAGATGTTAGCAGAGTTGGTTCCTCTGGGCACTGTGTGGGAAGCATTTGCTCCAGACCTCTCTCCATGATTTATAAATTATCTTGTCCCTGTATCTCTTCACATCATCTTCCTCCATACACGTCTGTCTCTGTCAAAATTTCCTCTTTTTATGAAAGAATTCCAGTCATACTGGATGAAGAGCCTAACTGAATCCAGGGTGAACTCATTTATTTTGACAAATTATATCTACAGTGGTCTTATTTCCAAATAAAATTGCATCCTGAGGAGTTTGTAATTCAACATATTATTTGGGGGAGGAGGGAGGGTGGGCATAATTAAGTCCATAACTATTGTTTTAGCTTTTCAAACTGTGGTGTGTGTTATGCTGAGTAAAGTCTCTTTAAAATCTAAAAATCTAAAAATAAATAAATAAATAAATTTCTTTTTTAGTTGTTCATAGTTTTCCTTGTGGTCTTTGGCTTCTCTGGTTAAGTGTATTCCTAAGTCTCTTATGTTTTTTTTTTTGTGGCTATTATGAAAGGGATTGCTTTCTTCAATTCAACTGGGAATTATTTTTTAATTTCCATGAATTATGATACTATAATTTTTCAATAAATCTCTTTCCTCTAAGGGAAAAAAAAGAAAAAAGAAACAGTGAGATATTCTGGTATCCTTTCAATAACCTCTCTTTTTGTTTTCTTAAATTAATCAGAGTCAGGTTGCTTGTAACCAAGGAACCTAGACTGGTGAAGTGAATGAATAAATGAGTACATGAATGAATAGGTGAGTTAGTAAAATAAAACAAATGAACAATATAAGTAGGTAGGTGAATGATGGGTAGATAATAGACTGAATGAATGAGTGAGAGAGTGAATGAATGAATGTGGCTTGGCTTCTCTGCCCATCCATCCTCCCACTTCTTCATTTCCCCTTTTTAACTAGTAGCTACCAATACTGGGGGTTAGGGCTGGGTGAGCATAAAGCATACTTGGCCCCATCCTCACCGCCCTCCTATTTTTAAGTTGTCAACCAGGAGATATTTCATTAGAGCCAATAACAGGGAAGATGAGACACTGTCTCCTCTGGTAAGCCTATACTGCCTTGGGGAATGAGACAGAACATCAATTACTTAGGAGAAAAGTCACATTTTATTCAGCTAGGGAACATGATGGGAGGGAGGGGTCAGAAGAATAAATGTGGATGTGAGCTTCTCATGGTCTCTATTGGGAAAAAGAAGTCTACCCATCAGCTAATTTTAACAAATGCCACTGAGTAGTGACAGTTTCCCCAGAGGCTTATGTCTGTTCTCTCTTCCTAGCATATTAATTGAAAACTGGAATTGTTGTTGGAGAAAAGTAGCATCTCCACCTTCACTACTTGGCCCATGGATTCTAGAACCCCAGACAATTTAGGGTAAGAAAAGAGCTGTCTGACCTCTTTCTGCTCTTCTCAGTATCAGTCTTGGCCATCCCAGCAGCAGTGGGTAATTCGTGTATCTCATGGTACCTGTGAGGACTCTGCTGTGGGGACACATGGAATACCTCTTCCTCTTTTACACCCCCATGCACAGGAGCTCATTCTGCATCCCATTGACACTCTGGTGCAGAGATACATTGGGAAGAGGCAGAAATAGGGCACGTTTGCCTGACAATGTGTCCTCTCAGTTATCTTTGGCATCCATATATAGGTGCTTATTTTTTCCTGTCTCTTTCCTTCTTTTCTGCACTCCACTGCTACCTGTTCCCCTTTCTTTTTCCTTCAGATTCTAATAACATTTATCAACTGCATACTGTGCATAAGGAATTTGGCTAGGAACTTCAGTATGGCTTTTTATTATTTAATGCAACCTTGTAAATAGTATTTTTTTTATTGCATAGATAATACATCTGGACAGAAACAGACCCACCTGGCCATTCTACTTCAAGTGACTATATGTGAACTGGCCTCATAGCTTGACAGTTAAGGAGCCAGATCTCAGAAGGTCTACAGTGGTGCAAATTCCAGTCTAAGTGGCTTGACAAACATGCCAGGTATCTGTGCATGCAGGCAGAAAATCTTGACAGGATGGAGAAATGGAGGAGGGGGATTATGGCATGACGTGCTCTGCTGGGGAGCACTTTCCTCCCTCTCCATCTCCCTCTCTTTCTGTCTCTCTATGGCGAGCACACACACTCTGTGGCAATTAAAAAGAATAATAAAGTGTCCTTACAAGTACTTTCTTTCAAGTTGCAGTCATCATTTCTGATATATAACTGTCTGATATCATCTGGCTTATTTTTTGCACATTAATTGTCAGTATTATTGTAAGAAGGAAAATGTCTTGAGAGCAGGAACTATGTCTGCTTCTTTTAATACTAAATCTTCAGTACCTAGAATATGTCACTTCAGCTGTGGGGTCTCATGATTGAAAAACGACTCCTCAACGATGTGGGGGCCAGAAGGTGGAACAGAGATTGGGGCAGCTGAATACCATATGTGCGGTTTGAGTCCTGGACCCAGCAGCTTGAGAAACACACCAAGGGGTGTGGGCATGTGAGAGGAGAATGGAAGAGGGATTGTAGTGTAACCATCCACCTGGGGTCTCTCTCTCTCTCTCTCTCTCTCTCTGTTGTGTGTGTGTGTGTGTGTGTGTGTGTGTCTTTCTCTCTCCAGTGAGTGCTTACACCCTATAGTGAAGAAAAAAAAAGGGGGGAGGGAAGAAAAGGTAAAGAAAAAGGAAAAAAAGATGCGAAATTAACTTTATCTGGACTTTGAAGGCTAGGTAGGATTAGAATTAGCTTTCTGGGCAGAGGAAGCTGAGTGAGCTGAGGAAGCTGAGTGAGCTGAGTGAGCTGAGTGAGCAAAGGTGTAAGAACAGTGTTGTGGTTTGTTAATCACATTTTCAAAACACACACACACACACACACACACACACAAGAGGATTCCATAACATATATGTGGAGCTTTTCTAAAGTACGGGGTTATAGCTGAGTAACAGGAACCCCGAATGGCTCAGAGAATAAACTGGTTCACATGAACTCTGTGTAGCGTGTTGGAAGGGAAAGCACATTAGGCTACAATCCTAATGGCTGTATTCCAATCCTCACTTGATCATACAGGGCTCAGAGCAAGACAGGAAAGTTTAGGATTTGAAGAGACCATGACCCTCATCATTCACAGAGACTACTGCCAACATCCTCTGAAAGGTGTCTGGATTGCCATTTTGCCCCCTTTCCCGTGAATGTCTCATTATCCAACAGCAGCTGGTGTGGTATGTTTAAAAGCTGAATCTGATTATGTCATTCTCTTCTCAAATCTCTCCAGAGGCTTTCCGTAATGCTAGAGTATAACCTGAAGTTACCACCACCTTGGCCTTTTTGCAAAAGTTTACATGATCTGGCCTCTGCCACACTGACGGTCTTGGTGTTCTTGGAACATATTAAGCACATTTCTACCTCAGAAACTTTGCACTTGCAGTTTACTCTGCCTAGAATCCTTTTCACCAGGTTTAAACATGACTATTCACCATCTTCATTTAGTTCTTTGTTTAAAAGTTATCTCTTCAAAGGACAATCTCTTCTAAAATAGTGCCATCTCATATGCCTTATCACTATGCTTTGTCAATTTTTATTGTAGTTACATGTCTGATATTATGTTATATATTCCCTTGTTTATCTGCTTCTTGTCCAACTTTCTTGCCAAAATGTATGCTCTGTGGGGAGAGTTCAGTTCGTTAAGAACAATTTCTGGCACAAACTGGGTACTCAGCAAATAGATGCCAAATGATGAATAAAACCAACCAAACTCACTTATTTTGAATTCTTAAAATAAACTTATGCCCTCATTTTACCAGTATTTCATAGCTATATTGTCACGGTGCCAGGGAAAGGACTTATGTACCCTGCATCTCAACCTAGGCTTTTTTCTACTGCTCTGCTGACCTTGTGTTTTTCTTTTTTTTTTTAATCTGTTAAATGGGTATAACATCTCTCTCCTGCTTTCCCTGAGAAGCTATTTTTTAAAGGATGAGATAGGTTCTAACAAAACAAACAAATGCAAGTAGTTATATAAAAATTTAAAACTTAAAGAGGCAACAAAGAGGATAGCTTTAATTGATTTGTTAGAGGGCTGATTGTATTCAGTTACCAAGGGACCTAATCCTTACATTTCACCATCCAAAGCATGCCAAGCTCCTGAGACTGTAACGCATCAGGAAACCTCTGACTGAACAGTTAACTAGGGCATTGCTCATGGAAACCAGAATAAATCCAATTTGAATGAGACATATAGCACATTTTGGGAAACATCTCAAGAATAGTTTTCAAGTGGGATGGTGACCAGCTGTTCTCCCTCCTTACTTGGGAAGGAGGAGAACTACCATAGGGAGTTAGGGACTAGGTGTAGGAGAGATCCAATGACTCAAGGAAGTTGCAGATTTTAAGAGGCACAGAAGAAAGGGGCATGGACTTGACACTTGACTCACCCTTAGTTACCTTTATAAAGCAAATCTGGCCAGATATCTCTGTGTGTATATTCTTCAGGGGCTCCTCATCACCCTTGGTATGAATTCTAAATGGAATTAGCTTGATTTTAAAGACCCTTCATTAACTTTCTCTCAGCTTCTTTAGCCTCATTTCTTGCCCTTTCTTGGTTCTTGTTGCACTGTTCAGTATCACAGATCTTCTTATATTTTACACACACACAGATACACCTTGCTGCTGTCTTCCTCCCTCCCTTTACTTTTGTACTAATACCTCATAGAGAAGCCTTTACCTCCTCTTCACCTGAATACCTTATCACTTAAGATTCAGTTCTGCCTTCAATCCCCAGACTTCTCTGAATATATACTCCTACACACACAAATGACATGTGCTCCAGAATGTCTAATGCATATCCCATAATTATCATAAATTCATAAATAAGTTATATATATATATATGCATACTTCTCCAGGATATATGCAAAAATTAGGTATCTTTGGGTGCACAGCTATTGGAACAGAAATGCTATGGTGATGCTAGAAGAGTGACAAGATGACACTGGGAGAAACTGACTTCAATGTTTTCACAGTCACTGAAATCTAGGGTGGCTTTGGGATCCCCATTCATTGCTAGGAGCTATTCAGCTCATCAGGCCTCAGAGCCACGCATGGTATCATGACGATTAAATAAAATCATAGAAGTTAAGAAACCTTGGCTGTTACTTTAGATGTTATTAAGTTATATATATATATATGCATACTTCTCCAGGATATATGCAAAAATTAGGTATCTTTGGGTGCACAGCTATTGGAACAGAAATGCTATGGTGATGCTAGAAGAGTGACAAGATGACACTGGGAGAAACTGACTTCAATGTTTTCACAGTCACTGAAATCTAGGGTGGCTTTGGGATCCCCATTCATTGCTAGGAGCTATTCAGCTCATCAGGCCTCAGAGCCACGCATGGTATCATGACGATTAAATAAAATCATAGAAGTTAAGAAACCTTGGCTGTTACTTTAGATGTTATTTTCTTTTCCCAGACTTCTCCTATGGCCATTCAAGAGCTAGGAGAATTGATGTCAGCAATGAAGCTACAACCAGATAGCACAAAATGCCCAAATGCTATAACAACATCTGTATCCAGAATGAAGTGTAGAGACTCACTCTATGTCTGGATATAGTGGGAAATGGATACTCAGAATACAACTAGACAACTATGAAGTAGGAGGTTCATCCATGAGAAGGCAAGATCATATCACTAATACTAGAATTCAGACAAGCATTCCATCCTTGAGTATATAAAGATTATTATTAAAACTATCCATGGCTTGGGATACAGGAATAAAAACTGTGAATGTGGTCTAATGCATAAACTGCTCTAGGGATCAGGCCTCTGTTGTATTTCCAAAAATAACATGGTGTCACTATCCATGGTGCTGAATTCCCTTCCAGGGCTAGATAGAACATAATCCACTTGCCATTTTCCACCCCTTTCTGAGGGGTTGCCAGCCCTTCCTTCTAGCTCTTTATGCTAGTCCTTCATTTATTCAGGCCCCATGGCAGTAAATTCCCACAATGTATCACAATGATTCTGTTTGCATTCTGTCCTAACACTAGAAGGGAAATCCCTGAATCAAGGGACAGGACTAACCATATTTGCTTTGCTAGACTAACACTGAAACCATTTATTCATTTGTTAAATAAATATTTAATCACCTGATAAGTACTGGTATGGTTCTCAAACTAAAAATACCAAGAAAAACAAAATATGACAACCATCATTGGGAATCTTATAATCTAATGAAAGATAAGAACAAGTAAACAGAAATTATAGTATGGTGTGGTTAGATGTTTTGATAAAGAAAAGTATCTGCAGCTGTAGAAACACAGATGAGGAGTCACTAACCCAATCTTTTGACAAAAAAAAAAAAGAAAAAAACCTTTATAGATTAGTCATATAATTTGAAACCAAAGTGTTGGAATAAAAAAGAGAAATGGCAGGGCATAACAGTTACATCACTGGACTCCCATGTAAATGACCATGGTTCAAGTCCTGGACCTGGTGGCTTAAATCTCACACCAGGAACATGTGCATGCATGTCCAAAATCCTAAGAGGAGGATCGAGAAGGGATTGCAGCATGGCCATACCGCCTGGGGGTAGGTGATTTCTCACTTTCTGTCTCTGTCTTTCTGGCAAGCACCTGAGACCTATAGCAAAAAAAATCTCTCTCACAAAAAAAAAAAAGGAAAGCAGAATGGCAGAGATACATTAGCTCATAAGCAAGAAAACATGAGAGCAGAGAGTAGTCCATGACTAATTGTAGAAAAGACAATGGATTTATGATTGGAGAGGTGGTAAGATAAGAAAAATATTAACTTTATCCCATGGACAATTGAAAGACATCAAGTGGGTTTATGTAGGACAATGCATGATATCTAACAATCACATGGTTCGTGTTTATTAAATGTAGGAATGAATCAATGAAGGACCAGCAGATAGCATAATGGCTATGTCTCTGAACTCCCACATAGTCGACTATGGTTCGAGTCCCAGGCCCAGCAGCTTAAACTCACACTGGGCACAGGTGTGTGCATGCCCAAAATCTGAAGAGGAAAATGTAGGAGACGGGATTGTGAGGAGAAGGGATTTCTTACGTTCTGTCTTTCTAGTGAGTAGATGTGTCCTATAGCAAAAACCTCTTTTAGAAAAAGAAAAAAAGGATAAGTCAATGAAAGAATAAACCTCTGAAAAGTAAGATCCTAGAAATATATTTTTTTTTCCCTATTGAAGCATGCTTGATGCTGCTAGGACCAGAGGTACAGGAGACAATGGATGGTGTAGCTTAAGCTCTAAAAGGTGAACATAACTGGGCTGTCTTTCCAGAATTGCTGAGCTGCTACTTAGGCTAGAGGCCAGAGGATAAATTAAAAAGCCCAGTTGATGCCCTACAATTCAATCATTAGGCTTCAGTATACTAGGTACAAAGCACAAAAAGATGGAAAAAATGAAGTGTAAAACTCTTGCAGGATAGTTCAGTTAGGTCTTCCCAAAAAAATTAAAGACAATTAGGTGATTTATATTGAGTAAGTCAGTGGAAATTAGAAAGGTCTTGAACCTATTCCAAATCTCCAAGGTGGTGACCCTAAGGAAAGCATATATTCTGTTAGAGTCAGTCCTTCCTATAGTCCTGGCATAGCCTGCCATACAGAATAATTTCTGAGAATGGCATTCAATTTAAATATTTCCTGAATACCTCAGATATTCAAGGTTCCAGGTTAGGTACCATGGAGAAAAGAGATAAATAATAAGTGACTCTATTCAAGGAGTTTACAATCTCATAATAGAACACTTTTAAGAAACACAATTATTCAACTCCAAGTCCCATCTGAATAGGATAAGAGGAAAAATAATAACAGGGAATTACTTTCTATTAGAGGAATTAAGAATGTTTTATAGTGAGGACATGACATTTTCCTGGGTCTTTTTGTAGAATTTTGATAGACTGAAATGGTGAGGTTGAGGGAGGGCAACCTGGGTTGAGGAAATTAGGTTTGCAAAGGCATGTGGTTGAGCACGCAAAGGGCACATGTTAGTGGAGGAAAGGAGTCTGATTTGACTGTAATGTAGGGAAGGAGAATGAAAGTTAAAGGCAAATGAGACTGGAAGCAAAGTTTACAGTCAGACATGTTCTTGCAGTTTATGCTTGGTAACATATATTTTATTCTCTGGGTGGTGCAGGGAGCCACCAGATTTTTTTTCCTAGTACATAACTGTCACAGTCAGAGGATGAGATGATGAAAATATCCATGTCCAAAGGTGTGATATATGTAACTCTGAGAAAGTTGTGTTTGAACCCTTTGAATTCTTCTTCATTTCATTGAGTGAGCCAAGGCTTCAGGATGGAAGAGGTAGTGCCTATTCCTTTTTCTTTATCCAGATAGCCCTAACCCTAACCCTAATCCTAACCATACCTGCTTCATTCTAGAGAGTCTAAAGCACCAAATGAGCCATATCTCCTGATGGATCTGGCTGCATCTGGAGTCAACCCATCAAGCAAATTAATGAGCAGCTTTTGTGAGAGCTTCTGGCCCTGCTGCCTCACACATTTGGACAGCAGCTCTGCAACAGTGGCAGCCAGAAACCCAGGGGGCTGGAGTGAAGATGGAGGAGGAAAGAGAAGAAGAGGCCCTGAGGGAGACATCCTGCAGAGTTTATGATGTGGTGATGTTTCTGTTAAATGAGAAGAAAAGGGAAGGAGAAGAGAATACTTGATGTACTCCCATCCCTCAGCCTCCATTTGAAAAAAACCACATGCATTATGGGTGGGACCATGAGTCTTTATTGTACTAGAGTGGCCTAAACATTCAGCCGGGAGCAATTGTCTCCAGAATGGGGAAGCAGGCCAGGTGGTATTTATCATTTTCACTTCTCTGACTCTATTTCTTTCTCCAAAGACCCAAGCAGGAGAGCACAGATAGGTGGCAAATAATCCCTTTGTACTGAAATAATTCAGTTTGGCCACCACCTACCCAGATTGTTTTCTCTGAGGTCTTAAGATGGAATACAATTTCAGAAATTCAAAGGTGTCTCATTCTTTACAAGAAATGATTATCCAATCCTGCTG
>NW_006203694.1:877170-887349 GCF_000334495.1 Tupaia belangeri chinensis
ACTCAATTTTAGCTAATGAATTTATCTTTGGGCACCTGTTGTATTGAAGGTAAGAAGGTAGATGTCATCACATACCTTTCTTCACATAAAGAGATAATGAAGCACATGGAAATTAGAAAAAGATCTGGACATCTCAGTGAATCCCAGACTGAACTCAAATAGAATCCAATTCTAAGATATAGTAATAAAAAAAATGGACTGAAAATGGGGTTGCCCCTTACTCCTTAAGGGAGATAGATCCCACAGGGCCAAGCACAGTATGAATTCCTGTCCTGGCACCTCGAAAACCACTTTGGGTGCATGTGCATATATGCCCCTAATCCCAATGGGATGGAGAAATGGAGAAAAAATTGTGGCATGACACATTTCATTGGGAGTGTGTTTTTCCTCTCCATCTCACAGTCTCTAGTGAGTGATCATCCTTTATGACAATTAAAAAACAATTTTACATGTGATAGGCATTTTTAGAGTTCTGAGATCTATTTCAATCTTCTTGTTGTTAGGTTTATTAAGTTTTGTTTTGCTTTATTTTAAGATTTATTTCTTGAGATAGAGTAAGAAAGATAAGAACTCTCAAGAAGGTCTCTCCATACTGCAATCTTCCCACCAGTCTTCCAGCCAACCAGGATCATGGTTGTTCCCACAAGTGCCCATTATGCTCACATCCACCTGGGATTCAAACTCCAGGCCTTCCTATGTGGTTCTAATATTGCATAGTGGCACTCTTTCATCTGTACCACTGTCGGAGCCTCAGTCATTTTATTTTAATACAAAACAGGGCTCTATTTATAATTATGAGTGCAAGAGTCTAGATTATCCTATCTTAAAGGTGCAAAAAGCTGATGATTTAACCATAACAAGGAAAGTTCAAATGATGATAATATTTTCCAACACATAACAATACATTTTTCCAGTGCCTCAACACAAAATAACCAATGAAAATCAAGTACTTCTAATGTGCTTACTCCTCCCATAAAAATCTCTACCCTAGTCCTATGAGCCAGCCTTGTGTCCCTGTGGATTTCATTATGCTTTCAACCCATACCAGAGTTCCTTATTAATGGTGATAAAGCTAGGCTGAGATCATAACTTCCTCTGAGATCTTTTACTATGTTTAAGAATAATCTTGGAATTTTATAAAATAAATGTTTCTTAGACCCAGCTCCAAAAGTCATAAAGGATACCCAAAGTTGGTGGCAAAGTCCCCCAAGATCTCTGACTCCAGTCAATTGCTGTTGGCAATCTCCTGCTGTCCATACCTAGCCACTCTGTCACTCACTCTTTGGGGTACATTTCGATGTATCCTCGCCTTTTCCTTTTCATTTCCTTAAACAAGCCAGCTCTGAAAGTGAAATTGGCTCCTAAAAATCAAGCCAGGGAATAACCTGACTATTTCTTGCCGAGAAGTAATAATTATGGCCCTGGAAGGATGCAATCTGCATACATTATTGCAAGTTATGCCAACAGAATGTCAACATTTGTGTCAGGAGGAATCTCGAGCGGCAATTACTCCAGGTCCTGGCCTGGCATTCGGAGACAGAGTTGGCGGTGCTAATTGCAGGGGAGGTGAACTGGCGGGTGGGCAGGATACGAGAAGGAAAGATGGAAGGGGAACCACAACCTTGAAGGTCAGTGTGCGGTGGAGATAGAAAAGAACTTCAGCTGGTTGGGTCATGGGAAAAGTGGGGGTGGAGCTGTTCTCTACTAAGACAGTAAGGAGGCTGGTCATAGGCACTTTCACTTTTTAGTCCCAGATTTTCTCCTTCTTTAGAGTCTACTTTCTCTTAGGCACTGAGAGCAGTTAACACTTTAATTTATCTTTAGTGAGAGCAGGGAGAAAGTGGTCAACTCTATTGACCCATCCATTAATGCATTCACCTGTTTATTGTGCACCCAGGCACTGAGCATGATGTAAGAGACTGAGCTTTCAGAAGGGAAGAAGTTCAGCCCTTGCACTGAGCAAACTTGTAGGTAAGTGGGTGGAGACCATACAATACAACATATTAAGTGTTAAAGCAGGTAAAGTTGAAAAGTGCTCTGAAAAGACAACAATAACAGGAAATTGAGACAGAAGAAGAAATTGTACATTTTGTACAGGAGTTAGAATTTCAGACTGATATAGAGAATAAATGTGTGGAAGTTTACCAGTGGCAGAATTCCTAGGAGGAGAGAGGGAATTAGTTTACATGATAAATAAAAATAGAAATACCACCTTTTTAAATCATAAGAACTACATGTGAGGGGACCAGCAAGTGGAGTGGAAATTAAGGCTATGGAATCCACATGTTTTGACTTTGCAGTTTGAGTCCCAGACCCGGTGGCTTGAAAAACATGCCTGTCATGTGTGCATGTATGCACAAAATCCTGAGAGGAGACTGAAGGAGAAGGGATTGCAGTGTGACCATCCCATCTGAGAGGGACTTCTCACTTTCCCGCTCTCTTTTATCTTTCTCTGGCAAGCACACTCACTCTTTTTTTTTGGAGAGATTTTCACTGTAGGGCGCGTGCGCTCGCCAGCCAGACAGAGAGAGACATAGAGACAGAAAGCGAGAAATCACCCCCCAGGGGGATGGTCACGCCGCAATCCCTTCTCCTCCATTCTCCTCTCAGGATCTTGGGCACGCACGCACACGTGCCCGGTGTGAGTTTTAAGCTACCAGGTCTGGGACACGAACCGCAGTCGACTACGTGGGAATCCAGCGACATAGCCATTACGCTAACTGCTGGTTCCCAAGCACACTCACTCTATAGCAAACAAACAAAAATCTAAAAAAGAAAGAACTAAATATGAGGATAAGCAGTGGGATATAAAATATAGAAATATAGGGTCAGTGAATTGACTTATTGACAGGAAAAGGAAATTAAAGAGATTAATTTGCATCTGCCACCTAGGAAAAGTAGCTGTCATTTATTGAGCAACTTATGAGTGTTGGATATCTTAGATGTAATCTCTCACCAATGTCCACATGATCTTATAAGCCATTGTAAAGTTGGAAGAACTGCCTGGAAGAGGTTAAATACTTTGCATAAAGACGTACAGCTGAGAAAGATACTAATTCTAAGCAAGTCTCCTGGATCCCAAAGACAATGCTGCAATGCATGTCCCATGTAGCTTCCTAGACAAGTCAACTAAATATGAAGGCTTTGTTTCCGCAGTTGTAAATGCAACAATAAAATCAATCAAGGTTCTCACATTTCTCCTAAAGTGCTACTAAACTTCAGAGAGTAAGTAGAAGCTCCTGAGATTCTGGGGAGGGGTTTAGTGAACAAAGTGGCCTGCCACAAACAGACCTTTCTATGATGTCACATGTTTTATTTATGTGAAAAACTCGGAAAACTTACACTCTTCTTGATACAATATCTTTGTACAAATGTACATGTCATAAATTGAACATAAGTTAAACTACTCACTTCCAGGCCCCCAAAGCACTTCATGTAAGCGAATCCTTGTTTAAAATACTATATCGTTGTTTGAAATACTCTGTCTTAAATTGAACATAAGTGAAATTATTTATTTCTAGTCCCTCAAACACTGAGTGAAAATGAAGTCTTCAGAAAGTGGAAGCGAAGCCAGGATCTATACAACCAGGGGAAGAGAAACAACAGGATCATTGTACCCGGAGTTCAGATTCCAAAGAGCCTCACATTTTGGTTGCTCTATAAAGGCAAATTTGTGTGGGGGAATAAAGTGAGACCTCATCACAATGGCAGCTCCTGGAAAAAATTCATTACTGCCAGAACTACTTGATCAGAAGTGAGACTACATGGCCTTAAGACAGGCTTTAAAAACATAAAATCTTCCCATATCTCCCTGAAGGTTCCAGGAGCCCAAGGGTAAGGTGTACCTCATATGGCTCTGCTTCTGTTCTGGGAAAGCACTTGGATTTTTGCTGGGAGCATGTCCCTGGTATAATTGTTTTAATTCTCCATCATTCTGAAAGCCTTTTCACTTTTTTTTTCTTTTTAGAGGTTTTTGCTATAGGGTGTGTGCGCTCGCCAGACAGAGAGAGGACAGAGAGACAGAAAACAAGAAATCACCCCCCAGGGGGGATGGTCACACTGCAATCCCTTCTCCTCCATTCTCCTCTCGGGATATTGGGCACGCACACACACACATCTGCCATGAGTTTTAAGCCACCAGGTCTGGGACGCAAACCGCAGTCAACTACGTGGGAGTCCAGCAACATAGTCATTACGCTAACTGCTGGTCCCAGCCCTTTCACTTTTAAAGAGTCAAGATTAATAACAATTAAAGGTAAATAAGAAATTACAAAATTAAAAATTAAAAAAAAAGATCCTTGAGCTAAAACAGTCATTGTTTTGCAGGGAGCAGTTACATTTAAGCTTACTGGAATGAATAGGTGTGTAAAAGGCGACAAGAAAATGCACAGTTCCATCTTTGACTGGCTATGTGACTTTAGTGTACAGTTTCAACTTCTTCTTTATGAAGAAAAGAAAGATCCAAATCACATGATAGCAAAGCTCCCTTCCAGCTTAGGAAATAACCAGACAGCAGGGGACCAGATGGTGGCATGATGGTAAAACATCGTGCTTCTCAAGGCTATCCCACATGGGAATTTTCCAGGTTTGTGTCTAGAACCAACCCATTCCCCCCACCCCAGTATGCTGGACATATATATACCCATGATCTGGTGCTGGCTGAGGACTGGAGATGAATCATGGCTTTAAGACCTTTTGTGGGGGGTGGGGGATTGGAGGAATACCATCTCTCTTTCTCTCCCTGAAGAAATAAACTCTCAAAAAACTGTGTGGGGAAAAAAAAATAGATGTCAAATCTACCAAGTTGTGATTCTATACTAGGAAAGTGGATGTGTGTGGGAGGTAGGAGCATTTAGAAGGCAAAAGTGATTTCACATGGGTGGCCGCTCCCATCCAGAGTTTACCTCAGAGTCATGGCTCAGAATTTACCTCAGAGTTTATCTCAGAGTCATGGCTCAGAGTTTGCATTGAGTGTTGCCTCCACTCCTGTCTCAGATTCTGGCCTGTGTGAAGTTTGGGAGAGAGAGTGAACAGCAGGACACAAGGGATCCACAGGACAAGCAATCATGCCCTTGAACCCTTTGGGAGGGTGAAGAAAGGAGGTTTAATTAATGACCGATCAGTGCTGATAAGCAGAGGTGCTCACAGAGCAGCCGTAGACTCCTGGCTGTGACATGCTCACAGGAGCCAGCAGGGGCCAGCAGCCTCTGAACCAGGCAGTGGATGTCTGTGACACAGCATGCTTACTGCGTCGGTTGACACATCTTGATTAGTTTCTGTCTCTAGGACTTGGGTGATTTTCTTCCCAAGATGTGTGTCTCACTCCTTCAAAGGGAGTGGCAAGTGCTGAGGAAAGGCTTTGTCATGATCACTGGCTGACTCAAGTGGGGTCAGTATGTTGACTTAGAAAATTACTGTTTTCCTACAGTCTGAATAAATCCAGTAGCAGTCCCAGGCCTTTCAGGTTTAGAAAATTTAATTTAAAGCAATTGATTTATCCATTGTGGACAGGTGGACTCTATAAAGTATTTTTTGGACAGGATTTACAGCAGGTTTCTCCCCTCTCTTAACATGGTTTTAAAAAAAATATGGGGGACCAGCAGTTAGCGTAATGGCTATGTCGCTGGACTCCCACGTAGTCGACCGCGGTTCGAGTCCCGGACCCGGTGGCTTAGACTCACGCCGGGCGCGTGTGCGTGCGTGCCCAAGATCCCGAGAGGAGAATGGAGGAGAAGGGATTGTGGCGTGGCCATCCCCCCTGGGGGGTGATTTCCTGCTTTCTATCTCTCTGTCTCTCTCTGTCTGTCTGGCGAGCGCACGCGCCCTATAGCAAAAACCTCTCAAAAAAAAAAAAATATGGCATGTTTGGGGCCAGAAGGTGGTGTGGTGGATAAGAGTGATGGATTCCCACATGGCCAACCATGTTTCAAGTCCGGGACCTGGTGGCTTGCTTTCTCACTCTCTTTCTCTCTCTCTCTCTCTCATCAAATAAAGAAAAAAATAACAATAACAACAATGACAAAAAATATGTCATGTTTGTTGACAAACTCTCCTGATCTTTGTGGAATCCATTCCCCAGCAGACAGTGCTCAAGTCAAGAGATAAAAGATGGAAATTGGCATTCTAATTGTGGTGGGAAACCTGTGCCATGATGAAGAAGAGAGAAGGAGGGCAGCTGTCAGTTGACATCTCCAGAAAAGTCCAGAAATTTGGTTCAAGAGGCAGATGCTAGTTAGTTTTGATTACTCACATGTCTTCTCTGAATCATAGCCAGCACCAGTACAAGAAGTACAGGATAAATTCCTCATTCATTTCCTTCTCTTTTAACTAGATGGGGAATCAACATGAAAATATAGTTAGAATTGGGACGAAGGTGTGGATCATAAGTAAAAAGTCATGTTATCCTTTGATTAGATTGAGGGTATTCTATGGAGGAGAGTTTGAATGTCTAAAGAAGGCCAGACAATTAGAAAGATCATCAAGGCCAACAGTCAGCAAACTCTCTATGTAAAGGTTCAGATAATAAATATCTTGGGCTTTGCAAGGTGTCTATCACATCTATTCAACTCTGCCTTTGTAGTGTGGAGGCAGCTATAGACACCATATAAGTGAATAGGCGTGACTGGGTGGTGATAAAATTTTAGCTATAAAAGCAGGTGGCAGGCAGATTTGGCCTACAGACTATCATGTGCTAATCCCAGATATAAAGTGCCTGATGACTCTATACATCCCTATCACACTAGGCTATTCTATCACTTATAGACCATCACAACAGTCAATCTGGCGAGCGCACGCGCCCTATAGCAAAAACCTCTCAAAAAAAAAAAAATATGGCATGTTTGGGGCCAGAAGGTGGTGTGGTGGATAAGAGTGATGGATTCCCACATGGCCAACCATGTTTCAAGTCCGGGACCTGGTGGCTTGCTTTCTCACTCTCTTTCTCTCTCTCTCTCTCTCATCAAATAAAGAAAAAAATAACAATAACAACAATGACAAAAAATATGTCATGTTTGTTGACAAACTCTCCTGATCTTTGTGGAATCCATTCCCCAGCAGACAGTGCTCAAGTCAAGAGATAAAAGATGGAAATTGGCATTCTAATTGTGGTGGGAAACCTGTGCCATGATGAAGAAGAGAGAAGGAGGGCAGCTGTCAGTTGACATCTCCAGAAAAGTCCAGAAATTTGGTTCAAGAGGCAGATGCTAGTTAGTTTTGATTACTCACATGTCTTCTCTGAATCATAGCCAGCACCAGTACAAGAAGTACAGGATAAATTCCTCATTCATTTCCTTCTCTTTTAACTAGATGGGGAATCAACATGAAAATATAGTTAGAATTGGGACGAAGGTGTGGATCATAAGTAAAAAGTCATGTTATCCTTTGATTAGATTGAGGGTATTCTATGGAGGAGAGTTTGAATGTCTAAAGAAGGCCAGACAATTAGAAAGATCATCAAGGCCAACAGTCAGCAAACTCTCTATGTAAAGGTTCAGATAATAAATATCTTGGGCTTTGCAAGGTGTCTATCACATCTATTCAACTCTGCCTTTGTAGTGTGGAGGCAGCTATAGACACCATATAAGTGAATAGGCGTGACTGGGTGGTGATAAAATTTTAGCTATAAAAGCAGGTGGCAGGCAGATTTGGCCTACAGACTATCATGTGCTAATCCCAGATATAAAGTGCCTGATGACTCTATACATCCCTATCACACTAGGCTATTCTATCACTTATAGACCATCACAACAGTCAATATATAGCCTCCCTGGAAGAGATTCTCCAGAGAAGCAGCACCAGAATTTCAAGAGAGGGAGCTATAGTCATTGCTATTCAAGAGTACTTACTGTGTGCCAGAGACATGACTTAGGCACCTTGCACATGTCACTTCTAATATTTGACATCCTCTGAGTAAGGGATATATATTTAGGTTTTTGCCATAGAGAGCATGAGCTTGCTGGAAAGACACAGAAAGAGAAACAATCAGAGGGAAAGTGAGAAATCACTTCCCAAGAGGATGGCCATGCCACAATCTCTTCTTCTCCATCCCCTCTTGTGATTGTAGTCAGTGTGATTTTCAAGCCACCTGGTCTGGGTCTCTAATCATGGACAGCCATGTGGGAGTCCAGTGCCCTAACCATTATGCCACCTGCTGGATATATTATTGCCACTGTTCACTGAGATTTGGTTCCCCTTGACTTCTAGGAAACAAAAGCCCCTTGATTAAGCAGCCACATGACTTGCTTTATCCCATGGGGTAGGATGTAAGAATACATGATTGTGTTTTTTCCTCGGAGGAAACTTTTTTATCATGGTAAGAAACTCTCCATAGCCAACTTTGGAAGCATTTATGGATGTAGAGGTGCCCTAAGGTGGGAGCAGTCCAGAATGCCAAGTCAATACATGGAGGATACTGCTCTGGTGAGTTGTACAAAGTCTGCAGTAGACATTGCATAACAGAATAAAACACCTACTCTATTAAGCCATAGGTATTTTTGTTGTTGTTAGTACAGCCTAACTTAGCCTAACCTCATGAATGAGGAAACAGACACGGTGGGAAATGAGTAAGCCTTCAAGGATATATGGCAAATAAAAGGCTATGGTGGGATTAAACCCAGATCTTTCTAACTCCAAAGTCTGATTTCCTTTTCATTATGAATTTTAAAATATAAAGAAATTTGTATTCATCCCAGGAAAAGCAGTCAGAGTAATCTTTTTCAAAATGTAATTTACACTTACTTTGAAGTCAAATCCCAAGCCTTGTCATGCTTTCTAGGGCTCTACACACCATCATTCTCTTGTACATTTTCCCACCTTCCTTTATCTTGTTCTACTTGGTCCATTCTCCAGCACCCAGACCTCATTTCAGTTCCTTGAACTTTCCAAATCCTTCCTCTTCTTGAGAATTTTATGTAAAATACAGTTTCCTAAATCTGAGGTGTTTCACCCTTTAATCTTTGCTTAGCTGTCTCCTCTTATCCCTTAGGTCTTAGTTTAACTGTTCATTCCTTAGAATGCGTTCTCTTGTCACACTTAGAAACTCCCATCCTGTTATTCTCTATATCCTCCCTCATTTCTTCCTAGTACTTGTGTCCACTTGGATTTGTGTATGCATTTTGTCTCTTATTGGTTTGTTTATCTTTCCAAGGAGGGTCAGAACTTTGCCACATTTCTTTAGTATTATACACCAAATTCCAGTGCAGTGCTGGCACACAGTAAGCCCTCCATAGCTCAATTTATTGGGCAAATAAAGATCAGCATAATTTTTGTATTTATTTCAGATAGAAAGAACTGGAAAAATCATAGACCCCAGGATTCAGCTTTGACATCTGCTAGCTGTCTGGTTCTGAGCAAGTAGGTTTATGCCAACTGGTAGTGGTCCACTTACAACAGAGCAGAAATAACTTCTCTGATGAGTTAGAGCTTAACAAGGATTGATATATACCTTCAAAAATCAGGTCATGGGGTTTACATACAAAATTTAAAAATTAAGCATGTTGGATAGTACCAGTGTTACTCTGAGGGGAATAAATAAAGTATCACTTTTGTGATAAATAACACCAAATTTGTATTCATTCAATATCTATTAAATGCATCACTAAGTATTTATTGATATTTTTAAAGACCATACTAATTGAATAAAAAGCTAGACTGAAGGGAGCAGCAAGCCATGGTGGATAGAAACCCAGATTTAGAAGCAATGTCTGCCACTTTCTGGAGATACAGCCAGGGAAAGGTTTGAAACCTCTCTGAATATTATGTGTGTGTGTGTGTGTGTACATGCACATACATGCACACATGCATGAGTGTTTAATCTGAAAATACAGAAAACACCTATTTGTATTAAGTTATAAATAGCAAGTAATGATGAAACTACAAGGTAGTTAATAAACTTCTTAGAGAGAGGCAGTATAGTATGATGGACAGCTCATGGATTGATTTTACTGTATAATTCCATATAATTTGGGTAGAAAAATCAATTTTATAAATCACTAATTGTATGGCACTCACTAAATTTATTTACCTTCTCTGCCCTCATTCTTTTTTTCTGTTTAAAATTTTTTTATTTTTAATTAATTAATTTATATTGATTCACTGAGCATCGTCACAGAATACAAAATGTGATTTCCCACCCAGAATACAATAATTTTCCATTTCTAGTTACATGTATATCCCGCCCCC
>NW_006203694.1:887592-888333 GCF_000334495.1 Tupaia belangeri chinensis
TTCCACATTTCTTTGTCCCATTAATGCTTTGCCTTCCTATTTTTCTTCTAAATGTCCTTCCTCAGATCCTCCTCTTTCACACACACTATATCTGGTATTTACATCTATATACTTTGTTTCTATATCCTTTAGTCAATCAGTTTCAGTCATAGAGTGCGGACACTCAGTATATATTAAGTGGGGATATACAATGCCTCTCCTTCATAGCCTGGCTTGCTTCACTCAGCAGTAAATCTTTTTTTTTTTTTTTCAGTAAATCTTCATATTCATCAACTTTCTGTAAAAAGCCAGAGTTTTGTTGTTTTTTATGGCTGAATACTATTCCATAGAGCATATGTGCCACAGTTTTACTATCCATTCATCTGTTCATGGGAATTTGGGTTGTTTCCATGACTTAGCAATTGTGAATAATGCTACAATAAACATCAATGTACAAGCACTTTTTGGATTAAGTATTCTTCTGTCCTTTGGGTAGATACAAGGAGTGGGATTGCTGGATCATATGGTAGTTCTATTTGTAGATTTTTGAGGAATCTCCAAATTGTTCTCCATAGTGGCTGTACCAATTTACATTCCTACCAGCAGTGTAAGAGAGTTCCCCTTACACCACACCCCACCAGCACGTTTGTTTTTTAATCTTAGTCATTCTGACCGGGGTTAGGTTGTATCTAACTATTGTTTTGATCTGAATTTCCCTTACAATGAGGGATATTGAGCATTTTTTCATATGCCTTTTACCTT
>NW_006203694.1:888343-897639 GCF_000334495.1 Tupaia belangeri chinensis
ATCTGTATGTCTTTTTTTTTTTTTTTTTTTGAGAGAGAGATTTTTGCTATAGGGTGCGTGCATTCGCCAGAAAGGCAGAAAGAGAGAGAGAGACAGAAAGTGAGAAATCCCCCCCCAGCCCCCCAGGAGGGATGGCCACACCACAATCCCTTCTCCATTCTCATCTTGGGATCTAAGGCACACAGGCACACGCACCTGGCATGAGTTTAAGTCACTAGGTCCAGGACTCAAACCGTGGTCAACTACATGGGAGTCCAGCAACATAGCCATTACGCCAACTGCTGGCCCTAGTATGTCATCTTTAGAGAGTGGTCTTTTCAACTCATTCTCACATCTTTTAATAGGATTGGTCATCTTATTTCAGAACAGCTGCTTGAGTTCCTTGTGAATTCTGGTTGACAGTCCCTTACCTGATGCACAGTTTACAAAAATATTTTCCCATTCTGAGGGCTGTCGATTCACACTAATTACTGTGTATTTACTATATTTTTAATTTCAAGAAAAGCAGTTTTAGCTTCAATAAATCAAAGAAATGCTAAAGAATTTGCTTAAAACTTAAGGATTTTTGTCCTGTCTTGAGCTGTTGATAGGTTCCTGCACCTACTATTTGAACAGAATCCCCACCTGTTTCCTGGCTTTAAATAGTATGCCCCTCATTTTCTTTATCTGTAAAATGGGAATAATATGGCTTTCATAAAAGTTAATGATAGAACACTCACTAAATGACTGTTGTCAGGTAAGACACTCATTATACAAGGACTGCTAAAGAGCATGGCAGTGAGTTTCTATAGGCAATAGATTTATCGCACCCTATGAGAAGCCTACCTTCTAGATGTTTTGGAGACCGAGCTGATGCTCACCTTTACGAGCAGTGCTTACTCCCTCCCTGCATCTGAGGTAGTTCAGTGTGGTGGAGACAAATTATCCTTCCAAGCCGCTGCTCCAGGTCTCCAGGGAAGCACCAACACAGAAGTGTGAGGAACTGGACAGCTACTTCTACATGGCCCTGGAGAAGAACTCTGTGTTCTTCTTTCTGCTTGAGAGCTGTTATGTAAATAGGAGGCTTTAATCACTATAATTAGCTCAGGTTCTGGATCCTTAACAGAGCTTTCACACCTGACTTTCCTCTGCAACCAACTCTAAATATGGCCATCTGAGCCTGAGCTCTTGGAGAGGAAAAGGGAAAATAAAAGAGAGAGCTGGGTTGGTCAGCTTTGTTAGCCAAGTAGGCAAGGAAGCAAACTAGCTGACTCCAGGTGGAGTAGGCACAACAGGGTGGCAAGTCAATGCCCCCACATCAGTCATTGTTGATTATTACTCATGGCATGAAACACTGATGAATTACAGGACATCTGGATAATAAGCATCAGAATTTTCACAGAAAATGTCCAGAACCAAGTAGTTAAAGGCTTTGGATTCAGAATTACTCCAGAGTTGAGTATGAGCTTTGCCACTTACTAGCTGTGTGTCTTTGAACACACGCCGTCACCCTTCAAGTAATTTTTCCTCTATGAGTGACATAAAGATTCAATGAGACAATGGTTATAAAACACTGAGACCAGTACTCAGAGCCTGGAAACCATGTTGTGTCACCTTATTTAATCTTCACAGCGACCCTCTCAGTGGGAACTCTCATCCCATTTTATAGCTCACAAAAGTTTATAACTTTCCTAATCTTGGCTTGGGCAAGATTCTAGTCTATGGAGTAAAGACTCAGTATGCCTCTGTGTGATATATCCTAGGGAGGAGAAGAACTGAGAGTAATGATCACAACAGAAACATTAACAGTAACAGTAGATGTATCAGCCTCTGTTATAGGTATTTTATGTAACTGCACCATTTCATCTGCCCAAACACCCTGTAGGAGTCTAAGATTTAGAGAGCTTAAATCAATGCCTCTCAAACTTCAACATGCAAATAGATTACCTAAGGATATTCTTAAAATATGACAGGTCTGGGCAGTATCTGAGCTAAAAATCTCTGATAAACTTCCAGATGATGCTATTAGCCCAAGGACCATAATTTGAGTAGCAAGGTTTAAATGAGTTATTCAAATTCACCTAATTATCAAGGAGCAGAGTGAGATTTGAACCCAGTTTTCCCTATCTCCATAATCTGTATTCTTTCTCTACTCTGATAACGAGTACATTTTACAGAGGAGGTGGCACTGGAGAGGCCCTTGAAGGATTATCGGAGCAGATAGGCTCCCATATCCCCAAGATTATGTTAACAGATGGATGAGGTACTTTTTAGACAACTACATCTATCTACTGTCAAGTCATATACTCAGTTTTTCAAAAGTCATCAGTTTATGGAGGTAGGTGAACTATCTTTGCTGCTGTCTTCTTTACACACTTACTGGCAAATTCTTTTACTCATAGAGGGTGTGAGGAAATTACAAACTCTGAACTAATGAAGTAAAAAATAAGAAAAATTTACCATATCAATCACAGGCTTGTCATCCCACAACAGAGGATGTTGGAACCTCTGTCCTAGACCAGAATTGTAGTTAAGACCTAGGAGCCCAATCTGAAAGGTGGACTCTTATATCACCTAAATGCAGGTGATACCTTCTCAGTCAAAATTAAGGTGAATTTCTCACACAGAGTACACCTCAGTCATCCTTCAGCACTTGTGATTTGGTGCAGAGTAGACTTGCTGCTTCTAGACTTAAAATAAGAAAATGTTAAGCCATAAGGGACTTTAAAAAATAGGCCATCTATAAGATATGTATGGTAAGCTCCAGAGCAAACACTACGAAAATAACTAAAATACATAGTGAAGGAATATTAAAGAAACTAAAATGTCTCACTAGGAAACACTCCCTTAGAATGAAAGAAAGCATTAAGGAAGGCATAGAGAAATTACAAAAAAAAAAAATTTAAAAGCGAGACAGGGAGTGAGTGGATTTAACTTATGGTAACTATATGAGGATGATTTTACCGTGACTGGGGTATAAACACTCTCTTGTTTTGTTTTGACTTGATTTTTCAAGAAAAGCCTGAGCATGCATGAAAGTCCCACTAACAGAGCAAGAACTCTACCTAATGATGAAACTTTATGAGTCATCATTAGGGCTGGCCCCATAACCTACTGGTTAAGGGACTAGGATCCTACATGGAAGATCATGGTTCAAATCCCATCCCTGACAGCTTGAAAAACATGCCAGTTTTGTAGACATGCATTACCAAGATCCCAACAGGATGGAGAAATAGAGGAGGAGTGGAGAAGTGATTATGGCATGACCACACTTCACGTAGGGGTGCGCTCGCTCTCTCTCTCTCTCTCTCTCACTCCAGTGAGTGCATATATCCTATGACAATTTTTTAAAAAGGAATTATTATTAAAATTAGGTATACCTCTAATATCCAGCATTATTATGAAATATATTAACAAATGCAACAATATAAGAAGTAAGAATAAAATGGGATAAAGAAGCAAAACAGTAACAGAGAGGCAGTGTAACCTAGTGGTGAAGAGAAATGGAAGATAAAGACACATTTGGGTTTAAACCTTGACTGTATTTAATATATAAAATATGTGGGCAAATTTTTTATTTCTAACATTTTTTATTTGTTTAATTTATTTTTATTTCTATTTCTTTTATATATTCAATCAAAATTTCTTCTGTTCTAGAGAGATTTTTGCTATAAGGTGCATTCACTTGCCAGAGAGACAGAAAGCAGGAAATCACCCCACCCCCCGGGGGGATGGCCATGCCACAATCCCTTCTCCTCCAGTCTCCTCTCGGGATTTTAGGTACACACACACATGGGCCCACCGTAAGTTTTAAGCGGCCGGGTCCAGGACTCGAACCACGATCAACTACATGGGAGTCCAGCGACGTAACCATTATATCATCTTCTGGTCCCACAAATATCTTAACCTCTATGTCTCATAAAGCCTCTGCTATAAAATTAAGATTTGACAATGATGGTAATAACAGTAATGAGTCAAAGGATGGTTGTGAAAATTAAATGAGCCAGTATCTATATATATTATTTTTTTGAAAGGTTTTTGCTATAGGGCACGTGTGTTCTCCAGAAAGACAGAGAAAGACAGAGAGACAGAAAGAGAGAAATCACCCCCCAGGAGGGATGGCCATGCCACAATCCCTCTCTTCCATTCTCCTCTCAGGATCTTGGGCATGCATGCACAGGCAACCAGTGTGAGTTTAAGCCACTGGGTCTGGAACTCAAACCATGGTTGACTACATGGGAGTCCAGCAACATAGCCATTATGCCAACCGCTGGTCCTAAATGAGCCAATATCTTTAAAATGCTTAGAACAAGTAAGTTCTACAGAATTGTTTGCCATTACTTGAACAATACATTTTTAGACGAAATTATCATAACTTACATTAAAATTTCAAAATATTTAATAGCCTAGCCACTAGAACTAATGATAAGGAAATTTAGCCAAGTTTCTTGATTCAATATCAACATGAAGAGATCAGTGGTGTTTTCTTATTTTTGCTATAATCAACGCAATTACATAAAAAAAGGACAAAAGAATAAAAATCAATCTGTCCATGCTAGAACGATACTAGAAGAATTTATTCTGAATAGCCAGAGAATGAGTTAAACTTAGAACTGGGGAGAGAATGATGTTCTAAAGTTAGGTGGTCTGTCCTTACAGAGTAGAAATAAAGAAGGGAGGGCCAGGTGAGCTCAGACTGTACCTGTCTTCTGAGACTGTTTATGGGTGAGAAAAGCTCACTCAGCCTCCTGAATATGTCAAGGACTAGAAACTGTCCTCACCATCTGCTGTGCAGGAATCATAATAGAGAATGTGCATGCCTTATCCCACTGCCTTCGCTATCCCAGAGCTTCACCTTATCCATTACATAGACATTCACAGTCCTTAACTTGATTTTCCTCTCTGAAGGGAATACCTTTCCCCTTCACTGTATAACAGACCTCTCCTTTTCTTTCAAGTTCTAGTCCAAATGGTATTTCCTCTGCAAAGCATTCCTGGGATCCTCTGTGCAGAGTCAAAACTCTGTCCCTTCCTTTGTGTGTCCATATTATAGTTGTATTTAGCTGAAAGAGGAATTAGAGACTGAAAAACTCAGACAGATATTTCTATTCACCAACTAATTGCTCGATTTACTTCCCAACTTTCTTTCTTCAGATTAACCCAGACAACTTTAGACTGTATCTCCTATTTCTCCCAAAGAAGGCCTAAGTACTTGGGTTGAAGCCAAACTCTCAACACTCCAGACAGGAGATTTTTTCCTCTGAACTCCTTCTGCAACCAGCTCCCTGATGAGGATTTGCAGAATGTTCTTCGTTTCATGGGAACTCAAGGGAAAAAGTCTTCAGAGAGGAAATGAGGTAAACACAAAAATAGAGACACAATGTTGTCTTAAATCCTGTTTCCCTAGGAATTTGGACTCAGAGCAGATGTTTGCAAAGCAGTGTTCAACTACGAGAGCAGGAAAATGATGAACTATTCCTGGGCCATCCAAGGAAGCTAGAAAATGCCAAGGGAGGTGCTCAGTTTATCCTAATGCTGCAGACGCTGGGGCCATGTTTAGCAGATCCAAAATAAAAACCGCTTTGGCTTCAATAGGCAGACAGCTGAAAACGGTGAAAGCTAATGGTATTTTCAGCACCAAAAGTCAATATCACCTTGCCCTTTAAGTTAAATGGCTAATCTACAAAGATCCAAATCCCAAGATTCTGCTGTTTAAAAAGTCTCTATTCTTTCATTCTCTCATTCAAAAAGTAGCTAACAACCCTGGAATGTCATGGGAGGTGATGGAGATGCAGCACTTGACCTCACTTAGTTTAGTTTAGTGATTGAGTCAGACATGAATTAATGATCTCAGAAATAACTATGGAGTTGCAATTATGATCAACATGATGAAAGAGAAGTACACAGAGCAGTAAGATTGTATAACTGGGGAATAAGCCTAGTTCAGAGGTGGGGGCTGACTTAATCAGCCTCCCTGGAAAGTGATATTGGACCTGATATTGAAGTGTGAATAGATTAATGCAGGTGAAGAGTGGGTTCGTGAGCATTCTAGGCCATCACAGCAGCTTGTGGAAAAGCTCTACAGTGGGAGGGAGTTTGATAGCTTCAGGAAATAAGAGAAAGTCAGAATAACAATAACAGCAGGTGCTGGGTACAAAGAGGGACAAGCTGAGGTTGGGAGTGGGGCAGAAACCATATTCATCAAGGCCTTACAGACCATGGTAATGATTATGGACTTTATCCTGAGAGCACTTAGAGCAATTAAACTGGAGGATGACGTGGTCAGAATTTGCATTTCAGAATTTCTGCTTAACAAGATCTTATCAATATTCTAACGCTCAACTAGAATTCCACCTCCCTTCTGAGTCCCTGAAACTACTCTTTCTCATACACATATCTCAGCTTTCTCACCTTCTGTAGCAACTATTTTTAATTCTTTTTTTCTCCATTCTGTGGTTTGAATGTGCCCCCCCATTCATGTATTAAAATTCAGTGAGCCATTGTAACGACATTGAGTGGTTACAGACTTAATTCAACTATAGTGTTAAAATATAAAGACTTTGGGAAGTACTTAGACAACAGACTGGAGCCATATGACTAAGTCCTGGTGGTGATGAGAAGATACAATGAAATCAGGACATAGAAACATACCTGCCTTTAAAAGCCTGCTGAGGTTACACTTGGACTGGGACATTGTTTTTGTTTGTTTCTTTGTTCATTTTCCTACTCTCAGACTTAAACTGAAGCATTGGGTCTTCCTGAAATCCAGTCTACCAGCCACATTGAAACTATCCCAGCCACTCTCCTGGGTCTCTAACTCACTCTGTAGGTCTTGGCTCTTGTCAGACTCCATAATCGTGCAGGCCAATTACTTATAATAAATATTTTTCTATATGTATAACACATATACATCTTACCGATTCTATTTCTCTAGAGAGTCCTGACAACACAGTTCAAGCATGTTGTGTTTGTTGGCTCAGCTGATTAGTGTGGGGTGATAGCCAGGTCTGCATGGATCTCCTTCTTTAGCTTCTCCCACTCATGGGACAGGATAAATCATGCCAACTTCTCTTGTCAGACACCCACATGGTCAAAATTAAAGACTAGAAGCAGTGACAGACTGATGTGGTTCCCAGTATATCCCTGTGGGTCGTAGCTAAAGCTCACAGGCTTCAGTTTGTTCTTGTATCTTCAAATATTTTTTCTTTTACCTTCCAAATTTCCTGTCCTGATGACGTCAGTCTCCATCAGAAACAAAAGCCAAATATGAAAGAAAAGAAAAGAAAAGAAAAGAAAAGAAAAGAAAAGAAAAGAAAAGAAAAGAAAAGAAAAGAAAAGAAAAGAAAAGAAAAGAAAAGAAAAGAAAAGAAAAGAAAAGAAAAGAAAAGAAAAGAAAAGAAAAGAAAAGAAAAGAAAAGAAAAGAAAAGAAAAGAAAAGAAAAGAAAAGAAAAGAAAAGAAAAGAAAAGAAAAGAAAAGAAAAGAAAAGAAAAGAAAAGAAAAGAAAAGAAAAGAAAAGAAAAGAAAAGAAAAGAAAAGAAAAGAAAAGAAAAGAAAAGAAAAGAAAAGAAAAGAAAAGAAAAGAAAAGAAAAGAAAAGAAAAGAAAAGAAAAGAAAAAAGAAAAGAAAAGAAAGGAAAGGAGAGAATTTTTTTTAAGAGAGATTTTTGTTTTGGCCAACAGGTGGCATGGTGGTTGGACTGGTACTGGTACTGGTACTGGACTTCCACATGGCTGACCACATTTCAAGTATTGACCTGGTGGCTTGCTTTCTTGCTTTCCCCTCCCTCTCTGTCTTTCTGGTCAAATTAATAAAATAGTAATAGTACAAATTAACAAATAATTCTTTTTTTTAACTTTTTAATTTTTTTATATACATTCAATTACATTGTTTAGCTTACAAAGTGAACATTTTAATATGTGAACATTTCTCCCCAGTCAAGTTGATCAAAATATCTTCAACCAATAACATCCGAAAGAGAAAGGAAGGAAAGAAGGAAGGATGGAGGGAGGGAGGAAGAAGGAAGGAAGGAAGGGAGAAAGAAAGAGAGAGAGCTAAATGTGAACTATTTAATCAGCTCTCCCAAAATTGAATAAGGTTAAGTCCTTATAGCACATATTATGTTTCACTGATCAAACCTTCACCAATACCCTCTTCTGTGGTTTCCCTTAATACATAAAGACCAATATTCAAGATGGTTTGAAGGCCAATATCCCAAATGTGTTTCCTGACCCCCTTACCATTCTTACATTGATTCAAACTTTTCTCCCTCCAGTCACACTGGCCTTTTATTTTCCTGTTCTGTAATGTTTACATAATGTTCTTTCTGCCTGAAGTAGTGTCTCTTTTGTAACATTCTATAAACTTTTCAGGCTCTAACATAGACATTACTTCCTAAGTAGTCTGTCAGGAATCTGTAGAATTAGGTAATTAACTTTAATATGCACCCATAGTACCCTGTAGCACATGCCTTTACCATGGTAATTATTTATACAATTATTTAAAATTTTATGAATTTCTCTTTCTAAACACTTGTGTGTGGTTTCTATTTCTACAGTTCCTCAAATTAGACACCCAATGCTGTGAATGGTGATGGCATTCCCTAAAAATCTTATCCTTTCCTGTATAAACCAAGAATCCACTGCTCAACTATTCATAGTGAGTTCTAGAACAAAAGTTCAAGAAGTTTATGACAAAAATGGAATTAAACTACAAGTTCATTTTGGTGCCAACAAAAAATAGAAACCCATGCATAGTTTTTTTCCATAACTAACATCTTTCCACAAGCTTTGTGAAGACATAGATACATATATATTTCCTTTGTTCTCCATCATGACCACATCATAGACTTGCTGATCGCATTTTATTGGATAACAATTTCTTGGTGAGAATTGACTGTTTTATTTCATAATTACCTTCACTTTCCAGTCAGGCAAATTGCTGAATTATTTTGAGCTGATCTCTTTAGCAGGTAAGTGTTTTATAGAAGAGCACCAGATTCCACATGGCTGAGTGGAGTTTAAATTCCGTTACTGGTGGCAACATGTTAGTGCAGGTAAATGTATAAAAGATCCTGAGAGGATGAAAAATGGGGAAAAAAGGATTGTGGTGCGATCAGCCCTGATGTGGTCCGAATTCTTTTCCTTTCTTTATCTCTCACTCTCTATCACTCATAAAAATAAATAAACTTTTTTAAAAAATTTAAAAACTACTGCATTTTTTAGTGTGAAAAAAATTTTGGCTGTTTATTAAATCCAAACTCAGAAATTCATCGGCAGTTCCCCTCCAGTAATTTCTGCTGAAGTGACCTTGAATAGG
>NW_006203694.1:897656-910098 GCF_000334495.1 Tupaia belangeri chinensis
CCTGCTGAAGTGACCTTGAATAGTTGACTTCACCAGAAATACTATGGGAATAATATTACTGCATTGCCTCTTTTTTTCTGGTGATTCAAATGCATTCTAGGGAAGAATATGCAGGAAATATGACTGTTGCTATATTATCAACCTTTTAAATCATTTATGATTATGTATAACAACTATATCTTATTGATTCTATTTCAATTTCTTCATTGTGATCTTTAGTAGAATGCCTAATCTGTAGGTAGTTTAAATTATTTGACTTTAAGAGTGCCACTGGGAGGGGTAGTATTAAATAGCAAGTTTATGGTTTGGGACATTTCAAAAAAAAGAAAAAAAGAAAATTATATAACCTTTTCAACATGTCTTCCATTTTTCAGTTTTTCTCTCACCTTGATTTCTTATACTCATGTTTCAAGGGATTTCTTTAAAAAATAAAAAAAATTTTAAAAAAGCAATTGCTTTCTAGATGTTAACCATTGGGGAGTTTGAAAAAAAACCTTCCAGATGGGAAATATATGTGAAAAATCTCATCTCAGTAAAAAATAAATCCTCCAAATAGAGGCATATAATGAAACACCTAATTCACTCCAACTATACTGGTCATATTGCTGCAATATTATAATGCCAGATGACTCTTTTAGCACCATGGACAACAGCTGGCCTTCCATCAGGAATGTCTAAAAATGAATGCAATGCTATCCCTTTCCAATAGAAATTTGGCTGGTATTTGAAGTCCATTGAATAGCACACTCCTCCTCTACGTGCTAAGAAATTAGTAATTTTTAGTAAGAAAATTTAAAAAGTATTTTATTGTGTTTACTCTCCAGAAATCTGTATTGCTAAATGGCTTTACTGAATCTCCTTCAAAAGTCATCCACTTGCAGCATCAACCATCATATTTTCAGTCTTCAAGCTTTGGGATCTCTCTGAAACTTTGACGCTGGTGGTATGCTCTTTATGCTGGTCATGTTTTCATTTTAACTTTCTTTTTCTCCATAGCCATAATGTATCATTGTTAAGCCACATCCTTTTTTCTAATTCCTTCCTTAATTCTTTTGATTTCTGCTGCTTGTATGTCTAAATGCACTTGTGTCCCACCAACATATCTTTCTATTATTTTTCTCTCATTTCCACAGTTTACAGCATCATCCTGTAATGGTAAGTTCAAACTCTGCTATTCTGTCTGTAACATCCTCCTAAGCTCCATTGTCACATTCCCAACAATCTACTGGATACTTTCCACTGGATGTGGCTGATACTGCAAATATATCTAAATGAAACATATTTCTTGGAAGATCATGCACATTTTTATCTGCTTCCTGCTCATGCTTGTCTGTTTATGCATTTCTTCCATGAATGAGAGAAACAGAGAGAGGGAGATAGACAATACTCCCAACAGGGTCTTCATCCTTTCATCCAACCTAGCCTTGGCCAGACCAGACCATCAAATCATGAACACATACATGCCTGGTATACTTAAGGAGGTCTCCAGATATGAATCTAGAATCTTCCTACGTGAAACAACCTTGCAGAGTGTCATCTTTCACCACTGTATGATATCTTACCCCTTGTTTAGTTTTGTACACTGGTGTGCCTGCCTACTTTGAATAAACTCCTTTTAGTGCCTAAGAGTCATTCTTTATTTCCTTCTCCCACAACCAAACAAGTATCAA
This sequence comes from Tupaia belangeri chinensis, assembly GCF_000334495.1. Taxonomy (NCBI): domain Eukaryota; kingdom Metazoa; phylum Chordata; class Mammalia; order Scandentia; family Tupaiidae; genus Tupaia; species Tupaia belangeri. The sequence continues at coordinate 899,327 of NW_006203694.1, forward strand.
GTCTTTTTTATGCAACCCCATAACAAGACTACTCATATTAAACAAAACCACCCATTGCTTACTTAGATTTTAGATCCCATGGGGAAAATAAACATGCTTACCCTTGACCACATTTTATCATTCACTGGGAGTTGTAACTGGCTGAAAGGTTTGGAAGCATCTATGTTTCACAAAAGATATTCCACACACCCATCTCAGCTCTTCAACCTATTTCACGGTTCAGTTCCTCTTGCCTCTTGCATATTTTCTTACAGTAAATCAGTGTATTAGAAGAAACTCAAGCTAAGAAACTTCACCAGTGTGAGTATTAACATTACACTTAAGTTCTGATGGCATCCAACTTATCCCAGAAATAAAAGTGGCATGTGAAAAAAACTGTCATTCATTTAGATTCACGAGAATGAAATAAGTTGACATATGCAAAGGGATTAGCCAAACTTCTAATACACAGTAGGCCCTCAATAAATATTAGTTTTCTTTCCTTTCTCATCCTAACAAGAATTTCTGTTTTCAATCTTTCCATCCCGATCTATTAAACAATACTGTGTAACTGCTATTTACATGCTATTCTTCCAATTGTTCCATTACTATCTCATAGATCATAGAATAAAGTTCAAATTCCTTAACTCAGCATCCAAAGCTCTCATTTAACTGGCCCCAACTGGCACTTCAAATTACTTTCTCATTCCATTTTATTGACATTGCAGTGATACTACCCTGAATCTTGCATTCTCTAACAAGAGGCTTTGTTTGTGCTGTTTCAGTTTATTTATTTTCTTAAATGCAGGAATCTCCTTTACATCGTCAAGCCCATGTGCTAAGTCCTGGTACAAAACCCAGAAGTGATATTCAATAAGTTTATAGAAAATTCATATTATGAAAAAAAGCTATACATGTATTTCAAAAATGTTTACACCGAAATAAACTTGTACATTGATTCCATTTTCCACAAGTTCTTTGAAAACTCTTTGTACTTTCTTGATTCTTACATCTAGTATTCCTGGATATATAGAATTTCTTTTTATTCAAAATTTCTGTAGGGATTAAAATACACATTTCATATGGCATTGATTTTTTAAATTGTATTGAATACATGTTAATGGTATTCTTCATATTCCCTGTTGCAATGTTTATTCTCTAGAGACAGGAAGCCCATGATAATCATGTTCCTATTACCCACAGTACCTAACATAATTCTTTTACATTATAAATGTTCAATATTTAGCATAGTAGGAATATTCTTTCAATTCCCTTCACATTTGTTTATATAACATCATTAGTGAGAAACCACTGCAATCAAGAAAGGGCCCAAATGATGATATAGTTGAGATATAATATCAACGATCTCATAAAAACCCATATTAGTCATAAAGAAGTCTAATATCTTGAGCAGTAGGTTCTTGACTACTGTCTTTCTCAAATCATGATTCTTTCTCTTATTGGATAATACACACACACACAAATATATATATAGCTAATCGAATTAGACTGATGTGTTAGAGATGTTTCTTAAGCTAAGACCTAGATATAAGCTCTACTGAACAATAAAAAATATGGTCAAGGGCAAGCATATTTGCTTCTTCCTATGGGGGAATAAAATATAGGTAAGAAATGAATTGCTTTTGTTAGAATGAGCAGTCTTATTGTGTTTATTTTTGAAGTGTCTTGATATAATAGAATCAAAAGCTCTACCAATGAAGTACCAAGTTATTAAACTCATCATTCCAACTATCCTAGTGAATTTTCCTTCTTCACACATATTCCCTTGTCATGTGCTGATAATATATGGGGAAGAGGATTGAACTGGGTAAGATTGATTTATGAACTATTGGTAAAAGAATCTCTCCTGAGACAAACACAGACTTAGATTTGGTCTGTATCTGTAGAATGGGATATATTCTATAAAAATAAAACCCCTGGGAACCAGCAGTTAGCGTAATGGCTATGTCGCTGGACTCCCACGTAGTCGACCACGGTTCGCGTCCTGGACCCGGTGGCTTAAAACTCACGCCGGGCGCGTGTGCGTGTGTGCCCAAGATCCCGAGAGGAGAATGGAGGAGAATGGAGGAGAAGGGATTGCGGCGTGACCATCCCCCCTGGGGGGTGATTTCTCGCTTTCTGTCTCTATGTCTCTCTGTCTGGTGAGCGCACGCGCCCTACAGTGAAAATCTCTTAAAAAAATTTTTAAAAAAATAAAACCCCTTAGGATACTGTTTGGTCTATATTTTTAAGTGACTCCATGACTTCAAAGTTCCATAGGCACCAGGATGAAAGCTTAACAGTTATAGCAGAAGGCACTGAGAAAGGTAGAGGTAACCATCAAGTAAGTGCAGGGAATTGTTTGTAGATTAATAAGAAAGACCAGGAAAAGAAGGGGAAAAAAAATAAAAAGACCTTATTTTTAGGATAAGACAGTATTCTTTCCTTTCCTGTTTGGTTTCAGATAATGAAGACTGAGGGGTAGGGTGTATTGGACAGTGATTCAAAACATGAAAAATCCAGGAACATATGAGAAGATTTAAAATACTTATACTGAGAGAATTTCAGCTCAATAATGCACAGAGCCTGAAGAACTCTGGGAGTGAAAACAAGCTTTTCCTTTTTCTTTGTGTTGCCTTATTTTAATCCAGAAAGTATCTTCTATTTAAGAGATGTATTTAACTCAGGAGTGGGAAGAGTCAATGGAGGCTTCATTAGAGGAGAAACGGGCCATATTCTGGGCTTACTGTGTACCACAGAAAAGGAGTACCAGGCTGTTATACTTCTAGGTCTCCCAGGTCTGCCCCAAGGGCTGATAGTGAAGCTAGAATTGCAGGCAGATCCTCTAATAAGGTCTACTAAATATTTTGGTTTTTTTCTGGAGCTTGTCTAACAATACAGAGTGATGGTTAATAGATAGGTTCAAAAGATAGCCTGCTAAGATTTGGATCTTGAATCTGCCACTAATTAGCTGTGTGTCCTTGGTCAGCTCATGTAACCTCATTATGCTTCAATTTCTTTAATTGTAACATGCAAATAATAAAGAAGCCTACTTCTTTCAGTTGTTATAAGGATTAAATAAGAAAAAATTAAATAAATCACTTGGAACAATGTCTGGTCCATCGTAAGTTTCATAAATGCTTTATTTATTAGTTACTTTCTTATTTGTTGTTCTTTGATGGTAGTTGGTTGGAGTCAGATAGACTAGGGCCCTTAATTTCCAAAATATGTCATAAAACAATTGTAATAAAAGCAGCATGGTTACGAAGTAAAAACAAACATATAGTGAACAGAACAGGATAAAATGCTCAGAAATAAACACATGCATTTGTAGTCAACTGATTTTTTTGACAAAGGTGTCAAGAACGTACAGTGGGAACAGACAGCATTTTCTTTTCTTTTCTTTTGAGAGTTTTTTTTTCTATAGGGCCCATGCACTCACCAGAAAGACAGAGAGAGACAGAGAGACAGAAAGTGAGAAATCATTCCCCGAGTGGGATAGCCACACTGCAATCCTTTCTCCTCCATTCTCCTCTTGGGATCTTGGGCATGCACACACACATACCTGGCATGAGTTTAAGCCACTGGGTCCAGGACTTGAACCGCAGTCAAGTGAGAGTCCAGCGACATAGCTATTATGCCAACTGCTGGTTCCAAAGATAGTATTTTCAATAAATGGACCTGAGAAAGCTGATTATTCATGAAGAAGAATGAAATTAGATTCTTATCAAACACCATATACACAAATCAACTCTAAATGAATTGAAGATCTAAATATAAAGCCTGAAACTCTAAAACCACTAGAACATTTTTCCTCTCCATAGAGTAAAACTTCCACAGCACTGGTTTAGGTAAGGAATTTGGGGATATGACCTTGAAAGCACAGGCAACAAAGGTAAAAATAGACAAATGAGATTACATCAAACTAAAAAGTTTCCACAGAGTAAAGGAAAGAAGTAACAAAGTGAAGAAACAACCTACAGAATGGGAGAAAATATTTTCCCCCACTTCATACATTTAGAACGGATTTAATATCAAAGACATGTAAGGAATTGAAACAATAATAACAAGAAAACAAATTATCTAATTTTAAAAATAGGCAAACAATGAGCTGTGTTGAAGCAGCAGTGGTGCCACATTCTACAATACTGAGCGTACATACAAAGGTCACAGTTTCACATACCAAGGTCTCCCTGTACATGCTTGGTGCACAAGCACTTCTCCATGTTCCCGGTTAGCTGATGATAGATTGCAGTGTAAGAACCCTATTGAAGGTCTCCCTCCCATCTTGTGGAAGAAATGCAAGTTTTCAAAAAGTTTTTAAAGATTGTGAAAGGACTTGAACAGACATTTCTTAAAATTGACATTCAAATGATTAAAAGATATTTGAAAAAAAATTCTCAGCATCTCTAATCATTAAGGAAATGCAAAATAAAATCATAATGAGATGTCACCTCACGCCTTGTTCTAAGCTGTCCTGTTAATAACAGAAAATACCTGCAGCTGAGTGACATATTACAATAGTGATTTATTCAACTCACAGTCTGGAAGTTCAAAGCCCAAGGGTAGAATCTAGTAAGGATCTTCTTGCTGGTGAATAACATAACTGAGGGCAAAAGCTAGAATGTCTATGTTCATGTGCCCTTATCTTACGCTCTCTCCTTACATGTTCACCAGGTATCAATCATGAGGCCTCTGTCCCAATGACCTTAATCTTAACCTCTTCCCAAAGGTCCCACCTTCAAACACCATAGTGAGATTAAGTTTTCACTCTGTAAATTCCATCACAACCAAATCACAACACATGAATTTTCAAAAGACACACTTTCAGGACATAGACATGTTGAAAGGGCTTTATACTAAAATACAAAAGATAATAGGGATTGGTGAAGATGCAAAAAAATGGAAACTCTTGCACATTGTTGATAGGAATGTGTGTTAGTAAAGCCATTATATAAAATGGTATGGAAGTTCCTTAAAAAATTAATAATAGGAGACCAGCAGTTGGTGTAATGGCTATGTTGCTGGACTCCCATGTAGTCAACCATGGTTCGAGTGCCAGACCCAGTGGCTTAAATTCATGCCGGGCATGTGTGCTTGTGTGCCCAAGATCCTGAGAGGAGAATGGAGGAGAAGGGATTGCAGAGTGGCCATCCCCCCAGGGGGTGATTTCTCGCTTTCTATCTCTCTGTCTCTCTGTCTCTCTCTGTCTTTCTGGTGAGCGCATGTGCCCTATAGCAAAAACCTCTCCAAAAGAAAGAAAAAAATGTTAATTGGCTTGATTTAAACATTTTATATTGTATACATATCAAAACATTACATTGTGCCCCACAGAAGTGAACAATTACAATTTGTAATTTAAAATAATATTAATTTATGAAACAAGAAAAAGAAAGACAAGACACAAAATACTCCAACAGAAATCCTTATTATGCCTAAACTAACTATTACGCCTATTTCTTCCCTTCCTGTGATCATGGCTTTTCTCTAGGCTTATTAAATCAGAATCCATTTGAAAATTTTAACATCTTTGTATCTTGCAGTTTACTTAAGGGATGTGGTGATGTGCTCTCCCTTGTAATCAACACCAAAAATGATGATCCTTGAAAACAGAAGTATAAACAGGACCCTCATGCATAAATTGGTAACCGTCCATCCATTCTGTGGACATATGGGCTTTAGTTGCAATCTAGTTCTTGGAAAGTGATTCATAATTAAACCATTTTACTTGCCTAGAAAATATTTCAACTTGTGTTGACTTGAGTCACAATATTTGGAAAGCACCACTTAAAAAACAAATTGTGTTGTACGCAAATGAAACTAAGCCTATCTGGCATAAAAGCAATAGAGGGATGGACAGTTGATCAAAGGGTGTGGTCAGTACATATTTTCTACACCCTTTCAGATAACTAAATCCACATTTCTTTAATTATAATAATTAGGCTGGCCTCTGGATTTAGGCTAAATTATGGGGATAATGGTGACGGAAGCTTTTTCCTGAGGGCAGATTTACACTCTCATCTTGGCAGAATCAACTATTTGCTTTGTGATTGTGGAAACATTTGGAGAGAAACATTAATTTTCCATCCATTAACTTTGGTGGATATGAACACCCCAGAGGGAAAAATGTGTGGAGCCGCTTAACAACCTTTTGGCTGTTAGGAAGGTAAAAATGTTTTAAAAACATTTTTTTTTTTTTTGCAAAGGAAAAAAATTAAAGGAAAAACAGCTATTCAATCAGGGAATATTTTGTCTTTCAGAGGATTTTTTTTAATGTTTGTACCATCTCAAAATGCAGTACTTTTCTGTAGGCATGACCTATTTTCCCACCTAGTTATAAATTAACCCAATAGTCCAGATACTTACTAACAGGACTCTTTCGAATCATGCACATTTTTTCCTCCATAGGCCAGACACAATATGTTAATATTAATTGGGTAAAGAACAAAATTGTCGGTTGAGAAGACAGAAGGTAAGTGTATGTAATAATAAGTTATTTTATTTTTGCATTGCAACTCTTAGGAGAGCTAAAGTAAAATTCAAATCAATGGGATCTAGAAACTGAATATGTGCATGTTGGAAGAGAAGAAGTTATAGTGAGTAAAATGTGATGGAAGCAGGTTGAATGATCTCTGTATTGTGTCAGAATTAAACAATGTGAAGGTAAACTGCACAACTCCGAACATTCATTCATTCCACCAAGAAAAAAATACAGCATCATCAAACAGTTGCTGAATACTAAGCCACAGGCCAGATACAAAGGCAACTTAGCTGGGGAAGACTCCCCCACCCCATTTCCTTACAGTTGACAGTTTAATGGGGAGCATGAAAATTTACATAACTAAAAACACTTCATAACCTATCCATAAAGATCAGGGATTTTTCCCTGAGGAAGGATGTTTAAATTGAGCCTGAGGAGTTCTTCCATGTGGCTGAGTGTATGGATATACCTGTGGCTGGCAAGGGTGCAGAGGGTAGGTTGGAAAAGGAGGAAAATTGTAGAAAAAGGGAAATGCTTGGAGAGGCACAGGGGCAGAAAGAAAGTTTGCATATGTAAGATTCAGGAGGTGGAAGGAATAAAATGAACAGAAGAGAGGGGAATGAAAAAAGTCTAAAAGAATGGTGAGGTCAAAGAATATAAAACCTGTAAGTCAGTCAGTATAAGAATTTGGACCAGCAATGGGGAGACTTTGCAGGGATTTATGTAAGAGAAAGACATGATTATATTTGTATTTTGAAAAGAGCTCTCTGGTTTCGGTGTGAATAATGAATTGAAGGGGACAATAACAGGTTAGGAGACAGTTGCATAGTTCAGGAGAGAGACGATGGTGACATAGACAGGAATAATGGCATAGAGATGGAAACAAGTGGAAGGCTAGAAGAAATGTCAAGAGTAACTGGGACCTTTTAAAACCCCCGTCTCCACCCCTGCTCCATTCTTCCAGAAATAAAGTAATTTTTCTTTAAATTTGGCTAAACTAAACATATTAATAATTCTTGTCCAAGTTTTTTTCCTATCCAAGTTGTTCTGCATGTCTGACACAACATACTAGGAGGCAGACACTCCACACACTGAATACTAATTCCCCTTCAATTTCTTTTGCCTTTGCTGATTTGTACAAAATTAAAAGTAAACTCTCTGTGATCAGGAATGGCCAGGAAATAAATGTTCTGGGTAATAGAGAAACGCAGAGCATGCCGTATGACTCCTACAGATTTTCAACGCCTTAGCACAAACTATATGAGAGCGAGACAGAGAGAGCAAAGTATCAACAAGTAGTAGCAAAAGGCAGAGTCACTGAGTTCTAATTGCAGCTCTGCCATGAACCGGGTGTGAAACCTTGGGCTAGTCGTTTGACCAGCTAAGAAAGATGAATGTCTTGGGTTGTTGGAAAAGTTATGTCGTATAGTTCTATGCAAAAATGCATCATGACTTTTCTGACAATTCAATATATTTGTGCAGGCAAAAGGTTCAATGTGTGAAATCCTGCTCTCTTATTTATGAATTGTAAGAGTTTGAGCCTGCTCCTTAATCTCTTTGAGACTCAGTAATCTCATCTGTGAAGTGGAGATAAAAGGATAACTTCACATGAGCATCAATGTGATCAAATGAAATTACAAATTTAAATGCCAAGCAACTTACCTGGAGCAATTATTTTTCTCTGAAGTTATTTTTTTTTCTCATTTGTATGCTAAAACTTTTAACATTTCTCCTACTTCAGAGAATTCTAATAAGGGTCCTTCAAATTAATACATGTAAAATTTCTAAAAATAATTTTAGAAGAAATTATGAAAAAGGGGCCAGCAGGTGGCATGATGTTTAAGGTGTTGAACTCCCACATGGCCTACCACAGATCCAGTCCTGGACCTGGTGGTTTGAACATCACATGGGTTAGGTTTATGTGTGTGCCCAAAATGCCAGGAGAAGAAAGGATTACAGCATGGTCTTTCCCCCTGGAGGGTGAGCTCTCATTTTCCCTCTCACTGTCTCCAGCAAATGCATGTACCCTGTGGCAAAAACTTTTTAAAAAAAAAGAAATGAAAATAAATCATAAAAGATTGATCCTTGTTAGTATTGTTAGGGTTTTTTTTTTTTTTCCAATAAATAGTACAGTTGAGGGCCAGCCAGTGGCGAGGTAGTTAAGGCACTGGACTTCCACCTAGCTGACTATGGTTTGAGTCCTGAGCCTGGCAGCTTGATGGGTCTGGGAGGCGGAGGGATTGTAGAATGGCCATCCCCTCTGGGGAGTGATTTCTTACTCTCCCCCAACACACTCTGTCTCTGTCTCTTTCCAGCGAGTGCACATGCCCTATGAACAACTAATTGCATAGTTGAGCCTCCTACCTTTTTTCTCTTTTTTTGATGAATAAACAGCACTTCAGAATTTTGCAGTTTCTTTATCACTATAGCACCACTATATCATAGAAATGGTTACCAAAGGTATGTGGATTGAGTTAAATCCATACTGACTTCAGAGCATATCATAGAATCTATTTTTCCAAAACAAATCCAGGATACCAGCTTGTTGACTTGTATTTTTTTTTCTTTTCACTTTTGCATAAAAATAGAAAGTAGACAGAGCAAATGCAGACTTGCCGGGTAATAGAGGGTTTGGGTTATGAGATGGCAGGTAGGATAGCTTTTACTGTACTACCCATGTGTAATTATGGTCTATAAAACATTTCTACTTAATACATACCTCTGGATATAGACTTGTCCAATTTAAGAGTCAGTCTATCTGAAGACTAGTCAAAGATCCATCTTGACAATTAAGCAGAGTTGGGGGTCATCACATAGGTTGATTTGAAAGGCACTGACCATGCCTCCCAATTATCTCTCCCACAGCCACACAGCACCTGAAATTCAGTCATTAAAATTAATTCCTCTGGGCTTTGACAGCACTTCAGCAGTAGAAGAAATAAAATGCAAGAGCAGAAAGTATCTTTGAGATCATTTAATTCAACTCTTATTCTGTAGGTAAGCAAACTGAGGCCCAATCAGAATGCCCTCCCTCCCCTCCAAGGTCAAATGAAAAATTAAGAACAGAGCCTCGTCAAAATGCCCAGTCTCTTGGCATCCTGTCTGGCAAGCATCCTCCTGACCAAACAACTTTACTGATGCTCAGAAGTCCCAAGAAACTGAAGGAAGCCTCGTGCATTCATCTCTGGAAAAGTCAGCTTATTCCTTGACTATTTTTGGTGCTCCGACTGTCCTCAGGACCAAGTAGAGCTGCTGATGTTTTATGTTTTTTTAAAGAAGAGAAAGCCCAACTTGCTGAAACATAGAAATTAAAAAATCACAAATATAACAGCTTTTATAAAGAAGACTATCTGGCAGAAAATTCATTCCCCTAAAGGGGAAAAGGGATTAAACGAGTGATGAGGCAAAAGCATGAATCAGCAGTGATCATTTTTAAACTGAGAAGTGGACGGGTTTATGCTCTGCAGAACGAAATGGCAGGTTAACAGTTATCAAATGCAAAAATACATTTCCTCTGCAAGAGCAGAAATGTAGTCTTATCTGCACATCTAAGATGAGGTGGATTAATATAAAGAATCTGTCAGCAATTGAGTGTGGATACAAAGTTTACCAAACAATGATAGCCAAGATGGTATGCACCTAATATGTGCTAAGAAATCTACACATGGGACCTTTAGTTCTTGTAGCAAATCTATGAAGTCTCATCTCTATTATCCCTATTTCACAGATGAAAAAACTAAGGCTCAAAGCCATTCTCCAAGTCACAAAGCTAATAGACAGCAGAAGAGGATCTGAAACCAGGTCAGTCTCATTTCCAAAACTCCAGTAATTGGGCTGGCTCCCAAATCAATAGGCATGCACCCTCTGGTCTTTTAGTTCTAAGTCCTGTTTTAACAAACCATTCTATTCTTAGCTATGCCTCAAAATTCTGTCTCAGTTTCTTTTTCTCTTAAATAGGTATTGTGAAGATAAAAATAAGTTCATGGATATAAAATATCTATCGGTAGGTGGAGTGTGGCAAGATATGACCTTTAATAACCCTTGTATCATACTGCCATATTTGTGGACATAGCTCACTAAGAAAAATATTGACATATAGAAAATGAGTGTGCATGTGTGCACACAGCATGCACACACGTTTTCAGGATAAATTAGGAAATCCTTTGAGAAGGTTTTATAATGGTCATTAAGTAACACAATCACTGACTTCTGAAGGAAGAGAAGAAACATTAGGTATTTAATAAATAAAGTTAAAAATATTTATCTCAGAAAGAAAAAAAAAACAGTTTATATGAGAGATAAGTGCATTAGG
>NW_006203694.1:910341-919547 GCF_000334495.1 Tupaia belangeri chinensis
AGGGAAAGAAATGTTTGCTTTCCTTGGAATACAGACTGATCAACACTGCTCAGAAGAGAGGACGGTGCCAGAGAAAGAGCCCTGGGCTCGGGGGTCACTTCGGCTCGGCTCCTAAGCAACTGTGTAACTTGGAACAAATCACTTCTCTCTGAACCTTAGTTCTTTCATATTTTATTTTCTTAAATGCTTGCTCAAGTCTATACAAGTCAAAGTTTTACAAAATGTATCTGTTCATTCTGCTGATTTCTACTTAGCCTGAAAGTGTGGAGGGCGAGTGGTCTCATGCATGTAACAAGCATCTGTTTGTCACCACGGTAGAAAGAGGCACCATACCAAGCTCTGAAGGGGTCCCCGAGATAAAAGAAGCAATGTCCGGCTGTGCTGATTGCAGAGGAATTGTAAAACCCCACAAGAGATTCATTGACATAGAAAAGTTTTCTGTTCATGGTCATTTTAAGTAAAAATATAAAAGAATCTCAATTCTTCTTCTCCTTTTTTTCTTTCTTCCCAAAGAAATTGAAAGGCAAACACAAGGAGCAGCATTTCCAGGGGAGAGTTGTTAGACAAGGAAGAAAGAAACATCGCTGGCCTGTTCCAACCTGCGGAGAACCCCAGCAGGTACAAGGGCAAGCAAGCAGGTTAGCAGACCACCACTAGACGCTAACTCTAGCTTTGTGGGGGCCGGGGGAACTGCTGAAGTCATCAGTCAAGGCAGAACAGGCAAACTGCAGACCTGGTCATTGCAGGAGTCAATACGGAGACAAGTTCTGGCCCCAATTCCCACCTCTTTCTTCTCTTCTCATTCTCCTTCTTTTCAATTGCCTCGTTTAATGATCTGTTTTGCCTCCTCAGCATCTGTCTCCCCTTCCTGCTCCTTGCTCTCTCTTCCCTCTCTCCTGTTTTCTCCTCTCTTCTCTCCTCCTTCTCTCTCCCCCTCTCTTCTCTCACTCTCCTAAAACTTTCCATTGCATTCTTCTTCATTTTTACGTCTACATCTTAGCATCTTAATCCTCTACTCACTATAATTCTTTTTTCCTTCTCTTCATATCTTAAATATAATTACTTCTGTATATCATATTGTTGCATTGCTTTAAGTGATGCTTAACCTGAAACACTTATCACTGATGGCAATTGGTGAGTTATTGTGGGAATTTGTTGGAAAGAATTCCTTTCAATACTGGTACTTTAACCAGCATTTTTGTATTTCCTGAGCTATTTTAACCCTTAAAGTTTTGCAAAGCCAAAAGCTCTTTACTCTACTTTACTTACAAAGGTTTTTCTCTTGTTCAACATGAATATCACATTTTGTGACTGCAGACACTACATTAGATTTGGTTATGTAGAGTCCTATAAACCAGGGGTTCCAAAAACAGGAAATAGTAACCTGTTCTACAATTATGACTCTGAAAGAGGGCTATGTATGCAAGTGGCTGGGTGCATTTGCTATTGTCTTCGTAGAATATCAGTTTAAGGGCAACTTCTCTTCAGAATTTTCTCAAAGTTAAGAAAAACGGCAGTCCAAAGATCTATGTGACATCTTTCATTCATGGATAGATTCAGGTTTAAACACTGAAAAATGAATCTCATAGGTATTATCTAATTTAACCATCCCTGTTACCCCATGGATAGGTGCACTTATTCTCATTTTACAGAAGAGGAAACTAAGGTTTGAGGCAGTTAGATACTTGCCCAAGGTCAAACAGTTAGGAGGTGGTGAAACAAAAGATGTCCATTTTTATACCATTTTTGTAATGAACTTTTAGTACTGAATTAAATGGAAAGAAAGTGCAGTCACAAATTGGTTGAATGGTTGAGCAACAAAAAGACCCTGGGGTGTAGCTCCATGATTTCAATGGCCCTGCCCGATGCCTGAGACTGAAGTAGTATCTTCTGGGGGTCCATAAGATAGTAGATATGGTGTGAGGTTTGAAACCAGAAGAGTCTGCATTCCAACCTAGACTCTACCACTTTTCAGATATGGGACCTTGAGACTGAGGAACAAAGATGTAGAGGATGCTCCTTGAGGAGATAGTGATAGAATCAGGACTGAGAATTAGGTCCTTTAACCACATGTCAAGGAAGTATTCTCTACTCCCAAATTCTGATACCTTAAAGAGCAGAATAAAAAGCATCGCCAAGGTTGAGGTTGAGGTCCATACTCCCTAGGCCCTTTCAAGTCACAAATGACCTCCTCTCTTCCAAACACAGTGATACTTGTTTTTTTGTTTTTGTTTTTTTTTTTGTTTTTTTTTTTTTTAGAGGTTTTTTGCTATAGGGCACATGTGCTCACCAGACAGAGAGAGACAGAGAGACAGAAAGAGAGAAATCACCCCCCAGGGGGGGATGACCATGCCGCAATCCCTTCTCCTCCATTCTCCTCTCGGGATCTTGGGCACGTGCACACATGCACCCAGCGTGAGTTTTACGCCGCGGGGTCCAGGACATGAACCGCGATGGACTACATGGGAATCCAGTGACATAGCCATTATGCTAACTGCTGGTCCCAATACAGTGATACGTCTCAGTTTTTTTACCTTACAAAATTTTCATTGCATTTGGTCCTGCGTTGACCTCCCATTTGAGGCCATCTACCTAAGCTTCTGTAACTCAGCACCTCTTTTGTTCTCCTCTTACCTCTGGGACCATTCCTTTCCTGTCTCTTTCAAGAGCTCATCTCCCCTGTCCACCCTTGAAACATTAAAATTTCCTGATTTTGCTCTTGATAGCTTGCTCATTCCTCTATACCATCCTCCCAGCTCATCTTCTCCACTTTCACCATATCAACTCCCAATAACATACTGCTAGCCTCCCAACTTTTAACCTTAGTCTATATTTTCTCCCCAACCTCAGAATATCAGATGCCTTAAGCTCAGTATGTCCCAAACGACTTATTCTATTATCCGCTCTTATACTCACTCCTGCTCTTACACTATCTTCCTCTCTTACCCAAAGGCACTATTTTTCTTACTGTCACCTCAATCTGAACCAAAAGATAATCTCTAAAGCAGGAGTCCCTAACACCCAGACTTAGACCAGTACCAGTCTCTGTCTAAGAACTGGCCACAGGTTCCTAGCCGGTGAGTGGTAGGCAAGCAAGTGAAGCTTCAACTGTATTTACAACCACTCCTCATGGCTCACATTACCACCTGACCTCCACCTCCTCTCAGATCATCAGCAACATTAGATTCTCATAGAAGTCCCCAGATGGGACTCTCTGATTAAAGGAATAACAAGTTCAGGGTTCCCACTGATTCTGCATAATGGTCAGTTATATAATTATTTTGGTATATATTACAATGTAATAATAATAGAAATAAAGTACAAAATAATGTAGTGTGATTGAATCACCCTAAAGCTATCCACCTTCCTCCTACTACCATCATCTATGAAAAAATGTGTCTTCTATTCCAAAAAGTTTGGAGATTGCTGCTCTACAGTACCTGTTTCTTGTCCAGGCCCCACATATCCATATCATGTTAGTTCTTAAACAGTTGCTGCTTGGCCCTTTCTGCTCATCACACCTTTCCATGTCTCTAATCTAAGTCCGCTTGCTTAGATTCAAAAAGTTCAGCTGGATTATTACATCAGCCTTCACAGAAGCCTTTTATTTGCAAAGCAAATCTCTCGCTCTTCTGCATCTAGCCCTTTGCTAGACTCTGACTATAAGACAATGCCCAAATTCCTTGGTAGAGCTCACCCCAATGCGATTGTGGACCTGCTCACTCCTTCAGTCACATTGCATCTTATTCTGTCTTCCACTGAAATCTCCTGCACCCACGCAATTTCACACCTGTAAGCTTCTATTTTGTCTACATATATCTCCCACCAACCCTCGCCTTCCTCATCCCCAGAGATTTTGGAGGTATTCATGAAACTTCCTCCATTCTCCTTTATTCCATCCTCCAGGACAAATTAGATGTTCTTCATCCATGATGCCTTAATACCTTGCACACAAGCCTATTCTCACCCTCTTCACACTTTGTTATAATTGCCTGTTCCCAACTCCTGTCTTCATTAGACTATAAACTCCCTGAGAGGAGAGATTGTGTCTTTCATATCTTTAATCTCTGGAGCTATGATAATGCCAGATACACAGTACGGATGATACATGCTTGACATACAAATGAATGGATTGCTCTGGAATCTGCTCTCATCACTTGGGTGACCACAAGCCAGTTATCAAGCCTCAGTTTTCTAGTCTATAAAATGAAGACAATGAATTTGATCGCATGAGGTGGTTGTGACAGACAAGTAGGATTTGAACAATAGTAAACATAGCTAACATTTATTGAGGCCCTACTATACATAAGACAGCATTCTAAATGTTTTGCAAATATTTATTAGCATAATTACCATGGCAACCCTAAAGTAGATGTTATTATTCCAATTGTTTAGGAAAGGACACTGAGGCCCAGGAAAATTTGTCACCTTGCCCAAAGTTATTAAGACCAGTGAGTGGGAGCTTGAGCTGTATATTATGAAACTCTCACTCTTTTGTTTGTTTGTTTTGTTTTGTTTTTCATTTTCTAGGTTTGTTTGTTTTTTCCATAGGGAGCATGTGCTCCCCAGAGAGAGAAAGAGAGAGGAAAAATAAGAAATTAACTTTGGGAATTCCAGGGATGACCATATACAATCCTTTTTCTTCATTCTCCTCTCAGGATTTTGGGCACTCTCACACACACAGGTCTGGTGTGATTTTCAAGCTGCATGTCCAGGACTTGAACCACAATCTGCCATGTGGGATTTCAGGACCTTAAACACTATGCCACCTGCTTGCCCCCAAAACTCTCACTGTTTACCAGTGGCCTCCCTTGTCTCAGACACTACTGTGAAGTGCTTATTGAAGTGGCTGACACATGTAGGTTCTAACTAAATAGACTATTTTTGTTTATTATCACCTTGATAATCAGGCCCTAGCTAGCCACTTCTGCTCTCTTTCTTCCTACCAGATAATATTCAGCCGACACATTCTTCTCCTATAATAGTCCAGGTTCCTTAGAATAGAGACACTGCAACAGATATTACATGCTAAGTTAAGAGGAAAGGGATGTAAGAAAAAAAATAAAGGGAGGGGAATGGAAAATGCAAATTTAGTGTTACATCATCAGCCACAACTTATGGAAGCACAGTCAAATGCTTAGTCATGTTTCTATAGCTCCTACTAGGATGACTGATACAGGGCTCCATCAGGGAGGTCAAGGACGTGGTGCTAGGAGGTGAGAAGACTGGTGACAGCTGGGGTTCTCTACTGAGTAAATAGCCAAAAGTCAGCATGCAGATGGACCAAGCACACCTGGAGTGGCATTTAAATGGAGTCTAATATCTCTTCCTGTAGATCCTCCACAGAAGAGTTTGTACAACACAACACCATATTCTCCTATGTGGAACCAATGGCTCCTTCCAGGATTCAGGTGTTTTGCTGAGTGAAGAGAGTTTCTCTTATTCCACAATAACAGTGTTAACTATTGACCCATGACCTGCCATGCAGACCTAGCAGACTGCTCCAGCAGCTGAAGAATTCTTCCTTGGAAATGTACAAGCAACCTTATGTAAAGACTGCATCTTTTTCTTCACTTTGTGTGTGTGTGTGTGTGTGTGTGTGTGCCTGTGTGTGTTTGTGTGCATGTGTGTGGAGAGAGAAAGAGAGAAAGAGAGAGAAAAAGAGAGAGAATATCTGGTCTTTAGGCCTCCAATTATAAAAATGGCTATCATTTATTGAGTGATATGTTAAAGATTTTGTAAGTCTTGTATAAGATTTTAACATTAAAATGACCTTGCAAAGAAAGCATTCTTCTCCCCACTTTACGAATGAGAAAACTGAGGCTTAGAGAGGTGAAGAAATGCTCTGCAGGTCAAAAGGAAAATGATGAGTCCCAGGAGGAGCTTGTTCTTCCATTCTTTTTCCTGCCTCAAAGGCCTCCAGAGAGTGGCTCTTCTTCAGACTGGAAGACCACCCTTGTAACCCTTCTTTCACCTCAGTGTATATCTGCCCTTATTTAGTCTAGTTCCTTGGGATTCAGAGAGGTTAACTGAGTTGCCAAAGATCATGCAGCAAACCAGAGCCAGTTCCTCCTCCACCCCCATGCCCATGTTATTATTTGGAATTTCTGGGATTGAAAAGAAAGTAGAAAAAGATTGAAAACAAGCCTTGGCCATTTTTAATTTATCATCTTTGTCTGAGAATTTTTACTTAAGATTGCAATACCATTTTTCCTCTTTCCTGCACCTAGAATTGCAGAGCAAGAGCAGGGGAATGGGAGAAAATCTATTAAAACAAGATCCTTGCTACTTTATGGTAATTAAAAGCAATAAATATTCCTGCCCACAATGCTAAAAATCTCAAATAGCCAGTGGGTCAATACTGTTTCCCTGGTTAGGATGGTAATAAATCTTTATTCCTTTTGAGTCAAAATAAGGAAGGGGTTTTATTCATGAATTCCATGACCTGGGACTGCGACATTTTCAAAACAAACACGCCTGGAATGAAGAGTTTCTCCACCAAGTGTGTGTTTATGTGCCCTTTTCCAACCTACTTCCTTCACCACCAAAGCATCTGTCCTTGCGTGGGCTTTTTATTAATGCAAGAGCAGTATCTTTCTGCTACTCCACAATGGCAAAATTGTGCAGAGCATCCAATCTTCCCTCTTACCATCATTATATCTTAATGCATAGTCTATGTTGGTGGAAATCAGAATGATTTAACTCTGGCCTTCTCAAGTACATGTTCTTTCTCAAAGGCTTTGTTTTACAGGAGAGACATTACTACGATTGTTTTATTGTTTTAATTTTGTTGTAAGGTGTGTGCACTCACTGAAGACAGCCACAGAAAAAGAGAGGGAAAGTGAGAAATCAGCCCCCAAGGGGGAATGACCACTCCACAGTTTGTTCTCCTCCATTCTTCTCTCCAGATCTTGCGTGTGGGTGTATGCCAGGTCAGAGACTCAAACTGGGAAATCGGCCATGTGGGACCAAGCACCCTAACCACCATGCCACCTACTGGTCTGACATGGCTTTTAATCTAGGCCAACATCCTTTTTATTATCTTTTTTTGAAAATAATTGTTTTCCCAAGTCTAAATAGACCAATGGCTTTGTGTTCATCTGTGGGGGCAACAGTGCTTACTTAGAAAGCTGAATTGCCTATGGCCTCCTTGTGAGTAGGGACACAGAGCCAGATACTGCAAAAACTGAGGGAAAGGCAGAGCTCAAGTACTAAGTCTTCTCTTTAGGAGCTTGTTCAGGAGAACCTTCAGAAAAACATTTCTTCTCTGGGACTCCATTTTATAATCCACAATGAGTGGAGTTTCAGTTTTACTTTGTTTTATTTATTTATTTGTTTTATGAGGTTACGTATACTTGGCCAAAAGAGACAAAAAGAAAGGGGGAGGAGGGAGAAAGCGCTCCCCATGGAGGATAGTCGTGCTTCAACCCCTTCTACTCCATTTCACCCTTCCTTTGGGATCCTGGGCACACATGCACATGCACCTAACATGTTTTTCAAGCCACCAGGTATGGGCCTGGAACCGAGCAGTAGAACACCATCTGGGATCCAGTCACGTTAACCACCATACCACCTGTCAGCCCTCAGGTACTTTTAAAATTTCCTTCATACTTATTGTTTCATAATCCTTTAAAACATGCACACTCTGTATTAGCTCTTTTTCAGTAATCTGTCCGGGGGGATAGCAGAGATAGGGTAAAAGCAGCAGTTTCTCTCAAGTCAAGTCTCTGATAAGCCCAGGCTCCTCCCTTTGGCAGAAAGCGTGAATGTGTCTGTGCCTCTCAGAACTGATTTTATATAAAAAGCTTATGCTAAGTTCAAGTTGCCTCAAAAACAGCACTCTTGTTGGGTGACTCGGGGGTGACTTTAACATTTAGCTAACACAGCACAATGTGTATCAGGCTAGCAGAGAGATAAATGCATGAATGTTCATAAGACATGCACGAAAACATCAACATTCCAAAAAGCTTCTGGTCCAATTTATGCCTGCACGACAATGCACGTTTTATTTTCTATGGGGGAAAAACACCTCAGAGAATAGGTTTGCTGAATAAGATAGACCCTTTTCATGCCTATTTATTGAATCACAGGTAGGCTGTGGATGCTTTATGCTAAAGAGGGCTCAGAGTAAATAGTGAAGAATGTTAAGAGTAACTGCATATCTGTGAATAACACTATAGAAAAATTGTTGGCTACAATGAAGACTGTATAGCAAACCTCATTGCTCATATGTCACCATTTTCTCAGTTTATTATTCAGTGCCACACTTGCAAATTTGTACCACTTTGCATTATTTTTCTTTGAGAAATCCAGATTGGTAGAGAAGAAGGGACTGTATTAAATTTGGAACTCAGGAACAATGGTGAGCTTTAACAATGGCCAGAAAGTTAAGTTGGGTCTCAAAAGCACTGCAAGGTCTCTGCCCTGGCTTCACTGAAAAAAACAACCTGGGTCAGAGAGTTTCCCCCTCAGTGACCAACGTTCACAGTGGGTCACAGGGCTTGCAGGAAGCGATGGGAATCAACAATGCAAACTAATCTTGGCCAGAGAGCTGACTACCAATTATGTCTTAGCAAAGCTAATAACCTTCCTAAAGACAGTCATATTCTATTCCTAGGAACTTCTGAATATGTTACCCTCTATGACAAAGTGAAATTAAGGTAGTTTATGGAATTAGGCTTCCTCTCCAACTGACCATGAGAAGATAAACTATCCTGGAATATCCAGATGGCTTTCTTTCATAGGTTGTAGGGTATTTAGTAACATCTGGAGCCTCCTCCTATTAGATGCCAGTAGCAACTCCCTCCAGCCATGAAAATAAAAAATGTCTCCAGGCATTATCAAATGTTTCCTGAGGATAGAGACAAATGTGATGGTGGCTGAGGATGACTACACTAAAGAACCGTGGGTGAGACCAGCAGTTAGTGTAATGGCTATGTGGTTGGACTCCCATGTAGTCGACTGTGGTTCGAGTCCCGGACCTGGCAGCTTTAACTCCCACCGGGCGCGTGTGTGTACGTGCCCAAGATCCTGAGAAGAGAATGGAGGAGAAGGGATTGTGGCATGGCCATCCCCACTGGGGGGTGATTTTTCACTTTCTGTCTCTCTGTCTCTCTCTGTCTTTTGGCAAACACACACACCCTATAGCAAAAACCTCTCAAAAAAAAAAAAAAAAAAAAAAAAAAACCACCGGGAAAGAGAACCCT
>NW_006203694.1:919967-926789 GCF_000334495.1 Tupaia belangeri chinensis
GAAGGGGAACCCCACCTGGAAAAAAAAAAAAAAAAAAAAAAAAAAGTAGGATGATCAGGACAGTTATATTTAAATCAGAAAAACACTTGGAGAGCAATGCATTATGTTACAGATTTTAGGATATAAACCCTGTCAAGGACATCGACAATTTTCCCTCTAAAAACAAAATAGAAATTTGACAAAGTAGAATAATGGACCAATTTCCTGAAAATCAAAACCCAGACTCAGTTGCTATGACACAGTGGTAGACATCGCTTCATGATGCTATTAATAGAACCATGTGGAAGATTAAGGTTCAGTTTGTGGGTCAACCTGTACATGCTGGGCATGTGTGCACATGTGCCCATGACACTAGACAGCTGGGAAGACTGGAAGTAAGTGACAGCGTAGAACCCATTGAGGGTGCCTCCCTCTCTGTCTGTCTTTGTCTCTATCTTTCTATCTCACATGGAATACACAAACAAACAAAAACACAAACCAGAAAAATTTAATCAAGATGTAAGAGACAACTGAATAGTCCTATAATCATTAGAGAAATATAATTTATATTTTAGAGCCATGCTTGGATGTTTCCATTATAGTTTTTTGCCAAAATCTTTTTTTCTTTTCTTTTTTTATTATCATCATAATTTTGTTTATATTACATTGAATTGCATATAACTTTACAGTGTATTACGTTGCTTTTTCAAAAGGGATTGCCATGCATGTCAGTCAATACAGAGACATTAATCTCCCCACTTCATCATTCAATATCTTTTCATTATTTTTCCCGATCATTATTATTATTATTATTATTCCAATTCTTTTTTTAAACAGTCAACCATTATTTCTCATTTTGCTTGTAAAAAGACTTTACCCATCATGAAATACTTCTCAGACCAATCCAGTTGAGAATGCTATACATGTCATCATCAACAGGTAATAAGCCATATCTGTGTCCCACTAATGTCCTGCCTCTCTATTTGTTCTCTTGCTATCTTCCTCTATCCTCTTCTCTTCACCCCCCCATTCCACACTGTTTTATTCTCATTAAGTATTCTCACTGCTTTTATGTCCTCCAATATTTCGCTCTCTACCATCCAAAATCTTTAAAAAAGAAATTAACACCAACTTTTTCTAATCTTTTGCAGAACATGGAAGAGAAGGGATATTTTATGAGTCTAGTTTTACCCTGATAACAAAACCAGACGAAGATAGTATGTAATATTGCAGGTGGTAACATACCGATCCGCAGTGTCAGGAGCCACAAAGTGGACCATGGGTCAGATCTCCAGTCAATCTGAAACCCGCCTGGTTTGCACCTACCATCTGAACTGCTGGAAGGCTGCGGGAAGGGAAGGAAATCATGGCATGAACAGACCCTGTCAAGGGTTCTGGTCTGCACACACATGTACTTTCTCACACACTCTCTATCATGAAAAATGCACACCTTTTTTTTTTCTTTTCAAAAGCATAAAAATAAAATAAAATGATAAATTAGTTCTCATCAAAATTAAAAAAAAAATCTCTGTGAAAAACACTGAGAAGAGGATGAAATGACAAGCTACAGACTGGAGAAAATATTCAAAAAGCCATGTATCTGACAAAGTACTACTTGCATCAAGAATTTATAAGGAACTCTCAAAACACAACAGTTAAGAAAACAAAACAAGACAAAACATTCAATTAGGAAATAGACAAAGATATAAGCAGTCATTTTACTGTAGAGGGAAAGACATCCAGTATCATTATCTAATGAGGAAATGTGAATTAAAACCGCAATGAATATTTCTACACCTTAGCCAGAATGACGATAACAAAAAAATAGCAATAACAGCAAATGTTGGCAAAGATATGGAGAAACTGGATAACTCATATATTACTGGTGGAAATGAAAATTATATAACCACTCTGGAAACTATTATAAGGTATCATCCTATAAAATTAATCTTGTGTTTATATAATACAACTCGGTAATTGAACTTGAATCTCTATCTCAGAGAAATAAAAATTTTGTTTACACTTAAAGATATACATCCATGTTCATGTCAGCTTCATTTGAAAACATTCCAAATGTCCTTCAATGCGTAGATAGTGGTATAGTCATACCATCGAACACTACCCAGTGATAAAAAGGAACAAACTGTTAATTCACACAGTGATAGGGAGGATTTCAAGGGAATACAAACAAAACAAAACTCTCAGGGCCTGACTGAATCCCAGCAGGAACTCGATGATCTGCATGGGATGCAGGACCCACATGGGAACGTCTTGGATTCAGGTCCTAAGGACTCCCTATATACGTTGGGGGTGGGTCGTGGCATGAGGACCCTATTGGAGTGCCTGTTTCCCTTCTCCTTTCTCCCTCAGAATAAATAAATACATAAACTTTAAGAAATCATTAATAATATATACAACATGATTCCATTTATATAACAGAAATTAAAGACATGGAGAACAAATTAGTAGTTCTCAGGAGCTGTGGAAGTGGTCAGGAGGGAGGAAGAAGAGAGAAGAAGTGGGCACAAGAGGCCGGGAGGAGACAGTCCGAGAGGAAGGTGGGAAATGAGGGAGAGTGAGAAGAAGGGAATCAAGGCAAAAAAGAAAGAAGTGAACATTTAAGGAACACAAAAATGGAAAAGTGCCTGTTGATAACATGTATGATATCTTTAACTGGACTAATATGCAGGGTATTTTTGCTGGGAAAATTCATTTCACAAACTGTAATGATATAAAGTGATTGCATGCATAAAAAAGAAAAAAGGCAGGGAGGACTGGAGGGGGAAGAGTGCTTGTTTGAAGGTTTTTCCTTGGAGAGTTGGTGTTTTCCACGGATGATGGCAGAATTTGGGCTTGAGAGAAAGAGTTCTGAGGACCACATGGACCATGGAGTATGCACCAGAGAGCAACAGATGGCATCCATAGAGAGGGAAGGAACCTGAGTAACCAGGTGTGTGGGTTTCAGCACTTGGGGAAGTTGTTGTACATCCAAAGAGAATTCTAGTCCTGTCTTCTGCATTACAAAAGGCAGGCTTGTAAATAAGAACAGTTTCCCAAATGGCAGTAATCCCCACACTGTGGTCAAGATATTTGTCCTATCTATAGTCTACCTGTTATTATATGTTATGTGTCTTTTTTTAAATTGACTCAAGCCTAACTTAATAAAATTTACGGAAAATAAGAATTCTGCCTATGCACTTTCTAATGCTGGCTGGTGTCCCATCACACTTTGTTAAAAAAAAAAAAAAAAAAAAAAGAGAGAGAGAGAGAGAGAAGAGAATGGCATTCTGAGCAGAAGGAAATGCCTGGGCTGGAGTACAAAAGCATAAAGGAGCACGATCTGTTCAGAGCCAAGAGAGACTGGGAAGAGGAGGCGAGGTGGGAGACACAGTGGGTGATGGGGCTGAGAAGCAAGGTTGGGGAGGATTATAAAGGAAGGGATCGGGTTCAGCAAAGTCCACTCCATTCTTTGTGTTCTCTCCCACTCAGGCAGGACTGGGCAAGTGTCCTGGGAACCACTTGTTCTCATTCTCTGCCTCCACTGAAGAAGTGTGGGCAGTCATGTGTGGCTGTGTTAACACTACATGACTAAAACCAATCCCCCAGTCCCTTCCGGCTGCACACCTCGCCGCCTCCACTGCTTCCATGCGCTGATTTGCATCCAGGAAGGTTGTGTAAACAAGGCTGTTAGGGGAATATAAATAACCACAGCCTGGATTGTGGTTCAATAGTCTGGTCTGGGGAAATCAGAATTTCCACTTATCTCCCACAGCAAGGTGGAGCCTCTTAACTGCTCACATGGCCCTTGGTTCTTATCCTCTCCCTCCCAAGATGCTGGGGCTGATCAGTAGCACTGGGTGACTGCCTTCCTCCCAGTTTTTCTAACCCAGTCTTTACAGCCCCAAATGCTCACTCTCTGAGAGTCTAACAGAACCAAGCTCTGTTCTCACTATGCCTGGGTGGGCTGAGCAAGTGAACGGAGGCTGAGCTCCCTTAAGAGAGAGTCCCTATCTGTGCAATGATCTTCTCAAGGTCATGAACTAAATCTTATTCTGCTTCATGGCCTCCAATGATCAGCCTGGTCCCTGGTTCAAGTAATTGGAGGTAAACATTAGAGTTGCCCAGAGTCTATTCAGCCTTTTAAGTCATTTCCAGCTCACCACTGTGTGACCCTGGGCAAGTTACTTAAACTTTTATTTGGAGTGGTGTGTCCCACCACCTTTTTAAAAAAAAAAAAAAAAAAAAAAAAGAGAGAGAGAGAGAGAGAAGAGAATGGCATTCTGAGCAGAAGGAAATGCCTGGGCTGGAGTACAAAAGCATAAAGGAGCACGATCTGTTCAGAGCCAAGAGAGACTGGGAAGAGGAGGCGAGGTGGGAGACACAGTGGGTGATGGGGCTGAGAAGCAAGGTTGGGGAGGATTATAAAGGAAGGGATCGGGTTCAGCAAAGTCCACTCCATTCTTTGTGTTCTCTCCCACTCAGGCAGGACTGGGCAAGTGTCCTGGGAACCACTTGTTCTCATTCTCTGCCTCCACTGAAGAAGTGTGGGCAGTCATGTGTGGCTGTGTTAACACTACATGACTAAAACCAATCCCCCAGTCCCTTCCGGCTGCACACCTCGCCGCCTCCACTGCTTCCATGCGCTGATTTGCATCCAGGAAGGTTGTGTAAACAAGGCTGTTAGGGGAATATAAATAACCACAGCCTGGATTGTGGTTCAATAGTCTGGTCTGGGGAAATCAGAATTTCCACTTATCTCCCACAGCAAGGTGGAGCCTCTTAACTGCTCACATGGCCCTTGGTTCTTATCCTCTCCCTCCCAAGATGCTGGGGCTGATCAGTAGCACTGGGTGACTGCCTTCCTCCCAGTTTTTCTAACCCAGTCTTTACAGCCCCAAATGCTCACTCTCTGAGAGTCTAACAGAACCAAGCTCTGTTCTCACTATGCCTGGGTGGGCTGAGCAAGTGAACGGAGGCTGAGCTCCCTTAAGAGAGAGTCCCTATCTGTGCAATGATCTTCTCAAGGTCATGAACTAAATCTTATTCTGCTTCATGGCCTCCAATGATCAGCCTGGTCCCTGGTTCAAGTAATTGGAGGTAAACATTAGAGTTGCCCAGAGTCTATTCAGCCTTTTAAGTCATTTCCAGCTCACCACTGTGTGACCCTGGGCAAGTTACTTAAACTTTCTGAGTAATCATTTTGTTTCCATCTGAATAGTAGCGGTGACAATTATGCCTACTTCTTAGAATTATTAGGAGAAGGATATAAAAGAGTGTTTGGCATGTTTCTTTGACAAAGGGCTAAATACCTATTGTTAATGCTGTTATGATAATGGTGATGATAACAGTGATGTCAGGGTATATTCAATGAGTAGAATCAAATATTGATACCTACATGCCATGTCTCTGCACATCCACATACAAGATTTTAAATGGAAGAAGGAGAGGAGAGCTCTGGAGAACTGAAAGACATCTTTGATATCATCATATAAACCCAGGACCTAGAATAAGAAGCCCAAGACTCAAATCCTCACATAATCATTTGAAGTCTGAAAGATTTCTGTCAAGGTCTTTAAATGATAAATCGGTTACCCATAAAGTGGGAATCCCAGTAACTCAACTCCTAAAGTTAATTTCAGGATAAATGTGATCTCTCAATCTCTTCATCAGTGTTCATAGAGTTTTCTTCATAGACCAGTTCTGGGTTCCAGTCTCAGCTTACCCATTCCCCTGCACCAACCACACAGGCCTTCTTAGTTTTGAAAACATCAAGCTCATTCAATCTGAGGGCCTTTGACTTCTAAAACCCATTCCATCAACATTGGCCTACACTGATTCTCCTGCCGTGCTTATCCAGTCTACCCTAACTTGTTGATTCTGTATCCTTGCTTTAAGGACACCCCAAATATTAAACACATACAAACACACAAAAGTGCATCCATCAAATGAAGGTGTTTTAGGAGGAGCAGGAGAAGGAAGAAATATTAACATTATTTGCTTCAAAATTTCTTCTCCCAAAATTTATTAAAACAAATTCCTCACTGAATATCTTTCTATTCTAAATGTTTGTCTATTAGGATAAATATGTCTTCTCTTTAGTCACATAATGATGGCTATATTGTGTACCATATTATCCTTTTCCCCCAGCTACCAGGAAACTCAGAATGCCTAGCAGGTGTGTTTGTTTGTTTAAATCATGAATGTGTTGGGACCAGCAGTTGGTGTAATGACTATATTGCTAGACTCCCACATAGTCAACCATAGTTTGAGTCCCGGGCCTGGTGGTTTAAACTCACACTGGGCACGTGTGTGTGCATGCCCAAGATCCCAAGAGAAGAATGGAGGAAAAGGTATTGCGTCATGGCCATCCCCCCTGGGGGGTGATTTCTTGTTTTTTTGTTTGTTTGGGTTTTTTTGTTTGTTTGTTTTTCTCTCTCTGTCTCTCTCTGTCTTTCTGGCGAGCACATGCACCCACCCTATAGCAAAAACCTCTCCAAAAAAAAAAAATCATGGATGTTTTTGGTAACAATGAAATCTACAGATTTAGATACAGGTAGAGATAGAGACATATAGTATAAATCATTTGTTAAGTGCTATGTTAGCAAAGTAGCACCAGAAGACTGCCGAAAATTTATTCTCTGCTCATTTTTTTTGCTTAAACCTGTCTTTAAATTTAATTTAGCCATTGTCAATATCCTAAATTTGTCTCAAATACTTTTAAAAAGTTGGTGGAACATAAACATTAAATTAATAAAGTCATAATATTACATCATAAAGGTGTATGGTCTTGTCTCATAAGTCCTAGTGTGACAGAAGCACAGGTATAGTGTTTTATATATATAT
>NW_006203694.1:926922-953388 GCF_000334495.1 Tupaia belangeri chinensis
ATACAATAATTACATATATGTATATAATATATTATACATATAGTATATGCATACATATATGAATATGATATAGCATATATGTGATTCCATTTATATATATTATATTATATAGCATAAATATAATTTATAGCACATATAATATATGCTATATACACATAATATATGAATAATTACATATTTATATATATACATATTTATATAAAATTTCATTTTTTAAAGTCAATGACTATTCTTTTTTTTTTTAAGAGGTCTTTGCTATAGGGTGCGTGTGCTCGCCAGACAGACAGAGACAGAGAGACAGAAAGTGAGAAATCACCCCCCAGGGGGGATGGCCACGCCGCAATCCCTTCTCCTCCATTCTCCTCTCTGGATCCTGGGCACACACGCACACGCGCCCAGCGTGAGTTTTAAGCCACCGGGTCCAGGTCACGAACCGCGGTTGACTACGTGGGAGTCCAGTGACATAGCCATTACACTAATTGCTGGTCCCACAATGACCATTTCTTAAAAGCAGTGTTGTAAGTCATAGAAGTCCAGGAGTTCATGCTTAGTCAGAGATGCTTAACTCACAAGACAGTATTGTGAAGACTGAATTGGAAAATGCATAAAAAGTGCGTTTCACAATGTGTGACATATGACCAGTGCTCAATACCCATCAGCTATAGTTATCCTTCTCTTACAAGAGCTTGATCCCAGACTCTGTGTGGACCACTATTCCTGGTGAGCATTGCTGAACTCGATGTGAAGTATGAAAGTTTCTCTGGCCTGTGATGTTAACTTGAAGCAGGCTCTAGTTTATCTTTGTTCCTTTATCCAGGATCCATTTTGTAACTCTGTCCATTGAGGTTCTACCATTCTGATAGTGCTGGGAGACCTAGAAAGCTAAACCCAGCAAGACTCACACCTGGTAGTTAAAAGGGGAGGAGAACTGTACCCAAGATGTAGAATCAGTACTCCACAAAGCAAGATGCAATCTGTAGTGGGAGAGGGGGTAACAGGAAAGACCTCTTTGTAAGAGGGAAACCCAAGCCCACTTTCCACATCAGTTACATGAACAAAGGAAGGTGAATCCAAAAATCAAATATGTTATCAGGAATTTATTACCTCTCTTTTCTTTAATGAGTGCTTCCCCCTTTTATTTACAACCTAGCAATGACATTATCTTTAGCCACATTTGAGTTACTCTTCTTCCCAAGGGAAGATGGGGCTGGATTCCCCTCACAATTTAGAATCTGCCACTAACTCAAACACCAATCAGGTTATTTCAATAAGCCTTTGCTTAAGATTTTCATTTGCCTTCAGATGCCCCACTTTCATTCACCTAAATAATTATTGAGGTCCCATTTTATTGCAATGCACTGAGAGAGATATGGAGCTATAGCACTGCACAAAATGGACCCAGTTTCTGATCTCATGGAAGCTCCAAAATAATATGGGAGAGAAACAAACACAGAAGATACTGAAGTAAAACTACGATACCCACTGTACATAGAATCCTCAAAATATCATGAGGAAGAACAACATGGAATATGTAATTTACAATGGAAGAAGAGTTATCAGGAAGGTCTCTTTGGAAATATTAGATTGTCAGGAAAATCATACATATTTTTCTATGTTTTTCTATGCAAAAATGTGTCATGACTTTCCAGTCAACTCAATAGCACATAACCTGAGACTTGAAAGGCAAGTAGAATCATCTAGATGAAAAGGAGGAAAGGGTTTCAAGCACAGAAAGCTACCTGTGCAAAGGCCCTGAGGAGAGAGCCAGAGAGAAGGTCACTGAGGCTAGAAAATAGTAGGCAAAGGGCAAGGTGGCAGAAGGTGATACCAGAGAGGGAGACAGGAGAGATTTTACATACATCTATGAACAAAAAAAAAACAAGAAATTTGTTTTTAAAAAATGTATTGTTCCTCTTCTGTGGTTCATATCTCAGGTTTCAGGGGTTTTTTGTGTGTCTTTTTTTTAAATAGGGTGTGTGTGCTTGCCAGAAAGAGATACAGAGAAACAGGAAGTGAGAAATCACCCCCTAGGGAGGATGGCCATGCCACAATCCCTTCTCTTCCATTCTCTCAGGATCTTGGGCACATACACATGTGCCCAGGGTGAGTTTAAGCCACTGGGTCTGGGACTCAAACCACGGTCAACTACATGGGAGTCCAGCGATATAGTCATTACACCAACTGCTGGTCCCCATATCCCAGTTTTATTTGTTTTGTAAAGTACATAGGCACTATTATGTATGCCTATTGCTCTGTTTCTGTAGCACAAGAAATTTAAGTCAAGTTTCTGCTTCTTCCACTCCTCTTGCACAGGCCCAGAAAAAAATGATTATTACATGAATGCCTTCTGTGTTTCTGTTTGAGAAAAAAATGGCAAAGTGACTGAGAACATAGGAGGGAACTTAAAATAGTGTAGACCTGTTTTTGCCAATCTCTTTTATTTTAAATTTTTTCTAGAGAGCATGTGTATTCACCTAAGAGAGAGAGAGAATGAGAGAGAGAGAACATCTTCCAGGGGCAATGGTACACCACAATCCCTTTTCCTCCATTCTCCTTTTGGAATTTTGGGCATGCATGTTTCTCAGGCCACCAGATCTGGGACTCGAACTGCACAGACAGCCATGTGAGATCCAGCTGCCTTAACCACAGCATCACTGGCTGGCCCATTTTTGCCTATCTTATGGGGTTAAATGTGCCCTTTGTTTCCTTTTCTCTCTAGCTATGCTGCCTAATTAGATTCTTATTAACATTTCTCAATCTGTTCAACTACTAATAACCAACACATCACAAATAACTTGCTTCAAAGATGGTCATTTTATAAGAGGGAGCCATAGAGTTCACTGAAGTCTGATAAATAATGAATGACCACAGAACATTTAGAAGCATGCAATTTAAACGCAAATATGGGCCACTAGGTAGACAGAATCACCTCAGATCATCAGCCTGGATATTTTTCTACAAAGTAATTCTTATGGATATTAAAATCATTTGCCCCAGTCACTGACCCTATTGAGATACAGCTCTGGTGCAGCAACAGGTAGCCAATATTGAAAAATCCCTCCAGTTAGCCACAGGCCTTGACTTAGTATTGCCAATGATTATGTGACAGTCTACAGAGAAGAAAAATTCTGATTCTGAAAGGTCAAGGGTCAGAATATGGGATAAAGCAATATTTCCCCAGTGTTTTATCAAACACCAGTATCAGATATGCTATAGATGAATTCTTTATACCAACAAATTATCCATGATCAAGAAAATGGAAAAAAAAAAAGCTGAGTTAAACAGAAAACCAGAAATGTTTTTCCTCTAAGTCTTTTAAGGATCTTTCGTATTCTAGAATGCATTATTAATTACATAAATAGTGACATATAATTCAATTTTGCCCAAATATATTTCAACCATACCTTATTTTATAATGTGTGTCTATTGCCATGACTTACATTAATAACTGAGAAAGTCATAAGGTCTGAAAATTTTTCTCCCAAAAGTAACCACATAAATTTAAAATATCACAGGCTTTAAATAGAGGGCTTGGGTTCAAGTCCCTGATGAGTCATTAAAAATTATGTCCTTAATCATGTCACTTAACCTTGACTTCTCACTTTCCTTACCTGTAAAGCAGAGTAACATCATCCATTACAACTTCCCTGGCTAAATAGGATGATTAAATATGTTAATAGATATTAAAGGCCTTTTAAGAACTGTAAGTGTTGGGAACCAGCAGTTAGCGTAATGGCTATGTCGCTGGACTCCCACGTAGTCGACCGCGGTTCGTGTCCCGGACGCGGTGGCTTAAAACTCATGCCGGGCGCGTGTGCGTGCGTGCCCAAGATCCCGAGAGGAGAATGGAGGAGAGGGGATTGCGGCGTGACCATCCCCCCTGGGTGGTGATTTCTCGCTTTCTGTCTCTATGTCTCTTTCTGTCTGTCTGGCGAGCGCACGCGCCCTACAGTGAAAATCTCTCCAAAAAAAAAAAAAAAAGAACTGTAAGTGCCATATAATTTTTGTTTTTATTAATGTAATTCAATAGAAAGACTAAGCATCCAGAGGAGGATAATGACAAACTTACTAGAGTAGATAGATTTGATGTACAAACTAAGGAATCAACAAAGCAGTACTTGGGTCATCAGCACGTAGAAAAGACGTGGTATAGATGTCAGCACCACGGAGAGCTCCATCTGATGCTATTGCTCTCAAGGCCACCTGAATCTGTCTTAGTAAGTTCTACCTCTAAGGTAGATGATATCTACCCATTCAGTTAACACTTTTGATCTTAATTAGAGCAGAAATTTATCCAATAAGGAACTACCATGGCTTACGTAAAAAGTCAAGTCTATCTGAAAGCATAAAGTTGAGGTCTGTCAGGTTGGGCCAACCCTGGCAATTTTGTTGTTCAGAACAGGTGTTTGGCTCTCTAGTTATACTTATCAGTAGTATACCTACTTCCCTTGAGGTCTTTGGTATGAAGGTGGCAAGAGAAATTAATTACACCCTAAACTCATCTTGAGTATTCAAATTCTTTACTCTGTCCCTCTTTCTTACTCAGAAAAATTTATTCTTTTGCCTTTATCTTGACCATATGTATAATTAAAATACCTCCTGTATTTCAACCTCAGCATTCATATCCTTGGTTAAGTCAGAATTATAACAATGCCTTCTGCCTAAGTCTCATTAGATCACCAGAGATTCCTTAATAAATTTCAGAACAATGTCTGGAAATATGCACAGAATTTTAGGGGTCCTGCTTTGATATGTGTATTTTCTACTTTTTGTAAAATAACAGGATCACTAATACACTAGTTCAAGCATGTTGAGTAAGTTCTTTCAAACATATAGAATTCCTGCTATGTGCCCTATATAGACAACACTAAAAGGCATACCATGGAAGTCACTTACCAAAATCTATTCTATTGTACTATGTGGTGCTGGTCAGCAAAATACATTTCCCAGACTCCTTTACTGATCGACTTTGTGCTAGGTTCTACCAATAGGAAGCACTGGATGAAATTTAGAATAAGAAGAGGGTTCTCTTTCCTATTTAAACTGTGGTCAAAGTGTTTCAGTGGTAGTTTGCTTCAGCATCACTGCTTCATTTAGTACTTACACATTTAACAGTCTTACCAGATCTCTTACAATATTATATGGCACTTCTATTTTCAGAGATTGATCACCCATTCTATAGGGTCCCTCCTAAAGTTCCAAGGTTCTAGTCACCCTAACATTTCTCCTTTAATTTCCCATCCCTAAGAGTAGTAGCTTCTCCCAGGACGTATTATCTGTGGCATATTCTTGTGTTGGGGGGTTTGTTTCCTTGTTTGTTTGCTTTTGTTTCTTGTTTCTGTTTTTCCCCAACTCTTTAAAACCAGCTTTACCAAATCTCTATATTTAATTTTTGTTCTTGAAATATACAGTGTTGTTTCTGATTTCCTGACTTAATCTTAACAGAAAAATGTATGTAATTATCAGTCCCAATGAATCATAAGCCAAAAATTTAAAGTTATGGGATTATACAATTAGAAACTTCCTAAACATTTTATAGACATGGACCCATTCTGATAGATATTGTGGGCTTTCTCCCCAGAAACTACATTATTTACAAACTTTTGAGTGTAATATCAAGGGGTTCATGCATCCCCTCAAGTGTTCCTCATTAATTTTCAGACTATATCCAATCTACATTGATGGAAAAGATCCCATATGGTCATGAAAATTTCAGAAATGATTATCCTTATAGTTTTTACTTACATAACAAAAATTACTTTGTTTTAAAATATTTATCATCTTTTATTTTTTTGAGAGGTTTTTGCTATAGGGCACATGGGCTCACCAGAAAGACAGAGACAGAGAGACAGAAAGTGAGAAATCACCCCTCAGGGGAGATGGCCATACCACAACCCCTTCTCCTCCATTCTCCTCTCAGGATCGTGGACACGCACGCACATGCACCCAGCGTAAGTTTAAGCTACTTGGTCCAAGACTCAAACCACGGTTGACTACATGGGAGTCCAGCGACATAGCCATTATACCAACTGCTGGTCCTAATATTTAGTATCTTAACAAATTAATCACAACAGTATTTCCATATTTTGTCTTTCTTTCTTTCTTTCTTCTTTTTTTCCCTTCCTTTCTTCCTATTAAAATTTTCATCTCAATATATCCATATTTATTGTCATTTTAAAAAATCAATATGCATTAAATAAATTTTCTCTGAAATATTTTATTTTTCAGAGTTTATATAAAATAAACACTCTAATTTTATTTATTTGTTCATAATTGATAAAAAATGTGTATATATTTATCAGGTACAGCATGATGTTTTGATGTTTTGAAGTATGTATACACTGTGGAATGACTTAATCAGGCTAACTAACTAACATATATACTACCCCAAATACTTATCATTTTGAGGGATGAGAACATTTAAAATATACTCCCTTAGTAATTTTCAAAAATGTAATACATTATTATTGACTTGAGTTACTATGTGTACAATAGATCTCTTGAACTTATTCCTCCCAACTGAAGTTTTGCCTTCTTTGACCAACATCACACAACTTCATACCTTCCCACCTCTGGCCCCTGGTAACTACCTTTTTACTTTGTACTTTTATGAGTTTATCTTTTTAAGATTCCATATATAAGTGACATCATGTGGTATTTGTCCTTATGTACTTGGTTATTTCACTGCATGTAATGTTTTCTAGGTTCATATTGTCTCAAATTATAGGATTTCATTCTTTTTAAAGACTGAATAGTATTCTATAGTGTATATATAAAGCATTTTCTCTATCCATTCATGCATTCATGACAATTTAGGTTGATATTCTATCTTGACTACTGTAAATAATGCTACAGTGAAGATGGGAATGCAGCCATCTCTTCAATACATTGATTTGATTCTCTTTGAATATATACCCAAAAATAGGATTGCTGGATCATATGGTAGCTCAAGTTTTTAACTTTTTGAGAAACATCCATACCATTTTACATAATGGCTATATTAATTTACATTTCCACTACCAGTGTACAATCATTCCCTCTTCCCTACTTCATCATCGGCACATGTAATCTTTCATCTTTTTAAATAGCATTTTAACAGATGTGAGGTGACATCTTATTGTGGTTTTAATTTGCATTTCTCTGATGATTAGTGATACAAAGTATTTTTTACATATCTGTTGGCCACTTACAACTGAAGACTTCTTTTGAGAAATGTTTCTTCTCTTTTTATTTTTTAATTAAGCAATTTTGTTTTCTTGCAACTACGTTATTTGGGGTATTTAAATATCTGGGGGTCCTTTATATATTTTGAGTGTTAATCCCCTTTTAGATACATGATTTGCAAATATTGTTTTCTACCCATGGGTTGCCTCTTCACTATGCTAATTATTTCCTTGGCTGTGCAGTATCTCTTTAGTTTGATGTAATCCCATTTATGTATTTCTTTTTTACTGACTGTTTCTGGAATCATATCTAAAAAATTCATTATGCGGACCAATGTTAGAGAATTTCTCCCTTGTGTTTTTTCCTAATACTTTTGCAGTTTCAAGTATTACATTTAAGTCTTCATTCTATTTTGAGTTGATTTTTATATATGGTGTTTGATAAGGTTCTAATTTTATTTTTCTGCATGTGGATATCCAATAATCCCAATATGGTTTATTGAAGAGACATTCTTTTCCCACTGTGTATTTTTGGCACCTTTGTTGAAAATAAATTGACTATGAATGTGTGAATTTATTTTTTGACTTTCTTTCCTGTTCCATTAGTCTACATATCTGTTTTGTTTTGTTGTTACTAGAAGGAATAGTAAAAAGAGAAAAAAATTACTCACTGTTGAAAGAGAAAGTGAGAAATCACTCCTCAGGGGATGGCCATGCTGCAGTTTCTTCTCTTCCATTCTCCTCTTTGGATTTTGGGCATGCATGTACATGCACCAGGCATGCTTTTTAAGCTACTGGGTCTGGAACTCAGACTGTGCTATCAGCCATGAGGGATCCTGTGCCTTAACTTCCACATTACCTGTTGGCCCCATGGCCAGTAATTATTTTTTTAGTCAATATCATGCTGTTTTAATTACTGACATTTTGTAGTATATTTTAAAGTCAAGTAGTGAGATGCTTCTAGCTTTGTTCTCTTATACTTAAGATTGTTTTGGCTATCAGGTTCTAATAATTCTATACTATGGTTGATAAAACATTGCATTATCTTATTTGATCTTCATGACAATTATCTAACAGCAAGTGTTACTGTATTTTATAGCTTATAAAATTTTTGTCTAGGAAAAGTTATGTGAAGTACTCATACTCAAGAAACTAGAAATAGCTGGGACCAGCAGTTAATGTAATGGCTATGTAACTGGACTCCCATGTAGTCGACCGTGGTTCAAGTCCTGGACCTGGTGACTTAAACTCAAGCCGGGTACGGGTACGTGCATGCCCAAGATCCCGAGAGAATGGAGGAGAAGGGATTGTGGAATCGCCATCCCCCCGGGGTGGGGGGGTGATTTATCACTTTCTGTCTTTCTGTCTTTCTGGCGAGCGCACACACCCTATAGCAAAACCCTCCAAAAAAAAATAAATAAATAAGAAACTAGAATAGCTGAGGCCGTACTAAAACTAAACACTGATGGATCTCAACCCAATGGTTCTTTCTCCTTTATCTTGGGGAAAAAATTAACTATGATTGAAGAAGGAAATAAGAAATCTGCTATTCTATAAAATTAAATGATAGATGTCCAAGTTTTGACTCATGTAGTCTGGTATCTTCAGAAGGTACTAAGACACTGGTCTACAAATCTAATGGAACTAGACATAAACTAGGTTCCACTGAGCTTAGAAAAAATGTGTTGATTTTCAGAAAAGGAAAAATCATCATTCAATTATTTGTAAATATGGGTTTTGGAATCAGGTAATCTTGGATTTAAATCAAGATACTGCTATTTATCAGCTGTGTGACCTTATACAGTTTATTCAGTAACTTTATCTTCAGTTTCCTAATCTGTAAAAATATCATAATGATGTTTCACAATAATTAATGTTAAAATAAGAAAATGTATAAAAAAAAATTCAGTGTCTGGAACACAATAGAGTCTCAAACTTGTCTTTCTTCCCTTGCCCCATTCTTTCTAAATCATTGCTTTGTCAAATATGGGAGACTCAATATATCCTAATTTTAAAAATTTTCTGCACAATGCAAAATATACACCGTTGTTCTTTTATTTAAATGGATTTTTTTTCCTGTGTAGTAATCATTACAATGCAGACTGGAATGCTTATATTTGAGACATTTTCTTTCATTGTTCTGCTGATAACACTGGAACCATTTTCAAGAGAGTGACTAATGTGACTCAGTACAATATGGAAACACTTCCATAATTTTCTCATTTCCCTGATGAGACTCTTACTCAGCTTTTCCTTCCCACACCCTTTACAAGAATCTCTAAGGGGCCTTCCTTAATGGAGTCCCTGCAGATGTGTTGTTTTGTCAGGGGTTCTTCTAAGCACTTCACAAATAACACAGGATTGGGCGAATAGCTTAGCTTTTCCAGGTCGTTAAACATTGCTTAACTATTTTTCAAATGTTTTGGCATCAATAAAAATCTCAAATGCTTTTGGGACCAAGCACTGGGTCCATTAATATTTTACACCCTGAATGTTTTAAGGGATTTATTTATTCTAAAGGCATCTGTCAACTTTCCTCTAAGAGCTTTTCGATGTCCCACCAGCTCCCATTAGCTTCTTGTAAATATTCTTAAATATCTTAATTCATTCCCCGTATTCTTGGTTTCAGATACTATGGATGATCCCAGGAACTAGATGTCCAGATATTGGAATGAAAATAAACCCTCATAGCAGGACTGGTTCTTTACAAGATTGTTAAGGATATTACTGAGATATTTACAAATGGGGAGTTGTGAAGTCACTGTGATTTTTCAGGATAAGATGTCTTGTCTTCCCAGACAAGATTGTCATCTTTATGTAAGGCTGTGCTTTTTAAATTCCACCAAGGTTTTAAATCACAGAAGAAAGATCCTTCTTTTGAACAAGCAAGTCTAAAAGATAAAACCAAAAGATTCTGGCCAAGCTGAGAATTTTAAGGTTTCTTAGAGAAAAGGCTTCTTTGTTCTCATTGAGTATTTAATCTGTACTCATATTACATGTGGGCTCTCTTTATGTAAACTGGACTTTGGCTCAGGAATCAGATGTTAGAACTATTTAGAAACAGAAGTGGCCAAAGACATGTGGAATATTTCTCATTTTGTTCATTCACTGATGAGAAACTATGTTGAAGAAAATTGGGAGTAAGAGGGACCCCTCCCACTTCAATAGGACTCCCTTTTAAAGAAGAACAATATCTTTACACATATATATACATACTAGGCCAGCACCCACTTTTCTTCCCCTCTAAAATGCCTTAACTCAATTTTAAAAAGCACACATTTCTGTAGGACTGAACAAGAGGTACTACTTACATGATGAATTTCAGAAAAAAAAAATGACAAAATGATAATAAATTTTTTTTTAGAGTATAGTGTCCTTCTTTAAATTATACGATATGAAAACCAAAAAAACACTCTAGTAGGGACTAAAAGATCTAGATTCTAAAACTAGCTCCATTATTTGCTAGCTGTATGAACTAGAACCTGTCCTTGAAACTTAAGATCTTCATGAGGAAAGTGGTAAGACATTTCTGAACCAAATTAAATGGTTCAGTTTTTGGAAGGTCTTTGAAATTTACAAAGGAAAATACATTAACAAGTTTGTGACTATAACTTTAGTCATCTTGAATTGGCTAAAATATGAGGGACAGCAGGTGGTCTAGTGGGTAAGACACTGGACTACCACATGGCCAACCGTGGTTCAAGTCCCAAACCCAGCAGCTTGAAACCATACCAGGCACATGAGTATGCATACCCAAACTAAAATCATAAGAGAACAGTTAAGAAGGAATTTTGATGTAACCATCCCCCCAGGGAGTGATTTCTCTCTGTCTCTCTCTGTCTCTCCAGCGAGTGCATGCCTCTTAAAGCAAAAACAAACAAAAAATTCTCTCAAAAATATTTGTTAAAATGTATATGCATAAAATATATATGTATATATATTTTTTAATTTGCTAAAGGACACATGTGCTCACTAGAGATTATAACTTTAGTCTTCTTAAATGTGTTAAAACTTGTTTTGTGACCTAACGTTAACTATCCTATAGAATATCCCATGTGCAGGACCAGCAGTTAGCATAATGGCTATGTCGCTGGACTCCCATGTAGTCGACCGTACTTCACGTCCTGGACCCGGTGGCTTAAAACTCATGCCGGGCGCGTGTGTGTGCGCACACGAGAATGGAGGAGAAGGGACTGTGGTGTTGCCATCCCCCCTGGGGGGTGATTTCTCGCTTTCTGCTCTCTGTCTCTCTGGCGAGCACACGCGCCCTATAGCAGAAAACTTTCCAAAAAAAAAAAGAATATCCCATGTGCACGAGAAAAGATGTATTTTCTGCAGTTGTGGGGCAGAATGTTTTTCTGTGCATTACTTGTTACAACCACTTGGCCTACAACATTTTTCAAGTCTGCTGCTCCATCTCCTTAATTTTCTGTCTGAATGTTCTATCCATTATGAAAAGTGGAGTATTGAAATCTCCTACTATTACTGTATTGCTCTCGTTTTCTCCCAGTAGTCTCGTCAATGTTTGCTTTATGTATTTACATTATCAAATATTGGGTGCATATGTGTAATTATAATTGTTATGTCTTCCCGGTGAATTCTGACTATGTTTTACAGAAAACCATGGTGGGGGTGGATAAAAATCTATAGAATGTATACAAAAGAAAAAAGGCACCAACATGTATCAATACCCACTCTCCAAATCAATGAACTACAAAAGAAGACAGCTAGAAAGGAAAAGAGGGATAAATAAACTACAAGGCAGACCAAAAACAATGAACAAAATGGCAATAGCAAATCTTGCCCTATCAATCATTACTTTAAATATAAATGGATTAATTGCCCTAATAAAGAGATACTGCACAGCTGAATGAGAAAACAAAATCAAAGCCAAAACATGAGATTCAATTATGGGTTGTCTACAGGAAACTTAGTTTAGATTTAAGGTCACATGCAGGCTGAAAATGAAAGTGGAAAAAGAGATTCCATACAAAAGAAAACCGGTGACTATACTTGTATATCAGACAAAACAGATTGAGTCCAAAACTGTCACAATGTTCTTTTTCTTTTTTTTTTTTTTCCTCATAATTGTCAGAAGGTGCATGTGCTCACCAGAGAAAGGGAGAGAGAAAACACCCCTCAGTGGGCCATGATCACACTGAAATCCTTTTCCATTTCTTCATCTTGTCAGGATTTGGGGCAAGCATGCACACAAGCCAAGTGTGTTTTTCAAGCTTCTGGGGTTGAGTTTCAAGCCCTGTGGTTGGCTATGTGGGATCCTGCCCTTAGCTACTAGGCCCAGAGGGCTGGCCCTGTCACAGCTTCCTTGTTGATGGCTCCGTGTTAGACATTGTGTAACAAGAGATGCAAAGTAATGCAATTGCTCAGGTAGACAAACACTTTGGGAAATTTTAATTTAACTTATTCAACTAGAAAAAAAAAAAGAAGAAGAAAAAGAAAGAAAAATCTTTCTTGGCTTATGCAGGTGTTACTCCCTAAGCAGAACTGTCAGGCACAACCACTTAGAGTTTGGCAGCCAGAGGATTAAGGATGAACCAAGATACAGGTGATGTGGAGAGATCCAAAGATACCACAAAAAGGCAAGTAAATCTCACGCATGAAGTTAGGCTTAAGGACAAGATCAGGGAGGGGCTGAGAATGCTTTCTGCTTACGTTACTTTACAATAGAAATAAAAGCCGAAGATTTAAAGGTTTCTGTTGTAGGCCACATCAAAAGGTCTGCAAACTCATAATATCAAAATAGTCACACCAAAGTGTCCTATTTCCATTTTCAACCACTCTCTATATTATGTGAGATTTTATAACCCTCAACAGACCTTACTGTTCCACCAGTCCCCATTCCGTACCTCGATACTTGCCTCACACTTTCCGGAACTTGCAAATCATCTGTTCTCTTTTTCTCTTTCTCTCTCTTTCCTTCCCTCTCTCTTGCCCTTTCAGATTTCATTGTAAAACCTATCTTCCTTATCTCTGTTTTCCTCATTCCTTAATTTTTTCACCCATTCTCAAGTATTCCTATTACTTCTGATATAGAGAAAACTACATGATAGTTATGTCATTAAAAAAACAACAACAACAAAAATCACTGTGGTCTAGAAAAACCACAAGTCAGTAGGGCCTAAGCACATAGTAGACAGTTAACTGAAGCTAAGTTAGAACAAAATTTAAATGAATTGCAAGATATCCTCTCCATGAAAACACCTCTGCTATTGGGACACCTGCCTTGGTCTCTCTTGGACCCCACAGTTCTTTTTTATTAGAATTGCATACAAACACATACCACGTACTCCATTAAGAGAACACAAGCTGTGTGTGAGTGTGCGAGGGAGAGTTTATTTCCACAACAAGCAGAACTTCAAAATAGCTTCAGAGCCCATTGCAGCTACAGCTTCAGCTGCAAGATAAAGGACCAGCAAGCAGGGATGCGAATGGAAAGAGAAAAAAAAAACAGATCTGGAGAAGAGAGAATGTAAATAAAAGAAAGTACCCTGGGTTGTGGAAAGAGAGAGGAGATGAGGCTCCCTGAGTTTTGCTACATCTGAGCAAGCAAGCTACAGAGGTTTCCAAGGAAAGAAGAGAAAGCAGCTCAAATTCATGAATTAAAATTATAACTCAGAAAGCTTCTGCTCCAAAATGATTAATGTAAATTGGTTAAAAAGCTGATAGAACTAGTTTCTTCCTTTCAGTGACAAATCCAGCCACCAAGTCCAGCACCAACAATAGCCTGATCCCGCACTTCAAGGCATGAGTGACAGAGGCTAGTAGGGATGGCAGATATATAGGATATGGGTATCATCAGCTCAGACTTCCCTCTCACATAAACCTGGGTCTAAATTGCAGCTGTGCAACATTACTCATCTCTCACTTGGTCTGCCTCAATGCCCCTAGCCTTAAAAGAAGATAAAATGTCTTCCCCATAGGACTGATGCTAGAGTTAAATGAGAGCTTGAGACTTAAATAAATACTCAATAATAACGGAAATCATAAAACAAGTTGGGAAAACATCTCAGAGCCATCTACTGATATGACGAGGGAAATAATGTAGTAATAATCTCCGCTCGTGTTGCTGTGTTGGTTTTAAAAACCTCTTTGATACTTAGTGCTTACACCAGCCTTGTAAGGTAGGGGATATGGGGATTACGCTTAATGTTATGATTATCAACAAGGGGTAAAGAGCTGGATGCCAGCTGAGCTCAGAAACTGCATCTGAGACCTGTTGGCTGTGGGACCTTGAATATCTCCTCACCTGTTCAGTTCCTCATTGGTAAAGTGTGAGTAACAGCGCTTCCCACCTCAGAAAAATGTTAAGGGGATTAGCTGAATTAATACTTACATGCTTAGAACAGTACATAGAATATATTAAGAACTAAATAAATACTATTATTATCTTTTTATTGTTTAAAAGATTTAAGCTTATTTATTTCATGAGAGAAAGGCACCCCCAAATAGGGTCATCACTCCACGATGCTCTTCCCTTACCTGAGCTACGCAGACTCACTCACAGGGAGGTGCACACCACAGTGCACACAGAGACCTCCAGATGTGAAAACGAGACCTTCCTATGTTGCCTCAGCATCACAAAGTACTACATTACTGCTGTGCCACTACTGCAGCTGGCCATCTTTCTATTTTATAACAAAACTAACTCTGAGTCCCAGCAAGATTTAAGTATTTGCTCAAGGATTCCCAGTACTTGTCTTAAGTATTTTCTAGGGAAGAAGTGTGGATCTGTGCTCAAAGCCAAGACACTAATCTCCCAAGTTCAAGAGCCTTTCTGCCTGCAGGGACATCCCTGGACTCCCTACTGAGTATTTTGTCAATGATGCACTCAACATCCACAGGTCCTGGGGATGCATCAAGGTAACTGCACGTAAGTAGATGACATCCTCCAAGGCATTCCAAAAGCATGCTGTTGGAGGCATCGAAGGCATGAAGTGGGAAATGGTGAGCATGACTTTCACATAGCTTGTCCCTCTGTCTGAAACATCTTCTCAACTTCTCTTCACTCCTCACCTGCCTTTAGATGTTGTATCAGATAGAGCCTTCAAAAAAAAAAAAAAAGGCTACAATAAAAGGTGTGAGTGTGTGTGGGGGGGGATAGATCATTGATCTATCTATCAATCTACTTATTTATTAAGGAATTGATTCACTCAGTTGGGGGACTGACAAGTCCAAAATCTGTAGAGCAGGCCAACAGAGTAGAATTTTAGGAAGGAGTTGCTACTACAGTCTTAAGTCAGAAATGGCTCTTCTCTGGGAAAACTTGGTTTTGTTTTAAGGCCTTTAAATGATTGGATGTGACCCATTCACATTATTCAAAGGTAATTTCTTTTTCTCTTTTTCTTTTCTTAGATTGTTACAGAGCAAGTATGCTCACCAGAAAGAGACAGACAGAGGGAGAAAGAGGGCAAGTGAGAACGCTTCCCCTAGGGGGAATGGCCACGACATCATCCCTTCTATTCCATTCTCCTCTTAGGCTTTTAGACAAACATATGCTCTCATTGTGTTTTTCAAGCCTCTGGGTCCAGGACTCAAATCACACAATTTGCCATGTGGAATCTAGCTGATTTAATCTCCATGCCACTGGCTAGTCCCAAGGTTACTTCTTTTAACATAAAGACAACTGATTATAGATGTTAACTATAGCTACAACATTCCTTTTAGCAACATCTATATGAGTATTTGACTAAATGACTGAATGCTAAATAGCTTAGTCAAGTTGACACATAAATCATCACAGATGTCAACTCAGATGTTTCTTCTGCAAATATACATTTCCTTATACCTCAAACCAGCTCAAGGACGCCTATTATGCTTCCTCCTATTAGCCTATAAGTCTCCTTCATAATACACATTAAGATAATAATATAAACCAACATAGGAGGCTACCAAGTGTCGTGGTGGTTGTCATTGAATTCCCACACAGCCAACCAGGGTTCGAATCCCAAGCCCAGTGGCTTGAAACTCACACCAGGCAAGTGTATTTATGTACCCAGAATCCCAAAAGAATGGAGGCGAGGGGATTATAGAGTGACCATCCCCCTGGGTGGCAATTTCTCACCTTTCCTCACTCTGTCTCTGTCTCTCTCCAGTAAGCACATGAACCCTATGGCAAAAACCTAAAAATTAAGAAAGATAGTATATACTAGTTTACATAATAATTCTTTGTTTACAATATAAACACTATGATAGGGGAAGCTGTTTTTGTCTTCAGTATTCATGGATCCCATGCAGTGCCTGACTCTCAGTGTTAATTTGCATTTAGCTAAAAGGATGAAAGTTCATGTTTTTTAGAGAATTGTTCTCTAGAGGAGGTGATGGCAACCTAGCATGGGACTTGCTCATTCTACAGCTGTTTTTATTTTTATTTTTTTAAACCTACACATCTCTTTCCAAAATCTTTATGAAATAGATGGGGGAAATTTTGTTTTCATCTTAGGAAAAAAAAAAAAAAAGCCAGCCAGTTATTTTCTTCCTTTCACGCACAGGAAGATTGGCCTTCGGGAAGTTATCAGAGCGTGATAAGAGGGGTGGTGTCAAAGTCTGGAGAAAAATGTTTAGACCAGTTTTTTTTCCCTCTTTTTCCCTCTGCACTTGGATGACTCCTCTTCATGTATTTATTGCCTGATTGGTTCCTTTGTTCCTTGAACATTTTTAGATCCTCCATTCAGAGCATGTCCCCTTGTTATCAACATCAGCTGGGCCTGAGTCAGGGTTTAGTGCAAGTTTGGATGACTTTTATCCTGGCTTCTGTTGGGAAACAGCTGAACTGTGCTGCATTTTCAGTGTTGAGGATGACATATCTTTATTCTTCAAGAAACAGAATTCATCTCCCAAGGTGAAAGAGAGACAATGGAAGTAAGGGAGAGAGAGTTATTGAATTGGAAGTGAACATGGGTAAAGTGACATTTATTGATAACCTAGTCAAATTTCATAGACTTACCAGTGGATTTTGGAGGGGGAGGGAGTTGTCTCTATTTAGAAAAACTCTTTAATAAAAGCTTAGAATGGGAGATAGCACTTCACACTTGAGTATCGGCTGGTGCCAAAACATCTGAGAAGATCAATTACTCTTTACAAAAGGCAGAATTATTTGGATTTTCTTTGACAATGACAAGAAGAAAACCCAAAAAAAGGCCATATATACAGTGGGAAGCTGGGAGTTGTGACTTTGGCTGTTGCCATTCCTCCAAATCCACATGTACACGTAAATACACACACACACACACACACACACACACTCCCTTCAAATCAGCAGCAGCGTCTACCTAATTAATTCACAAGGACATAGTTACGGTTATTATGAAAAAAAAAAAATAAAGAGGCTGAGCTTTACATCACAGTCAACTTGATGCCACAAAAGTCAACTCTCAATAATCCGAGTGCTCTGAGTCTAAGATAGGGCTAGAGGTACAAGGATTTTAGGAAGGGCTTGTGTATCCCCAGGATAGAGAATGAGCAGGGTTCCAGATCAAGTTATCTTAATCTCAGAGGAGCTGGCAACTATTTAACAGACAGGATTATGTCTTTACCTCATT
Source organism: Tupaia belangeri chinensis (assembly GCF_000334495.1). Lineage (NCBI taxonomy): Eukaryota > Metazoa > Chordata > Mammalia > Scandentia > Tupaiidae > Tupaia > Tupaia belangeri. The sequence continues at coordinate 944,645 of NW_006203694.1, forward strand.
CAGTCATCGTAACTGCACTCTGCAGTATGTTGTCATTTGGCTCTTATTGAAGGCTATGGTAAAACACACGTGGAGATCACATTACATAGCTAGTTAGAGGCAGACTAGACAGGAACACAGGCTGCCTGAACATCAACCCCATCATAAAGATGAGGGATGCACCACACCCTGTTCTAGGTACTTCTGTTACCTTAACTCATGTTATTTCTGTTTCTTGCAGCAAGAAACTGCATGATAGAGAGACGAGGTGACTTTCCTAGGGTCATACAGCTAATAAGCTAAATAGTCTGCATTCAAAGGCATGCATCCCTGCCTGCATGCACATGCTTAACCTCTAGCATGTTCCACCTCTGCCTGCATAGCATGCTCCATGGCCTCCAACAAATCATTTTGCAGCTTGTTCCTTTCCAGTATGAAACAACATCCCTGTTTCCCTCCCGACTTAGCTGTTATCTCCCCACAGCCAGTTATCAGTTTATATCTCCCTGCTGCTGGCTGTTCCATATATTATTACACTCTCATATCTCCCATCTCTTGCATTCAGTTATGATATGCATCCAGTTTATGAGAGGCCAGACCGATGACTTGTGCTTTGTATTTCAAAAATATTTGCATTAGGTATTCTAAAAACCCAACTAAAGGAAAATAAATTAGCAACTAAAAACACCTTGAGTGTCAAGTCAATAGCTTCTGAAAGATAGTAGACAGAGCTGTTTGAAGCTTTTATTAGAAACTCATCCAACCATTCATCCACTGATTTATTCATTCAACAAAGTTTTATTGACCCTCTGTTATAACAGGAGGAGGTGGATGAGATGCAGGAATGATAAGGATGCCCAGCTTTGTCCTTAGTTTACACTCTCTTAGAGAAGGCCGAGTTCTGTTTTAAATGCAGAAGTTTATAAGAAGGATTTGTAAGGAAACAGGTTACTTCAGGAGGTGATGAGGCCCCTGTCCATGGAAGCATTCAAGGAGTCTAGAAGACTCCTGGTAAAGGATTACGTTGCTAGAATTCAAGCAACAGATGCTACGAGTTTGGACCAGATTAATTTTGAGTTCCCCAGAGCTAAAGTTCTATGAAAACAAAGCAGGATAAGTCAAATGCTTTATTAACAGGGTATGTCAGATACCCTAGAACACAGATCATGGAAAAATTCATTCCAACCAATAGAAACAGGGAAAGTTCACAAGAGGTTGGGGTCAGACAGCAAAGGGTTGATTCATTTGAAGACAACATACTCATCACTTTCAGGCCCTTGGGCTTCCCATGTTATTTAACCTTTCTGAGCTTCAGTCCCCTAATCTCCAAAACAAGGTTAATTATGCCTGCCCTGCCCAACTTTCCCTGCTGTTCTTAGGATCAAATGAGAGGTTTAAACTAGTTTGTAAACTAAAAAAGTGTTATGCAAATGTAATGTTAAATTAGAAACTTGATGCAAAGGGGACCAGCATTAATGGTGAAATTTCAGACATCAATAATCAGGATGCATCTTGTAGTCGAGAACTTTGCTTGGAATCTCAAGCTGTACTACATAATACTGTTAACAGAACATTCGTCTTAAATTAACTGAAATTCTGTTCTAAGGCTGCTTGTCCTCTGTGGCCTTGGGCAAGATCATTTAATTCCTTCTTGAGTTTATCCTATCAGCATTAATGCATGGCAATTGTTGGTCTTTACAAAATGTATTAGTTATCCTGCCATGTAAAAATAAATATTTCTGCATTCATTGAGATTAAATAGCAAAGTTTCCCATTGCTTTGAATTTCTAGATTACCTGAGGTGGATTCGGGGAAAACAATGGATATGAAACTAAATGCATTTTCATCTATACAGAGATGCACTAAGAACAAGATAGACAGGGGAGTCTCAAGAACTAAGAATATCCACGTGATGTTTCTAAGCTCAGTTCAGTAAACATTCGCTGAGTACTTGTCATACACCAGACCCTTCGGTAGCCAATGCCAAGGGGAGCAGAGATGAGCAGGTGATAGCTTCTCCTCTCAAGGAGCCCACATATTTATGGACACCCTTTCAAAGTGATAAAGAGAATGGGCTAGATTAAATGGATTGTGAATCAGGATAACGACCCCAGTCCTAGACCTGATGCTGATGTTGCTGGTTGACCTCTGTGAAGACATCTTACTGCTCTGTGTCCATCCTCTGTCAGTGCGGAATGAAAACCCATAAAACACTGTTTTAAAACTTGCTGAAAATGTCTGCTCCACCAATCAACCACTAGAAAGTCTTAACAACACATAAATTTAAAAAAGAATGAACATTCAACTTCTCAGAGGAGTAATTTATACACTAATTAGAAGGCAACTCTATATCTTCTACAGTGAAAAGGAAATATTTGAATAGATTGTTTTATTTTATCCCAAATCATCTCATTCTTTCTTGACCTTGCTTAGATTTAGAATAATAATGTTACTGGAACTATGGAATGGACAGAGATACAAAGATTTGTAATTAATGGCTATCCGGTGATATTTTTATTTTATTTCCAATGAGTAAATAATATGTTGTCACTGTAGGGCTTGAGTATATTCCATATAATGCATATGCCTGATAGTTGTTTTATTTTCTCCTCTCATCCTCACACATACACACACACATACACACACACATACACACACATACAAGAGTTCTTTTTTTTATTAGAAGTATTTCTTATTTAAATTTATTTACTTATCTTAATTTGACCAGAGAGGGACAATGTGAGAGAGAGAGAAGGAAAGTGAGAAAGCAAGCCACCAGGTTTGGGACTTGAACTGTGGTCAACCATGTAGGAGTCCAGTGCCCTTAACCACCACGCCACCTGCTGGCCCCAACATACACAGAGAAGTTCTAACAAGACTAAAAGGTTAATAGAAAAAAGATTATTGGAGTTGGTAATTGAGTCATTTTTAAATTATTTATTATTATTTATTATTATTGTTTTTAATTTGACTAGAGAGAGACAAGAGATGGGAAGTGAGAAAGCACACTGCCAAGTCCAAGACTCAAATCAGGATGGGCCACGTGAGAGTCCAGCCCCCAACCACCATGCCATCTGCTGGGCCTTGGTAATTGAATCTAATGCAAGTGACAGGGATGCAGTGGTCTGGAGCAGGAGGAGGTAAACTGACAGTGAGAATCCACCTATATATTTCCTGTTTACTGTACAAAATTCCCCTTCTTACCTCTTAACAGAATCCACATACAATAATGTGCTTCGTGGAAAGTTGACACCATTCTAGCCCTGGTTGTTGTAGCCTTACTAGGATAAGCCAATCAGGGGAGTCCTATTCCCCATACCTGTAATTAGTTCATCAATAGGCATGTACTCACAGTATTGCTTATTGACAAATGAGAAGAATCTTCTTCTATGAGGCTTCTAAACAAGGATATCTAATTCTCAGAAGGAAACATCAGAAAGCATATCTTCTAATGTTTAAGGATATGTTGTGTCTTAGCATATGTTCTATCTGCAAATGACAACTGGAACATCTATAGCATTTTGTGAACATCCTGAGAATGAAGTCATGAGCATCATGGAAAGGTAGGTCGGGATCCTTGACACACAGCACCTGCAACGCACTCTAGCACCAGACTTACCAAAATGTGAGATAAGATGTTTTCTTTGTACTCAAGCCATCTTTCTGTGTGTTATCCATTACTCACAGCCCAAACTTCCTAACCAGTACATTTACTATGTACTCATAATGACTGCTCCTCGCTGTCATTTTGAACTTTGACTATCAATAATAATATAGGAAGAGCTTACAAAGGCCACAACAGGCAGGTTATTTAAGGTGCTTAAGGTGTACTGTGTCCTGTTTGTGATACTGTTTACAAGAGTCTATGCATGATTAACAGTCAGGTGATTACACACCAAAATAATAGTAATAATACACAGTAATTACTACTTCATTTAAAATAAAAAAGGTCCCACATGCGTAGAGCTTTGCTTCATGCTTTTGTCTGACTCCAAAACCATACTGCTTCTGCTTGTCAAGTTCAGTATAAATAAATAGTTCCATACTTACAGTGAAGAGGCTGAAAGGCTGAAGTTGAGAAGCCAGCAGGTGGCATGGTAGTTCAGATGCTGGACTCCCACATGCCCATCAGTGGTCTGAGTCCCGGACCTGGTGGATTACTTTCCCACTTAATCTCTCTCTCTCTCTCTCTCTGGTGAGCCCAAATGCCCTCTGGCAAATTGAATAATAATAATAATAAATAAAATAAAATAAACAGTTCTTTTAAAAAAGAGACTGACATTTAAATCCTCGGCCACTTGATAGCTCCATGACTTTATGCGTCTTGTTTCAGTCATCTCAGTTTATTTTTTTCAACTGCCAAATGCAGATAATAATAATCTTTGCCCTCTCCATCTTTTTTAAGGAGTGGCTCAAATGAGAAAATGATTTTAGAAGCATTTTTTAAAACATAGAAAAGAGCACAAACATTTGCTACTTTTATTGTAGATAAATATCTATGCTTTTAACACTGCTCATGCTGAAATCCTGTCACTCTGGGTTAAGCCAAGGGTAGCCTATCCACAGTGTACCTGCTGTCAACCATCTGCAGCCTATACCTATGAGGGTTACCCCACCATACATGGTACTCACTTCCCTCAGAGACCTTATATATGGTTCTCTCAACTCTGCACCAGGGAGTCTTTCTAAATCATTTAGAGTCAGTCCATGAGTTGAGACTATTTAGCAACTTCTGGGCTGTATGCCTAGTATCATCTAATCTTGTTCACTATCTTACCCCAACATGCCTTCTCCTCTTCCTTTTTAGTAATATTAATAGAAGCCCAATTTTTTTTAGCTTGGAACATCGATATCCAAAGAAAAAGTCTACATTTCTTAGACTCCCTTGCAGCTAGATATAGCTATATGATCAAGTTCTAGCCAATATCAGATGCAAGGGGGTGATATTGGAACTTCTAAAAAGACTATGTAAGGGGAGCTAATTCATCTGCAGGAAGACCTTGTAGCCCTCTGCCTCTCTCCTTTTTACAGGTTATAGTATTAATGTAGTGATTGAACATCCGGACATTATATCTGACCTGAGGGTGGTTAAAGTAGGAGGGTGAAAGCTTCAGTCTTTGATAACATCTTTGAGCCATTGTACCAGCCATGCAAACCACCTATCCTCAGACTTCATTTACATAAAAGAGGATAAATAACTTAGTTTTAACTTCCGCTTTTTAGTTTCTCATAGCTAAACTTAATTCCTACCTCATACATACCTCAATTCAGCTTTCTTTCCTTGCAAAATAAATTAATGGAGATGTGTAAAGAAGAATATATTTTGCTTCACATTAAAACACTAAACAGATAGAATATTGTTCTGAAATATTCAAAAGATATTATAACAAAATTCCACATAATTTTTTTATGACAAAACCCATATGAGATTTAACCATCTCAGTATTCCACTCTGTAGAATCTAAATGGAAGAGAAAAAAAATGTATTTATATCTATTTCTACATGTATCATATATGCTACACATAGATTTAGCTACAGATTATAAAATCACTGTTTATTAAGTATCTATTATGAGAAACAGTCACTTATTTTCTCCATTCCAACAAAAAAATCTAGCAAGATTACTGCTGTTTCGTAGACAGTGACACTGACACTCAATGACTTAAAGTAAATGATCCATTTTCTAATAGATAATGAGAAATGGAATCAGGATTCCAAGGAAGTCTGTCTAATGCCAAAAGCTATACTCTTTCCATGATATTTTGTGTGCTGAGTTAGTTATACCCTTGGTTAGAGAGGTAGCCACACATCCCAGTCAATAATGAGAGAAGACACTAAGCAGCAGATCAGGATGGTATAGGTAGACAAGGGTTTTACATAATTTTGCAGAGTTGATCATTTTTAAGAATTAGATTCAAAGAGCATGAAATGCATGAGTCAGACTCTTAAGGAACAGTTAGTTAGTTGTCTGTGTTATTTCAGTGACAAAGTTTTCAACAGACTAAGGACAACAATAAAACTTCATCTCATGATGTTTGTCATTTTCAGTCCCTGACTCCTCCTTATAACCACTGCTATCACTTCAATCTTCCAGGATCACACTCTGATACTCATTCAGTCAAAATGATTCCTTCATCACTGACTTCGTGAAGGGCATTCTAGGTGATTTTTATTATTCACTGCCATTCCATGGAATTTCTTACAGCTTATATTCTAAAACTATTGCATCAAAACTGTGGGGAAAATATTTAAGATTGTTGACTCTAAGTTTTGAAAAATCACCAATAATGGATCCCCAGGGTTGGAATCATACTAGATCATAATAAAAGCTGACATTTGTTCTGTGCTTACTCTGATTCACACATTTTAAATGGGTTATCTCCTCTAATCCTCAACCAACACCACAAACTAAAAGATATTGTCAACATCAATAGCCAAACGGGAAAAGCAAGACATAGGGGCTAACTGACTTGCCATAAAAGGGGAAAGTGGAAGATCAGGGATTTGCACACAGTGACCCTTGAAAAAGATGGTGAAAACTGAGTAGGTATGAGGACAACAAGTGGCATGGTGGTTAAGGTGTTGAACTCCCACGTTGTTGACTGCAGTTCAAGTCCTGGATCCAGAGGCTTGAAACTCAAGCCCTAAGCATATGAATTAGTGCCCAAAATCCCAAGAAGAGAATGAAGGAGAAGGGATTGGCCATCCCCCTCCTCCACCAGAGGTTAATTTCTCGCTTTCTGTCTCTCTGTCTCTCATGCAAATGCATATGCCCTATTACAAAAAATAATTTTTTTAAATAAAAAAAGCTGAGAAGGTATAATTATTAAGGTAATCTAATAGCTGTTAAAACCACCCTGAGATTGCATTGGATATATATTAGAAAATTTGACTGCTCACTCCTCACATAGTTCCCAGATCACTGAACAAGGGACCCATGTAATTATTCAGGTTTCCAAGGTTCTTCCATTTAGTGACTCTGCCATCCTCTAATTCTTAAATTCCTCCCCTGGATCATCTGCATTCCAACAATGCAAGAGAAGAAACAATTTTAGTGATGGTTTACACAGAAGGTTTTGGGGACCTGGCATATAAACAAACAAACAAAGAAACAGTTGCACTTACATTCTATTAGCTAGAATTCAATCACATGGCCTCTCTGGAATCACATAGAACAGGTATGGTGAGCCTAAAAATTTTCTCTATCACAGTAGATATTTGATGTTTGTAAGGGGGTGGAAAAGGAATGGAATAAGGAAATCACTAGCAAAAGGAGTTGAGTAAAACCAAAGTTGTCTTCAACAAAGAACCTTACTAATATCACTAATTCAATTATTACACACTGCATGCATGCTTTGAAAAACCATATTGTATGCCATAAATATTTATGACAAATAAGGGTAAATAAGAAAATTTTTTAAAAATAAAAAGCATCATTATCTTAAAATACTAGTTAAATTTGAAGAACTAAAAGTAATTTCATATAGTATAAGCCTAGTTGGCAGTTTCAGTGATAAATTGAGGAGCCAGGTTATTCAGGATGTGGGGACAAGCACTAAGAAGTTTGTATTTTAATAGATAGCCAAAGGGAAGCCACTAAAGGATTTTTAATCTGCGGGAAATATGATCCTATCTGGAATACAGAAATATCTATGAAAGGAATAGACCATGGTTGGAGAAACAAAAGGCCAGGAACAATTAGGACAGGAGTGATTCCTATAGATAAGGTGTCAACGATGTCTGCAATAGGGTCAGAAAGAAGATCAATGGTATGAACTGTCTTAAAGAAGTAAAAGTATAAAATTATAGGAGTCGACAAAAGACTTGCCTTATACCCCAATTCACCTTGCAGTAGAGGCATTATTATCTCCGTTTTATAGATGAAGAGACTGGCATTTGGGTAGTTGAAGGACTCACCAAGGTCACATAATTTTATAAATGTCTGAGCCGGGAGCCAGCCACATTCAACTCTAAAACCTGTATCTTTCCACTTTACCATTTACGAACATCAACCATGCCTTACTAACAAGATCGATGTATGGAAACAGGTGTGGTTACAATGGTAAAAGGGGATGCTCTGATACGGATCCTGTGGAAGGTTAATAACAAGCTCTCATCCAGGGACTTCCCTGATGTCTCTGGGCCTATATTTGTCCATGATCTGGGGCTGGCTGAGGCTAGAGGTAGACTGAGTTGTCAAGACCCTGCTGGAGGTATTATTTCTCTCTAATGAGAGAGAGAGAGGTGTGTGTGGGGGAGAGAAAGGTGAAAAGAAAGAGAAGAAAGAAACTGACTTTAAAAAAAAATATCTTTAGGATTAACAGGTGGTTAAGTGCTAGACTCCCAGGATAGTTGACTGTGGTTTGAGTCCTAGACATGGTGGTTTGAAATTCAAAGTGGCAATGGAGAGACAGGACGTTAGTGAGAAACAGATAGGGCTTATTAACTGTTGATGATGACATGTATAGTATTCTCAACTGGATTGGTCTGAGAAGTATTTCATGATGGGCAAAGTATTTTTACAAGCAAAATGAGAAATAGCAATTGACTGTTTTATAAAAATAATTAGAATAATAAAAATAATGATTGGGGAAAACAGAAAAGATATGGAATGTTGAAGTGGGGAGATTAATGTCTCTGTACTGACTGACATGCATGGCATTCCCTTTTGAAAAAACAATGTAATACACTGTAAAGTTATATGTAATCCAATGTAATATAAAGAAGATTATGATGATAATAAAAATAAATAAATAAATAAATA
>NW_006203694.1:953795-960131 GCF_000334495.1 Tupaia belangeri chinensis
GACAGTGGGGTAGGTAAAGACTTCTTACATAAGACCCCAAATTTCTTTAATAGTAGTTTATATCACCTGTTAAGCTTCTTCAGCCTTCTAGTCATTCTTCTCTAGATGCATTTCAAATAATTCACCTATATTAAGGAATTCTTCTCTGAAATCAATACTTTAGTTGCAAGGTAACATACCAAAGCAAAAGCTGTTCCACTATTTTTGCAACCCATCAAAAATACATAAAACCAAATAGCTCACACGTACTTTATAGAGTATTTTTATTATTTTGTTTATTTCATTGCCCAAAGGTATAAGTGACTTCATTTATAAAACTTGATGAACCATTATTTTTTCAAAGTATTGTCAATGTTTTGCTTGCATTGGGTAGACCTCACCAACCCATTGGTAGATAGAAACAGAATTGTGTAAATGGGCTCTTTTTTTCCTTTGTATTTATTTAATTACATTTAATAACATATATCTTTACAGGATACAACATTTCATTTTCCAGCATGAATACCATGCATATCAGTCAAGACAAAGATATTACTATATACATTATCATCATCAGCAAATAGCTTATTTTTTGTCAATTAAACCTATTTTTACTTTTTTTCTTTGCCTTTCTCCTCCCTCTCTCCTATACTAAACTTTTTTATTCACATTTTATTGATTCACAAAAGATCTTAATTAAACTAAAAATATTAATGAAGCTAAAATCTAGCAAGAAGTACACTGTAATTTTCTTCCGAAACATTTTTTTTCTCTCTCTACTCCCCCTTTTACTAAAGAGAGGTATAAACCAACTAATTTGGAAAAAAAAAGTTTAATTTGGTCTTCTATTTGCACAAAGCCCCATAAAAATTCAATTTCTGATGCAAGGCAACAGATGGGCTCTTTTCAATATATGGGACTGGGAACCGGCAGTTAGCGTAATGGCTATGTCGCTGGACTCCCACGTAGTCGACCGCGGTTTGTGTCCCGGACCCAGTGGCTTAAAACTCACGCCGGGCGCGTGTGCGTGCGTGCCCAAGATCCCGAGAGGAGAATGGAGGAGAAGGGATCGCAGCGTGACCATCCCCCCTGGGGGGTGATTTCTCGCTTTCTGTCTCTATGTCTCTCTCTGTCTGTCTGGCGAGCACACGCACCCTACAGTGAAAATCTCTCAAAAAAAAATATATGGGACTGAAGCTTTTTTTAATATTTGGTGCTTTGTATACCCCTGTTCAATTCATTAAACAAATAAGTAGGTACAGTTTCTGGCAAATAGTTTTGAAGCCAGAAGAAAATATGTGACTTAAATCCCAACTCATGAAGTCTCCAATATTAAAAACCTTCTACTCCTCTTGTTTTTCCAACATCAATGAGCAGTATCTATCAATTTTCATCCAGTTGTCAGGTCAGGAAACTGGTAGTCATATTTAATTCATCTTTCTCATTTATCTCTCACATTTAATTAATCATCAGGTTAATTCAACTTCCAATTGATTCAACTTTTAAAAAAAACCTCAAATCCAATCTTTTTTTTTATTTTTTATTTCTTTATTTTATTTTTTGATACCCACCATTGCTACCCTAGCTCAGGATACAAGTGCTTTTGCAAAGACTATAGCAAGTTTCCGATTAGATGCCTTGATTCTGTTTGCCTTAACCTATTCTCCCCTCTGCAGTCAGAATGTCACTCTGGAAACTTGTACTAAAATGCCCATCTGTGTTCATCATGCACCTGCTTGCAACACTCCAGCGCTCCTCATTCCCACTGCCCACAGGTACACCCAGGCAGGCATGCAACTCCCTGTTATCTGCTCGATACACATAGCTCCAGTCGTCTCATTCTCACTTCCTCTCTCACATCTCCACTCCAGAACACCTTTCAATTTTCCAAATGTAGTTGTTTTATTCTCACATTTTTCACCTCCTATTCCTTCTGTCTGCAACACTTCATTTACCCTTTTTTTCCCCCACTTTGGTAACTCCTATCTATTCTTCAGATCAACTTTGGCTTTCGTTTCCTCATTAAATCTTACCTTGAGTTATTGAGTTAGGCAGTTTTCTCTTGCATTCTAGCACCTTCTCCTTCCTCTGTTTACTTCACTAATCACCACCTCCCCTGTACTCAGTATTATTTTCTAACACAATGTCATCCCACCATGTATATTTTTTGAATGACTTCAATTACATAAAAACACAGACAAATCCTGCTTTGGGAAAGAGATTCAACCAAGAAAGAGACCTTGTCTGTCCTTAGGATGGATGTGTTGAGTTAATGGAAGAGCTCTCCAAGGTAAAAAATATGGCCCCAAGTGAAGTTAGAAATGAAACTGAAAAATAACAGAAGACTGTCAGATCCAGACCCAGGCAACTGAGATAAAAGTAGTCAGCTTGGGCTTACATTCTCTGGCAAGGTTGTTCCAATGCTGTCCCATTACACTAGTGACAGTGGATATGAGGCTTTAAAATGCTTGGAGATTCCATTAGCATTTTATTTGTTTACCCATGCATTCATTTATTCACTCACCCTATCTCAAAATGATGCTGAGGACAAACTAAGTGCCAGGCACTATGTTCAGAGCATCGCACACCAAAGGGATTGCTAGAGAAGAAGATAAGCATCTAAAACACATATTGTTTAAATGCAGTAAGAGTCACCTTAGAGATCTGTGTACAGAACTTCTCCCTAACTCCACCTGGGAAAAGTCAGAAAAGCCTGCTCAGAAAACACAGGGTTGTTTCCTGTCCTATCCTAACAGTTATTCTAACCCTGATCCTATCCTATCCTCAAAGAAGTCCTTCCACAATAAAAGCTCGTAGAGGAAAGACAGCATCTATTAGACACTGGAGAACAGCTTTACATGGCTATGTGAAGTACATAAGCCATGGGATTCCCCAGCATTTTCAGGGTAAATGTTACCAAGGAAGGAAATCCATATTATATCCTAAAACTAGGAGTTTAACCCCCTGTTCATGTGTCACTTTGACTTTTTTTTTTTTCCCCTCTGGATTTCAGCTTTTTTTCTCTGTGCAAGAGAAATAGTCATGCACAGACAATAAATAGAATTAAATAAAAGTTCTAAGTAAATAAATAAGAATTGAATAAATAAGAGTTCTTTTGAATCATCTTGTCCAGCAGCTTTCAATGATTGCTTTATGAAACATCCCAAGAATGTCTATAGGTATTTCTCAGAAACAGATTCCTTAAGGCACATATAATTTGAAATTTGACAGATTTCTTCATTTCAGGACTTCTCAAAGCCGTCAACATGCTGGAACGTGCTGTGCATTTCTCAGAGATGGGTATAGTTTATATCTTTATCCAAACATAATTAGTCATGGTAGGTATGGCTACCTTTTTAAATTATTTAATTTATTTATTATTATTTCATTTTTTAAGTTTGCTAGGGCGTATGTGCTCACCAGAGAGAGACAGAGAAAGAGAGAGCAAGAGAGATAAAGTGAGAAAGCTAGCTGCTTAGTCTAGGACTCAAACCACAGTCAGCCATGTGAGAGTCCAGCACATTAACCACCACACCACCTACTGGCCCAGTATGGCTAGTTTTATCAAGATGTATTTCATGGGGCCTGACTCATGATGCTGCAGTAATGATTGCTTAAAAGATGCTAAGTCCACATGGAAGACTGAGTGTTCAGTCCATTCAAGTCCTCCCTGTTAATCACATGTGCCCATGATCCTGACTGGCTGAAAAGGCTTTAAGGGCAGTGCTCAGCATGAGATCCTGTTAAAGGTCTTTCGCTCACTCACTCTCAATTTCATGAAAGAAATAGCTTTAAAAAAAAAAAAAGAAAGAAAAGAAAAAGTGGAGCCTGCCAGTGATGTGGTAGTTGATCCCACATGGCCTCCTGCACGGTTCAAGTCCCAGACCATATAGCTCGAGAAACACACCAAGTCACTACCCAAAATCCCCAAAGGAGGGAGAAATGGAGGAGAGGGGATTACAATATGACTGTGCCACATGGGGGGGGAGGGGTGTTTACTAACTTTTTCTCATTCTTTCTCTCACTCTGGCAAGTGCACATACTCTGACAATTTCAATTTTTTTTTTCTTGTATCTAATGGGATGAGTGCTGGAAAGAACATTGCACCTAGTCTGATCCACTCCTTCAGATAAGGAAACCCGGAGACCAGAGCAAAGGATGGGTTTGCCCAAGGGCACCCAGCAAGTGCAAGGCTAAGTCAGCATTAAGCACCTAAAGTTCTAGTTCTGCTGCCAGTTAGGTTTTCTATTAACCGTGAAGAACATGACTTTCCAAGGCCCCTGGTTGCTAGGGATCCTAATCAGATAAGTGAGAATAATTAACAGTCTCAAATGTAAGGTGTTTATGTGAATCTCTCTGCTATAAAGCATTTTTTAAAATTTTATTATTATCATAATCTTGTTTATATTACATTGACTCACATGTAACTTTACAGTGCATTACATTTCTTTTTCCAGAAGGAATACCATTCATATCAGTTAATAAAAACACATTAAAATCCCTATCATCATCATCCAATAGCTTTTCATTTTTTTTCCAGATCATTATTAATTATTATTCCAATTATTCTATAAAGCATTTTCAATAAAAGATGTTTCCATGAGCTGGCAGAACCTCCAATCCAATCAGCATTTATTACATGGCCATCACATGCACACGCCTGATTAGGCGGTATATACAAATGTAAGGGAAGGTTAATCTCCAACTTCCAGAAGTTGTTCCAACACTGATACTCACATACCAGGAATTAACTGACTCAATTTGTTGTGTGAACCCAGTTTCCCTAACCACTGTGGGCTCTGTACTCTTTGTTGGTCATTTGTCAGTCAGTCCTTCCACTTGATTTTATCAAAAGAATTTACTAATAATTCAAAACATTTGCAAAAACAGAGCCTCCACAAATGCTAAACAGTATTGCTGTGATCTACTAGCTAATATGGAATTAGAAGTGAGATGCGGCCCCTTTTCGCCCAGGAAACAGCTCTCTGAACCAACACATCTAATAAACTGGGAGAAGAGAAGGCCCACAAATTAAAAAGCAGCATTTGAAATCTAATCAGATATTCTCTCAATTTACTCACCACCCCTGCGGTGCTATCCGACTTTATTAGGATTTTATTCTGTATTCTCTTTTAAAGTGACATTTACATTAATTTACAGTACTAACACAAAATTCTATTAAAAAAGAAAGAACTTTTATAACTTTATTATTTTTTTCTGGTTGCTGTCCCTAGGTTTTCAATCTCCTGATAAGAGTTCTTTTGTTTTATTTTATGCGTCAGAGAGAAATTGTGAAGTCTCTTCAAGGCTATTCCCTGCTGGGTTGTTAAACACAGTGGGGATACCCGGCTTGGAGGGTTTGTGCTATAATTGCCTATAAGGGCCAGGAAGTTGAACTTTCTCATTGTTGTTCAGTGTCCTTTTATCCTGCATGTCTTACAAGTTTCTAATCATTTTCTAGTCTGTCTACAACTTCAAAAGGACAATGAGAACTCAGCTATGAGGAAATGGAAATGCTAGGTCATCTCTACCTCCTAACTTTGATGAACTTATGCTTCACATTTTCCAGAAATGGAAGTTGCAGTTCTCCACATGTCTGACTTGACAGGGTTACCTCTCTTGGAGTCATGTGGCCAGTCAGACATGGGTCATGCTATATGTGAGATGGAAGGGAACTTATAGAACATCACAACTCCTTAATTTTACATGCAAGGAGACTGAGACCAAGAAAGAGAGGGTTTAACTCAAGGTCACAGAAAAAGAATGTAGCTGAATCAGGACTGAAATATGGTTCTCAGCTCAATTTTTATTCTTATTTCTCACTATGTAAAACTCTGCAATATTTTTAAGAGCAGAAATCAGCTCATGTAATATTTCTTAGCCAGGGCAAGAGCCAGTTCTATCCACTGACCCATACCTAGAGTGATCAGTTGCCTAAACATTTTTTGCTTCTTCTGTAATTTTCTTTTAATTTCTAATTAACACAGACAATGAATTACATATGGCCTTCATGTTTACTTCTCTGTGTGAGTTCCATGGCAGCTGCATTGTTTATCGGTTCAATATGTTTTAGACAGATGCTAGTTCTGTGGATAAATCAGTCAGGCTTTTTCTCCAATCTTTTACTCTAGCTATTCCTAAGCAACACATTCTGATACCAAGCCAATCCTGTCCAAACACTGAATTACCATGAACCAAAAGGTGAATTTTTAAGAATATATCTTTCACTCAGAATGGGAGAATATTTTTTTGTAAATTATGCCTCAGATAAGGGACTGATAACCAGAATACACAGGAACTCAAGTGGCTTACTCAAAAAAAAAAAAAAAAAGATTAACCTAATTAAAAGATGGGAAA
>NW_006203694.1:960244-966874 GCF_000334495.1 Tupaia belangeri chinensis
AAAAATCTCTCTAAGGAGGACATATGAACAGCTAAAAAGCATATGAGGAAATGCTCAACATCCATCATCATAAGGGAGATGCAGATTAAAACAACAATGAGATACCACCTAACCCCTGTCAGAATGACAAAGATTAAAAATATAAAAAGTGATAAGTGTTGACAGGGATGTGGTGAAAGGAGAATTCTCCTACATTGTTGGTGGGCATGTAAACTGGTTCAGTCACTGTGAAGAACAATATGGAGATTCCTCAAAGATGTACAAATAGAACTACCATTTGATCCAGCAATCCCACTTCTGGGTATCTACCCAAAGGACAAGAGAATGCTCAGTCGGAAAAGTGCTTGCACATCAATGTTTATTACAGCATTATTCACAATTGCTAAGACATGGAACCAGCCCAAATGTTCACAAACAGATGAATGGAATGAAAAAGTGTGGCACATATACTCTGTGGAATACTACTCAGCCATCAAAAAAAATACCCTGGTATTTGATAGAAAGTGGTTGAATATGGAGGATCTATTGCTCAGTAAATCAAGCCAGGATATGAAAGAAAGATTTTGCATGTATCCACTTAATATATACCAATTTTCCACACTTTATGGTAGAGATCGAAACACTGGAGGGCATAAGAGCAGTGAAAATAGTTAGGAATGCTGAAGACAGTGTGGAATGGGGCAGGAGAAGGGAAGAGTATAGAGAAGGATAGCAAGAGAACAAATAGAGAGGCATGACATTAGTGGGACACAGAAATGGTTTATTACCTGTTGATGATAACATGTATAGTATTCTCAACTGTACTGGTCTGAGAATTATTTCATGTTGGCTAAATTCTTTTTACAAGCAAAATGACATACAGTAATTGAATATTTTTTAAAATCATGAAAATAATAATAATAAAGTAATCTGGAAAAATATGATGAAAAGCTATTTGATGATGATGATGTGGATAGTAATGGCTTGACTGATAAGAATGGTATTCTTTCTGGAAAAAGAAATGTAATACACTGTAAAGATATATATGATTCAATGTAATACAAACAAGATTATGATAATAATAAAATTTTAAAAAAGAAAAAAAGAATATCTCTTTCATATAATGCATGCATTCCCCTTAAATATAAGAAAACATTCTTTTTTCAAATATATCAAATAATATATTGATTAATTATCCCATTAAGTTCTATTATGCAGTACTATGCATCCAGTATTATACTGGGTATAAGAGATACAAAGATGAACAACACAGACTCTGGCTTTAAGTGGCTCATGCATTGATGAGCACTGTCAGTATCTGAATATGTAATAGTGGACACATGATAAATGCATTAAATGAATGGAGAGCAACATGGTCCAAGCCTACTTAACAAACAAACAAAAAACCCCTGCTTCCCATAGATGGTAATTCTTCATACAAGTCTAGTGGATATTAGAACAAGAAAAGACCTCATGTGAAAACTGAACTTGGCTCTCTGCCTTCAAAATAATTGGAAAACATGGTCCCATTTTGCAGATGAATCTGAAACTCAAGAAGACTGTGCAACTTGGACAAGGTCACCTCCTTAGTGATGGCATTTCTTCTCATTTTCCCAGTTCTCTTGCTTCTCTTCCTTCAGGAAAGGCAGCACACTCCAAATGCAGCACAAAAGGTTACAAAAGAAGACTTAGAAATCCTCCAGGCTCCAGGACCCAGGATTTATTAAGATAATAAGTAACCCTTGCTCAGTAAAAGAATCCACCACCCTACTCAGCTGCGTTCCCATCAGCAACCAGAAATTGTTGCAATCTAATGCATTTATATGTTTTGGTATTCTTAATTTATTTCAGGAACCTCATTTTCCTGGAACAAGTGCTGTTATTTATGACACAGCAGCAAACACTTTACATTTATAGAGGTTATGAATTTTAGTAATGGTTTTGGTGGCAATTTAATCTGTCCTAACTATGAGGCATTTTACAATGACAATTAAATTATTATTAAAAAATAAACCTCAAATGACATCCTTATCACTTATCAACATATCAAAAGTTTCACTGAGTTGCATTCTGGGTGGGTCATAAATATCGCAATGTAATCTTAGTGAATTCGTGCTATAAACTTGAGTGAACTTAATTAACTTCTACAGTATATTTAAAAGAAAACTCCTCACACATTTTGATGTCGGGGAATGAAACATTATTTGAAAAGTGGGTTTATTACATTCCATGGAGCACACTGATATTTAATATTTAAAGACTCTTAAATTTGATGTACTGTACTGATAGCTGAAGGGTTTAGTCCCACAGTGTGGGAGGGTAAGTTGGTGAATTTCTCTCTCCATCTCGTTGAGAAGATTTTTATTTTACTGGCCAACCCTCCCCACCCCACCCCAATACACTGATCTATTAAAATCTATGCTCACAGAAGTGTCAAGGATGTTAATGTATACTTTATCAAATTAATTTTAATGTAGGCTTGCTGAATAGCTAATTCCCAAACTATGTTCTAAATTGTTGCAAAACAACTCTACTTCAAATTAGCCAGGGTGCTGCATTGATTTCAACAGATAATATGTCAGCAAAGTACCACTTTATACAAATTTAAAAAGAGGCATTTTCGTTTTTCTCCATGAAAAATCTAATGAAGAAAAAGGAAAAGTCAGTCTGAGCCCACTTCCTGGTCTGAACTAATAGGGCACTGAGTGAAGTAAAATTATGTTGTTCCGATTTGTATTTTGATAATTACTTCAGACTTCAATAGGAGTTTTCATTTCAGAAATTATTCTTGACATTTGACTTAAATGTAGTCTTTTAAGCCTAGGTTTCTATGCATTTAAATGTCAATGGCCAAATATTGAGAGCAGATGATTTTCCGTTGAAATATAGAGATAGATACAATTTTATCAACACAATAGGAAGCAACTATACACTAGGAAAATACAGGGTTTACTGGACTAAATCACTTTCGTCAATATACCCAAAGCCACTGAAAAAAATGTGGAGGAGTTGACTTTAGTATTCTTCCTAGGACACCAGAGGACGGGCTGTGGGGTGTAGCTCACTCTCTTGGGTGATTTACTCCAAGTTTCCTTCAGTAATTACCAAGTGCCCTTCATCCAGCTTCTTGGTTAAAGTGATTTGCCTGAGTGTGCACTTTCATTTCTGTAGTTATGCCCACTTAGTGTATGTGCTCATATTTTTACAGTTATAATGTTTTAACCACTCCTATGTTTTAAGGCTATGTCTTTAGTTTTTGATTGTTTGGTTTGCAATTATTATTTGCTTTCAGCAATAACTCAACAGATATGAACCGTAATTTCTTCATTTGTATAAGGAGAGGGTTAAACTGGGTGATATACAGAGTCTCTAGTTCCTTTTTTTTTTTTTTTTTTTTTTGAGAGAGAGAGATTTTTGCCTCAGGGTGTGTGCACTCGCCTGAAAGAGAGAGACAGTGAGAAGGAAAGTAAGAAATCACACACCAAGGGGAATGGCCGCCACAACCCATCTCCTCCATTCCTCTCCTGGCATCTTGAGCACACATGCACATATTCCTAGCATGATTTTCAGACCATGGCCCCATGTGGTGGGCCATGTGGGAGTCCACAATGTAACCACTACACCATCTTCTGGCCCTCTAGCTCCAACTTCTTTTTCAATATTTATATTTTATTTTATTTCATTTGTTGTTACTATTATTACTATTATTTTAAATTTGACAGAGAAGGAGAGAGAGAGAAAGTGATAGGACAAGTCGCTAGGTCCTAGACTCGAACCATGGTCGACCATGTGGGAGTCCAGCACCCTAACCACCACACCACCAGCCCGCCCTGCTCCAACTGCCTTTTACAAAAGATAAAACAGTACAAAGTTCTAAGTGTCAAACACCGTGCCTTACAAAATATACTTTGTGACCACCTACCCATGTCAACATTCTGCCAGCATCAGAGTTTTGAAAAATGGTACTCTCATACACCTTGTAGACTAGGCTTTATTTTCTTAGCATTTGCTATTGCTTTGAAAGTGGTGCTACCACTTATTTGTACTAAAATGTCTTATGTGATACTTTTGTTAATCACTGCAATCACCTCTCTCTCCCTATTACTCCATTGTCCATTCTTTTAAATTCTAGAAAGCTTATTTATTTATTTCTTCCATGAAAGAGAAAGGTACCTCCAACAAGGTCCCTATGCCACAATCTTCACCCAGCCTTCACCCTGTAAGTATAAACACTGGGCACATGACCAGTGTGCACAGGGAGGGCCTGGGATGTGAACCTAAGACCTTCCTCCCTAAGTCTGGTTGCTACTACTGTGCCACCCTCTGGACCTAGGATCATGTATTTATGAATGAATGTTTCCTATCTCTTTTACTAGATGAAAAGCCTCCCCTTTGACTAACTGGGGGGTGGAGGGGGTAGTTTCTAAATAGAGAATAGAACACCTGGCAGCTGTGGGCTAGTACAAGACTCCAATATTGAGCTTATAATTTTCTTTCCCATTCCTTGGTTCATTTTGCTTTCCCAAATCTGAAACACTTTTCAAAACCATGGTATGCTCTTACGGTTTTAAGGATCAGATACATTCTCTTAATTATACCAGTTCTCAGAAATTCTATTCTGGGGCCATAACTGCCCAATTCTGAATGAAGATACACATTTACATTTAAATGCAACCAGAGACTCTGCAAAATAAAATGACTGAATGAAAGAAACCTACAGATTTTAACAGATTATGCTTAGGAGGGGAATTCTGCTCCTAAGAAGTGCACTAATAGTTTATTCCAAACCAATACTCTCATGGAAAAACAACTAAAAAGTTACATAAATTAGATAAACCATAAAAGTAGTAACCCTCCTGAAGACATCTGAGAACTACCAAGACATGAGAGGCTAACATTCCGGAGAAATTAATCTAACATTTGGTGCCTCTTTAACCCTATGATATTCTAATGGGGTACCTAGTGGCTAAGAAGCCAATCATGAAAAGGTGGTTGAGAAGCCAAGAGGCTGAACAGAATTATTTTATGGGCAACTGAAAATGAAGTTCATAGTCTGCCCAAGCAGAGGAACTTTCTCTTGGGATTTTTCACTCCATCCCAAGAATAAGGGTAAACAAGAAGTAGAGAAGTGCTTAGAAATACCAAAATCCAGTCTCAAATTAACTCAATCTGATTCAGTTTTTAACAACTACCCTTAATTTGACTGTCAGAAGCACATGTAAATACTATCTATATGGTATATTTAAGAAATGTGATGCAGAGGTGGATAATTACAATATAGGACTATAAACCATGTAAGAGAATAAAATGGAGTTGCTAGAATGTAAAAATATAGTCACTGAAATTAAGAAGAGAGATGTGTTAATGAGTTATATAAAGTACAAGAGAAGATTAATAAAATTGAGAATAGTAAAAAAACATCTAAACTGAAACACAAAAAGACAAAATCATAGAAAATACAGAAAAGAAAGTAGGATATAATGAAACATTGTAAAAAGTTCTGAAAAATTATATGTATGTGTGTGTTTATATATATATATATATATACAGAGAGAGAGAGAGAAAGAGAGAGAGAGAGAAATAGAATGAGAAGAGAGAAATAAAGGCAGAAATAATATGTGAAGAAGTTATGACCAAGAGCATTCCAGACCTTGGATATCATTAAACCAAAGGTTCTAAAAGCACTTAAACCCTGTAAGTATAAACACAAAGAAAGTCACATATAGACAAGACACATATAGAAATCCAAGGAAAAACTAGAAAAACTTAAAAGCAACTGGGGTGGGGGAATGCATTTTATTTTCAAAGGAGCAATAAGAACTGCAGCTGACCTCTCAACAGAAGTCACTGGGACAAGAAGAAAATTGAATGATACCTTCAAAAACTGAAGATAAATAAACTTCAACCTAAAATTCTATCTCCAGTGGGAGGATAAAAAGAAAACAAAGTAAGACAATTGCAGACAAAGTTTAGGGAATTAATCAGTAGAAGAGCTTCACTATAGAAAATACTAACAATATACTTCAGGCTAAAAGAAAAGTATATAAATTGAAACACACATAGGCAGAGATGTGGTAAATCAACACAAGTATTGACCATATAAAATGACAACAATATGAATGCCTTATGAGGTTTAATATTTATAAAGTTAGAACACACAATGCAATAACACAAAGAAATGAAATGAGCAAAAGACATTAACGTGTTCTAAGTTCTTTGCATGTTTTGGTAATGGGGAAAGAAAAGATTTTATATTAGTTTTTGCATAACACAAAATTATTTATTTTCATCTATTGAGTAACTACTAAAAATATAAGAAATTAATGTATAACTACAAGACAAAGCAAAAAAAAAGAATATTTTTTTATTTGGAAATGCCATTGTCTTTAAAGTTTTTATAAAAAATTATTTTTTTATTTTTTTATTTTTTTATTTGACCAGAAAGAGAGAGAGATAAATCAAGAAAGCAAGCCACCAAGTCCAGGATTCGTGGGAGTCAGCACCTCAACCACCATGCCACTTGCCAGCCCCATCTTTAAAGTTTTGATAATTAAATTTCTACTAGCTTCAGAATATAGATCATTTGAAATGATATATGAATATCTTGGGATGGTATTGAAATTTCCAAACTCTATGCTAGTTTGCAGCAGG
>NW_006203694.1:966905-974179 GCF_000334495.1 Tupaia belangeri chinensis
GGAATATAGTGAATGAGCACTGCAGTTGGAGACAGAAAGGTAGAGCCTGGAATTCAGATGAGGTACTGACTATATGGCTTATTGTAGATGATCATCTTTGACCCATGCCTCCAGCTCCTATACACTGAGTATGATGAATGCTTTCCTGATTTTCCTCAAGGGATGTTGGAAAGATCAAAGGAGAGAAAAGACATGAAATTCTCATTGTGAGGTGCTACACAAATGCGTATAGTTCAAGGAGTGAATCCTTCCTCCAATACATTAGGGAAAAAATAAAGTTTGTAGCATGGAATTTGTATTAGAATAGCCTGGGCAGGGTCAAAATAAGCAACAAGCCCAGGAATCTCAGTGTTTCACATTGCAAATGTCTATTCCTTATTTAGCCACAGTTGTGTCCTCCTTGGGTAGCTCTCTTGGTGGCTCTACTCTAGTAGTGATTCAGGAAATGTCCCCCCACCTGGGAATGGCCGCATCTTCGACACAAGACCACGGTCAATGAGAGGAAGAAGAGAAAAAAAGGAAAATTGCACAGGAGATTTTATAAACAAGACCGCAAGTCGAGTATAATCATTTCAACTCACATTGCATTGGCAGACCAAGTCCCATAGATCCAAATTAACTTAAGGGAGATGAGAAAATGTCTTCTTTCATGTACAAGAGAAGAGATTGGTTAGCATCTAACTTATCTCTGCTGAGCCATTGATGTTCCAGTTGTGTTCATTGCAATGTACTTGGAATTAGAGAAGAAGGTGGTGACTTTTTCTTGTTATGACTTTGTTTTTCATAAAGATAAGCTGCTTCTGGAGCTCTTCTACTGGACTTTATTAAAATACAATTAACCAACATATCACTTTGATAAACCATAAGAACAATATTTTTATCTTCTGAAAGAACAATTTGTTTGAACAAAACAGAAACTACGATGACTTTGCTACAAGTGTAAGATGCAGATTAAAATAGATATAGATATAGATATATAGATATATATGAGACAGAAATAAACCCTCACTTCTCAAAACATTTTAAAACAAGAAAACAAGAGAGCCCAGTGCAGATTGGTTACTTAAAGGGAGAAAAATCTCTCCAGTGACTCATATACTCATAAGTGACCGATAGCTATGCTCTTTTGTGTCCTGGTACTCTCCCAAATCTATCTTTATAATGAAGACCCAAGCCAGGCAACTGAGAATATTTTTACACATAGGAGAACATTCCAAATAATGAACTTGAATTCTAGTCAGAGTTCTAGCAACAACTATTTCTGTAACTCTAGCAAACTTACAGATCCTGAGTATTAAAAGGCTAGCTTTATCAGAATACCCAAAAAGTGAGATGTTTTGTTTAGCTCTTTTTTTGTTTGTTTTAGAAATAGATGTTTCTATGGTCAGTTGACTTTGAGAAAAAACAGAGATTTTTCATTTTTGTGTTTTTAGTTTCTTTTTCCTTTTTTTTGTGTGTGTGCTGATTTTGTTGTTTTTCCTGCCAACACTTTACTATTCCAAAGTATGACTGGCCAAAGTATAAGTGTGCATGTGAGCATGAACATGCACACATGTATGCATGTGTATACACATGTGTACCCACACATATGTGTTGAAGGAGAGAGGGAAAAAGAGAGATTTACATAGGAATTGGTTTGCATAGTTATGAAGGCTGAGAATTTCCATGATTTCCCATCTGCAAGTCAGAGAATTATTACGGTAAAACCACTGGTATACTTTGGTCAAGCACAAAGAACTGAGAACTGGGGAAGTCAATGACGAGGAACACTGATATTTGAGAGGAACAGAAGACTGATGTCTTAGCTCATGAAGAGAGAACAAATTCCTCCTTTTTTGCTTCTTGGGCTCTCCACAGATTGGGACAATGCCAACCTACATTGGTGAGAGAGAGCTTCTCTTCCCAGCCCACCAACTCAAATGCTAAAATCTTACAGAAACACCCTCACAGACACAATCAAAAATAATATTTTACCAATTATCTGGGCATCCCTTAACCCAGTCAAATTGACACATTAAAATTCACCACCACTGTTGCATTTCTCAAACTTATTTTATCAGTAGAAGGTCTTTTACAGTATAGAAGATGTTGGGCTGTGTGAGCTCTCTTGCCCTTCCTGTATCTAATAGTCAGTGACGTGTGGGGGTGGTCTGTTCCTGAGTAGGCAGCATTCTTAGAAGACATCTTAGAGCTTCCAGTTCACATGTTTGCAGAAGCCCAGGAGAAAATGTGCTAAGACTATTGTTATCCAAATTGTTCTATGAGAATTTAGTATTAAAGGTCTCTAAGGATCCACGCAAGTCTAAATGTCACCTAAGCTTTTTGGTGATGGAAAGGCACTAAGTATTTTAAAATCTGTACTTCCAAATTGTATACTACGGGCTTAAAAATTAAAAATGCCCGTAGAAAAGGAAAAATAAAAGTTAGAAGTGGAAAAAAAAACAGAGAAAATGTGCTTTTTTTTTTTTTTTTTAGAGGACATTCCAGGATAAGCTAGGGATATTGCTTCTTTGATCAAAAGCACCAGTCTACCTCATGTGCTTCAAATAAGTACAATCTTTCTGAAACATGAGTTGTGGACTCCAAACACTTCACAGTTTAATCCTTGCCATGCTCACCCAGTTCATCAACAGAGTCTATCCATCTCCATGCTCACACTCCCACCACCATCTTAACCATTAGATATCCTACATCTTCACTATTCTAACATACCACAATTACTCCAACTACTAGGCACTGAATGCCATAACTGTGCCCACGACTCCACCAACTTAACCAATAGGTACTCTGCATGGTAACGATGTTCATATCCCAACCATCACCACAACCACTAGCCATCTTATATCAAATATATGCATTACCATTACAATTATCACTAGGTACCAACTCCCTAGCCAGATTGCTATTTTTTCCTTAAAGACAGTAGGTAGGTTCACGCCTACTGTGGTATGAGCTAAAGAGATTTGTTTACTGGAATTTTGTTGTACCTTCCTGTATCTGGAAAATTTATAATCAACTGTCAAGGTTCAACTTCCACATCTCAGAGCAGTCCTTCCCAGTTTTCCTTCTGCATAAACAGGATCCAACTTTTTCCTACTATCTTCTCCCAGTGAACTTTGCATGTGCTGCTTCCACAGCTGAGACTGAATGTTACTTAGTAGTTTATAGTTGATCCTTGTAATAATGGCATTATCTACCACTGACCAAGCATGCAGTTACAGTGTGTGCTTTCTATTATCTTAGTTATATTCATATTGGTCCTTACCTTTGTTTTCAAGATTGGTAAACTAATGATCATGGTGGTGGAATAACTTGATTAGAATCACATAGATTATGTATTTTAGAGCAAGGATTTAAATTAAAGTTGTAAGATTTCAGAGTTCCTGCCCAAGGTAAAAGGAAGCTAGGTTTGATCCCAGCTCTGCTACTCAACTAGTTGTCTGGAGAAGACAGGTGAACCTCACAGAGCCTCTGTCTCCCTGTCTGAAAATCTGGATAACCCCTCTTTGTTCCTCACTTTGGTGTTGTGAACATAAAATGAAATAATGAATCTGAAAGGGCTTTGCAAATGCTAAAGTACTATGCAAATGAAAGCTAATTAATTAATGAACTCATTAACATGTTCTCCTGCTGGGCTGCAGTTAGGGCCAAATTATAAATAATCCTCATCTTGCTGGGAATTTAACCAAGAAATTTAGGATGGTAGAAGGGATGAAGAAGGCTCTAAAACTCTGCATATAATAATGGAATCAGTTTAACTCAGAATTATTCCTGTTGCCAGCCACTGAGTATTTTTTTTCCAACAAAAAAGGTTAAGAGATGGGAGGTTTCACAGAGATGAGAAATCTCTCTAATATGCTCATTAATAGAGATGGTTCACATGCCAGATCATACCCTAAATCCACAGAGCATATAGGGTGGAGAGCCTTATAATTAGCATATAGGTCTTCATTACTCATTTAAATCTAGCAAACATTTTCACTATGTGCCAGGGACTGCTCTAAGTGCATTACAAATATTTGTTCGTTTAATCCTCATAAAGACTCTATGGGTAGTTACTCTTTCTATCCCCATTTTATAGATGGAGAAACAAAGATTCATAGAGGTTAATTAAGTTGCCCTAGGTCATGCAATTACCATGTTGGAACAAGAATTTCTACCCCAATTGTTTGGCTTCTGAGTCCACATTCCCACCCCACTTCACATTAACTTTGTTCAGGTGGCCAAACTGGTCTGACAATTCATTAGGGAAGATATCCAGGGGAGTCTTTTACTTGGGGAAGGTGAATGGACTATAGTAACTCCTATCTAGTGAGCACTAGTAAAGTGTCAGATGCTAAGTAAAAAGAAAAAAAGATTGTGCACAATCCCACTGAGTCTTCCAAGGAAAATTAAGGAGAGTCTTGTTTCTCTTGGCTGCCTTCTGTTCTCCCTTCCTGGCAGCAGAGACAAGTCATTCTTCCCACAAACAGGAGATCCTGTGCTTGTGCAGTGTCGTCTGGCTGGGAGAATCAAACTCAGAGTAGGAAACACATCACACTGTGCATCCTTGTACCATTTTCCAAATGGCTTTAAAGGAATAAAGGTAATATTCTGATCTCTATCTCTCTGATTCAGGTAACTCTTCTTCAGTTACTTTTGAACTTGGGCAAAGAAAAAAATGTAGCTTGCTAACAAGGTCAAACCCCAATAGATGAGGGAAATGCAGCTCAGATGGCCCCTTGCCCAAGGTCACAGAGTCAGGACACAGGAGAGTTGGGACTCAACTGCAGAAATATGATGCTGTCGTGTTTCCTACTTATCTAGGACAGGATAGCTCTAAAACACGGATCAACAAAGGTCAAATTGTGGCTTATTATTCTGGCTAGTTTTACAATAAGTTTTTTTTTTTTTTTTTAAGGATAAATTTTCTTCTAATTTTGTTTATTCATTCATTTATTTTAATATGATCATAGAGGCACACAGAGAGAGAGAGAGAGAAGGAAAGTGAGAAAGCAAGCCACCATGTCCGGGACTTGAGCTCATAGTTGGCCATGTGGGAGTGTCAGTGCCTTAACCACCATGCCACCTGCTGGTCCCTGGTTTTACACTAATTTAATTTGATTTGATTTGAGAAGCATTTGCTCTTTATATACCACATCTTTGTTCAAAATCCTAACAAAAATCTAAATCTAAATCTAGTTTAGTTTGATTCTACAGTCAGTACGTACCTTACTGTGTGATTTCTATGTCTTATATATCATATAAACAATGTTGCCCTCAACATAACAGAAACTGATAGAAAAAAAAAAAAAAAAAAAAAAACACTTTTTCCAGAATCCCACTACCTAAATAAATCGATCATGTTTATTTACTCACATTTCCCTATAACACTTTGCATGGGCAGTTGTGTAGTTTATGTAGTTGTAACCATAAAGTTTCCCTAAAGTTCTATGTCATTTTCAGAAGTAAAATTTAAATAACTGCATACAACGATGATCTAAATATAATTTATAAACACATTCATGTTGCACAGTAAGTTTATTTCCGATATTGCACCCTTCTCAACAACCTATCTTCAAACAAGTAACTTTCATTTCTTAGTAATAATTCCTAAGCATCAATCAAAGTGGTGGGTTTTCCAGGTTAGATCATGTCAACTTGGACAAAGCAGAAAAGGGATTGACATAAGCATTAATCGTCTCCCATAAGCCTCAGCCCTGCTCTCCTGCCTCACTACAAAGGATGCAGAGAGAGCCAGGAATGAACGTCAACCCATGATTAGACCAGTCAAACATGTTTAAATAAAAAAGGAGTTTAGAATATTTAACAGGATCAAAGATTGAAGATTACAGAGATTTGGAGTCCTTTAATAAATATTAAACATACATTCCCCCACTCTACTCCTGGCTGTGCATCAAGCGTGGAAGAGAATCAGACAGACATGGAATTTGAAAGCCCGGGCCCTTTACCATTGTAGCAGCATAGTCTGACAGGTAAGGAAGAACCATAGATTGTCCTTCCTTGAAGAAGGAGGAGTATAATTACTTACTATAGGTGGGAATCAGCAAATCTGAGCACTGTCCAGAAGATAGGGTTTTAAGATATTAAAGACCAAAGAGAAATGTGATGACCTAGCCCACTACCTTCACTACAAAGAGAGGAAACTGAAGCCCATCAAAAGGTAAACACTGGCCTCGACTCGGCATTTATCCTGGGCCAAGCCCAGACCCTCTGGCTCCCTACCTGGTACAACTCCCAATAAGCTATGTTGCCTCTGCTCAAAAGAAAGTAGGGTCCAGCAGATGTTTACCACAAACAGACTGGAGGTATCCCAATCTCTGCTTATTAACAGGTTATGCAGGAGTTTACATCAGACTGACAAAAATGCATTACCAATCCAAGCATCCTAGACATACCCAAGGAGAATTTTCAGGATACAGCCTTCCTCCTTTTCCTGAGACAGGTCAGAGTGCCTGGCTAATCCCCAGCCTCTGTGTTATCCGTATTCGAATTCCAAGAGCCTTTATTGGCTAAGGTAATGCCCTCCAGGTGGTCTGTCCCATCAGTGCACATCCATGCTTCCACACCAGTTCTTGGCTCATGTTCTTTCTGTTTGGGCTGCTATCCATTCTGATTGGCCAATGTCCAGATTATAACAGTTGCTAAATATTTTGAATGTCACCCCTGGTATTTGCTAAAGATTTCCTATGGAGTACTAGATTCATAAGATTGTCATTAAATGAGAAAAAATAAGATTGCAAACAGGATAAATTGTCTAGGCTCTGAGAAATCCTGAAAGGAAGATTCTGTTTAACTGAGTTAAAATCAATGTATTCCAAACTTAATGGACCACACAGGAAAATATCCCCCAACCCCTGAGCATCCTTTTCTCAGTTCAGGAGATACCTTATGGGGCTAGTGTTCTGGTAAACATTCTTAGAAAACACGTGGATTTCTTCTATCCAGATGGAATCTGTATTTGAAAGTTTCATATTCCTGTAGAAGAAGATGCTGATAAGGGTCAGCTTTGGGAGAAAGTGCCCATATTTTTTTTTATTTTTTAAATTTATTATCATGTTTTTTTTAATACATTCAATCACTATACATCATTTAGCTTGTAGAGGGAATTTATCCAACATGAAATACACCTCAGACCAGTCCAGTTGAGAATACTATACATGTCATCATTAATATGTAATAAACCATTTCTGTGTCTCACAAATGTCTTATCTCTCTATTTTTTCTTCCCAATTACCTTCCCTACCCTTTTCCCCTCTACCACCCTCCTTCCA